>NC_060151.1:11008411-11121175 GCF_021292245.1 Micropterus dolomieu
GCGGTCTTGGGTTGGTGCCAACGTGTGAATGCAGTATTCGAGACATTGCAGCAGCTGCTCTACAGATTTGGCTGAGGAACCCTTTTCTCATTGCTTCGCTTAAACGGGTAGTTAGAGTGGAGGACAGTGTGAGCACAGTAGTCAAGGAATCTCTGCACATCTGGAAGGGGGAACAACACTAAAAACAATGGGGAATGTGTCTAGTCTACTAAACCATGTCAAAAAGAGATGCATCGTGTATAAGATGAGAGCACTGTTGTGTGAAGCTGTTAACAATGCGATGTGTGACACAGATAGGACACTATGTTGTTCTACATTTGACAAACAGACAGAATGTGTTAGACGAATGACCTCTGGATGGCGTACCATGGTGCAAATGACAGCGGATAAATATGCAGATGTGAAATCTACTCTACTCGATATAGCAAATGTTTTTCCTGTGAACGATAATGATTTTCATATGGGGCATGTATTTTGTTTTTGTACTTTTAGCATTGATTTGTGTGTTTTAATGCTAACCAGAAAACAAGATGTCGATGTTGCTGATGTGATGTATTGCTTAACTGAATCTTTGGTTTGTAAAAACATAGGTGCTAGTACTGATTTTCTGAAAAGTGTATACTTGTAATCATTGCCGACGGATATGTTGCGTATGTCGCTGGAAATAAAATACTTGAACACAGACGTTGAAGAGTCAGTCTTTGTAACAAAGATCATGGAGGAGGTGATGAGGAATATATACTATGCGACTGAAAATGCAGGGGGTTACGGAAGCAAGCAAAAAATTAAAAAGGCCATATTTGACACTACAGGGGTTCGGTACGCAGATTCAGACGTAGAAAAATAGCTCATGAAGCAAGATGCCTATATTCTACACAAGACGGCTCCAGTGCATTTTAAGAGAAACAAGGTTTTAGTGAATTCAATAGATTGGCAATTCCAGATAGATCTAGTCGACATGTCCGACGTGTTAACGTGTATAGATTTGTTTGTATCAGCGACACAGGGATTCTATACAACAATGTCACAGATAATAGCTGAACTAAACAGTTGTTTATCTGAAAACAACATGGGTCACATCGAGCTTGATTACAACAACGTTACCAACAGAGTAAGCATTTTACCAACGAGAGACGTAGAATTAACGTTTCAAGAAAAACTTTCACAAATGTTGGGATTTATCCCCGGAGTGGCTTTTAAAACTCACGAGGGAATTGCAACATTTAGATCTCAGCCGCGAACTAACACAGATGCCGTATTTGGCGCCACATCCTGCCGATGTTAACGTAGGGATGTATAATATATTTGTTTATATCGATATTGTTGATCATCAAACGGTAGGGGATAGTTACGTCCCTCTTTTAAGAAGAGTACATATATCTGGTCAAACAACCATATGATCACAAATACTTATGACAAACCACACTATCTGAGGCTCTGCAAAACACACATTGATAGTATCGAGATTTCTCTCAAGACAGATCAGAATCAACATATCCCTTTTACGTACGGCAAAGTGATAATAAAGCTACACTTTCGACCCGTAAAATATCGGTATTAGACAAGGAGCAAACATGTACCATCTATATGTTCACAATGCGGACAAGTACGTTGCATATTATACAGCCCAAGCGGGTGGTGATTTACCAGGATACAGCGGGCTCGGTGCTCAGTATGGTGCAGGGTTAGGGGGTATCTTTAGGGGTTTGTTTAGATTAGCATTCCCCTTATTCAAGAAAGGATTTACATTTGTTGCCCCTCATTTAAAGACAGCTGCTAAAAACATAGCTACGGATGTTATTACTAACGTCATGAACAGACACCAAGAGGGGCCGGGTATAGTGGCCGCGGCCCCCTGACCAATAAAACGACCTCTTGGGAAAAGAGGGAGTTCCCCACCAAAGAGGCGTAGCCGAACAACAAATAAGAAGACCCATACTAAGACGCAAGTCGACAAAACGTCAGAACGCTCATTAAAAACGGTAGCGTTAGATTAGAGGCTCGTTTTAGAAATCCGCTTCAATGCACATTAAATGCGGTTATTTACGCCACATATGATTCTATAATTGAGATATCATCAAGAAGACAGGTTCTCATTGACTTTTTCTAACTTTAACAAACGATAGTATGAATACGATAGAACTGTCAAAAGTACTTGATAAGGTAGTAAAGCAAGGCGTCTTTCTTGGAGTATTTGCTATTGACCAACTTCCTAAAACAGTTATTAAAAAGAGACCCGCCATGTTGGTGGTAAGCACAGACCCCTCCCACCTGGGTCGCTATCTATATTGACAAGCAGGGTGTGGGATCATTCTTTGACAGTTTTGGGAACTCTCCGGTATACTCACATTTTCCTGAATCCTTTTCTGTCTTTCTCAACAGTAATTGTAAGTCTATGCGACATTCTGTTAGACAAGTGCAAGATGTGGATTCTGTAGTGTGCGGTCAGCATTGTGTTTTTTTTCTTTACCATATGGATAGAGGATTATCTTATGACAATGTAATGACTAAATATAGTAATAAACGGTCATGCAATGATTTTATGGTGTGCAAATTTGTGAAAAAAATACGACCCTCGGTTGTATGTGGTCAAAATAATTATGCAGAATGTAACCAGTGTGTCCAAATATCAAGTGTGTATAATAATATTAGAAGTTGTGTGCCATTCATCATCAAAATGATTTATAGATTGAAACGTGTACGACAATGTTTTTTGTTATTATGGTGATATAAATAAAAACACTTTGAAATGATAAAGTTATGTCTCTATGTATTTATTTAAAACCGATAACGATATACAATGAAAATGTTATCCAATCACTCAATCGCATTTTAGGAGATACAAAGGGACTTGTTTCATTGTTTGCTAATCGATGTCCTCTGGTAACAAGAGGTGTAGAAGGCGGTCCAGTAATAAGAGGAGAAGATTCTCCAAAAGTCTTTCTCTTAATCTCGTCAATTTTTCTTTTGACCTGTTCATTTGGTACAACTGATAAAGGTATATTCAATATAGCCAACGATTGCAGATTTTCATCCCAACCTGTAGGTCTCTGGCTGTCAGACACGTTGTGAGAAGCAGTCACTCCTCTTATCAAATCATACACATGAGACCCTTTAATAACATTACCGTTAAACACAAACTCCCCACGTTCAGTCCATGCAGATATGTTTTTTGAGGAGGAAATTTTATCCAAAATATGCTGAGCTTTATTCCTGCTGTTTTTTGGCATGTTTTTAAAAACTTCTTCAAAAACAGTCCCTTCCTGCGTGATTCTTCTGCTCTGAAGAGTGAAAATCCTCAGCGACCGGCATTGACAAAGTTAGTGTGTTCTGGTCTTTTTCTCCTTGTTTTACCATGGTGAGAAATCTCTGCAATGCTATGGAATATTTTTTTGCCTTTTCATGAAGATCTTCAGTCTTTTGATCCAGAATGTCTTTTATAGTACGATCCAGGTCATTTTCAACAGTTTCTCGAATAGACTCGTGTGCCAGAGGTCTTCTTAAAAGATCAAGCTGTTGTTTAGGTACCAGAAACATTTTTTGTGCATACTCCACAGTCATCTAAGTTTGTCTTGAACCAATAAGACTCGTTATAAAAGGCACAGCGATACTCAGGAGGGGGAGAAGAAAACTGTCCTCGAAACAATCCATAAAAAAATTACTCTTCCCAGGAAACATTTGTCTATCCATTAGCATGACTTGGTATTTATCTCTGGGATTTTTAAACAAAACAAGATAACTGGTATTCAAATTAATAGTACAGCTAACTTTGCCTTGAAAAAAAAAATCTGAACTAGGTATAAACAACTTAAATTTCTATGATGCACATATTTTGTAAACACATTTTGGACCTCAATGTTATTGCTAGCATCACTCATTAAATCATCAATAATCAACAAATTGTTTTTATCTAAAGGCAACAATGTATCATCACATAAAGAAGATGGCAATCCTTCAACGAAATTCACATTTCTAATTTTCAATAACTGGTCATACAATGGTTGCCAACACGAAAAAATATATACAACATTTTCAATCTGTTTTGAAATGAGCTTATCTGCATTTTCAATCAACATTTTCACAAAATGTCACTACGCAGGAGGAATACCCCGTTCTTGCAGATCGGTTTTAAAGGAAGGAGAGCCACGGAACCTCTTTTCCTATGGCGCAAAAGCGCATGCATTTGAAATATTTGTTACTGAGAGTTTTAAAACAAGAACGACAAATAAACACTCGCGCACGCATTTGCAAACATCATGTGAGAGACATCTGTTTTGTGTTCTCACGCATAAATCCGTCCCTCTCACTAACTATAGGCTACCGTTTGCTCCTCGTAAGATAAAAAACGGATTTACCCCGTGTCTGATATTACGTTGATCAGACGGATGTTAGGTTTTCTACATTCAAGATTCGCTCTTTCAGCGCAGGCCGATAGACGCCTGCTTTCAACAGGTTGATGGGCGCATTACTCTCTCCCTCCATGAGAAACTTCGCAGAAATCATACACAACACATTAAGGATGGATCACTAGAAAACATGTCTATATGATGTGGGGGACGTATCCTATTCTTGCACCCGTCAAAGCTATAATATCAACCCCGTAATTATATGCATATCGATTGACTTCACTTCTCCTCGAGAGCCTTATGTTTCGGTCTCCTCGTGCATAATTACTTTAAAACAAGAACGATAAATAATCACACATGCGTTTGTAAACATCTTGTGAGAGCCATCTGTTTTGTGTTATATGACAGTATAACCACTGAGTTAAATCTCTTGTGTAGCTCCTCTGTCAGAGTTTGCATCCTTTTCTTCCCACAGTCAGTATGTATTCATATTAATTCCACTGACCATTTATAGACAGTTGTAAGCGTTTGAAGGGATCGGATATGGCGCTTCCTCACATAGACCACATTTCAAGTTGATTGTGATTTATAAAGGGAACACGCTTACAAGGGTGCATATGCACAGTTTTATAAGTCTGAATATTTTTTATGGCGTAAGCCATTTTGTCTTTTGGACGTACACTTTTAGCGAGGTTTCTGGGGACGTTTTTATTATTGAGACCCCTGTTCTGCATCATCCACAGGTCTTTACTGCCCCCTGCTGCCATACAGGTGGAGTTTAAAACAAGAACGAAAAATAACACTAGTCTATTTCATTGTTGTTTACAAGTCACAGCTATTTCTTTTAACTCATCGCCATCGTTGTTAAGTGAGTGGATTGTTTGTGTAACCTAAATACTTACTTACTCTTATGGCTGATTCTAATTGGTTCGTGGGAGCGCGCACACCTGGCCTTTATTTACTACTATTGCTGAACTACATGCCATTGGGAAAAAATTTCTATACAAGATGTCTGTCTGATAGTGCTGTAGCTAAATTTAAGGATGCGATTCCATCAGCTCTAAATTCATTATCAAGTCACAAAGTAATGGAGGACTCCTATGCTAATTTCAATCCCTCCCAAATCGGTTATCTTGTTGATGGTGCTGCAGGCTTGCTGCAAATGACACTCGACTCTGTAGCCCCTCTAAAAAAGAAAATAATAAAACAAAGATGGTTAGCTCCATGGTATAATACTGAAACTCGCAAAATAAAGCAAATATCGCGGAAACCTGAGAGAAATTGGTGTTCCACCAAACTGGAAAACTCGTTTAATTTGGCATGATAGTCTTAAAACTTATAGGAAGACCCTCTGTAATGCCAGAGCAGCGTACTACTCGTCATTAATAGAGGAAAATAGGAACAACCCCAGGTTTCTTTTCAGCACTGTAGCCAGGCTGACAATAGAGCTGAGATCCACAGCTCTATAGAGCCAAGTATTCCCATTGCTCTCAGTAGTTATGACTTCTTGAGCTTCTTTAATGATAAAATTCTAACTATTAGAAACAAAATTCACCAAGATCTGCCCTCAACTGGCACCAACTTATCTCTAAACTCAGGAACCTTAGAAGCAGCTGTAGAACCAGATATATGTTTGGACTGTTTTGCTTCCCTCAATCTTTACCAACTAACTTCAATATTTTCTTCATCTAAACCATCAACCTGCCTCTTAGACCCCATCCCGACTAGGCTGCTTAAAGAAGTTTTACCCTTAGTCAGCACTTCTATACTAGATATGATCAATCTATCTCTATCAACAGGCTATGTACCACAATACTTTAAAGTAGCTGTAATTAAACCTCTTCTGAAAAAGCCCAAACTTGATCCAGATGTTTTAGCCAACTATAGACCTGTATCTAACCTTTCATTTCTCTCTAAGATCCTGGAGAAAGCAGTTGCTAAACAGCTGTGTGACTTTCTACAGAGCAATAGTTTATTTGAGGATTTTCAGTCAGGATTTAGAGCTCATCATAGCACAGAGACAGCAGTGGTGAAAATTACTAACGACCTCCTCATTGCATCAGACAAAGGACTTGTCTCTGTACTGGTTTTATTAGATATTAGTGCTGCATTTGATACCATTGACCATCAGATCCTATTGCAGAGACTGGAACATTTCATTGGCATTAAAGGAACCGCTCTAAGCTGGTTTAAGTCCTGTTTATCAGATCAATTTCAGTTTGTACATGTTAACGATGAGTCCTCCATGCACGCCAAAGTTAGTCATGGAGTTCCTCAAGGATCTGTCCTCGGACTAATCCTGTTCACATTATATATGCTTCCTTTAGGCAATATTATCAGGAAATATTCCATAAACTTTCATTGTTATGCAGATGATACTCAGTTATATCTATCGATCAAGCCAGATGAAACTAATCAGTTAACTAAACTTCAAATGTGCCTTCAGGATGTTAAAACCTGGATGACCTGTAATTTTCTAATGTTAAACTCAGATAAAACTGAAGTTATTGCTCTGGGGCCTAAGCGCCTCCGTGACGCATTATCTAAAGATATAGTTTCCCTTGATGGCATCACCCTGGCCTACGGCACCACTGTGAGGAATCTTGGAGTTATCTTTGATCAGGACATGTCGTTTAAGTCTCACATTAAGCAAATTTCAAGGACCGCCTTTTTTCACCTTTTTTGTGAAAATCAGGAATATCCTGTCTAAAATTGATGGAGAAAAACTAGTCCATGCATTTGTTACTTCTAGGCTGGATTACTGCAATTCCTTATTATCAGGCTGCTTGAAAAAGTCCGTTAAGACTCTTCAGCTGATCCAGAATGCTGCAGCACGTGTTCTGACAGGAACCAGGAAAAGAGATCACATTTCTCCTGTTTTAGCTTCTTTGCATTGGCTTCCAGTAAAATCCAGAATAGAATTTAAAATCATTCTTCTTACCTACAAAGCTCTTAATGGTCAGGCACCATCTTATCTTAAAGAGCTCATAGTACCTTACTACCCCACCAGAGCACTGCGCTCCCAGAATGCAGGGTTACTTGTGGTTCCCTGAGTCTCCAAAAGTAGACTAGGAGCCAGAGGGTTCAGCTATCAAGCTCCTCTCCTGTGGAACCAGGTTCCAGTTTGGGTTCAGGAGGCAGACACCATCTCCACATTTAAGAGTAGGCTTAAGACTTTCCTCTTTGATAAAGCTTATAGTTAGGGCTGGCTCAGGTGAGTCCTGAACCATCCCTTATTTATGCTGCTATAGGCCTAGACTGACGGGGGACTTCCCATGATGCACTGAGGTCCTCTCTCCTCTACTTTCTCTCCCTCTCTACGCAACCTCATCCCATTAATGCATGTTACTAACTTGACTTCTCCCCTTTCCGGTAGTCTTGTGCTTTCTCGTCCCTCTCCTCTCTCCTCCTATCACTTCCTCTCTCTCTCTCGCTCTCTCTCTCTCTCTCTCTCTCCTTCACCCCCAACCAGTCGAGGCAGATGGCCGCCCACCCTGAGCCATGGTTCTGCTCGAGGTTTCTGCCTCTTAAAAGGAAGTTTTTCCTTGCCTCTGTCGCCTAGTGCTTGCTCTTGGTGGGAATTGTTGGGCTTCTGTAAATAACACCACAGAGTACGGTCTAGACCTGCTCTTTTATGAAAAGCGCTGTGAGATAACTGTAGTTTTGTAGATCTGTAGATTTGGTGTTATATAAATAACACTTAATTTATATTGAATTGAATAAGAGGTAACACCAAAGGAAATGTGATATAGGGCGTCATGTCACTGTATGTCATATATGGCCTGTAGGAAGAGTGTGATGAAAGGCATAGACTCTGTGTGTGTGTGTGTTATCAAGTGATTTTGCCTATAACTCAAGGAGCAGGATTATTCAGGGGCATCCATAAACTTCATATGCAGGGACACACACCCTCACATATTATCCTGGTTAGATTACACCTGTCATTTAATTTAGTTTTTGTGCAGAGGAAGTAATGGATTAATAGTAATTTTGTGAACATTATTCTCAATGTGGCAATTTTTGTCACATTCAGCATTAGAAATTCTACTCAGAAGAGCAAATACAGCCCAGCTTGTTCACTAAGATGCATCCCAAAACAGGTACCAAAAAAAATATACCCAGAGAATGCTACATTAGAATCACATTTATGTAATAATCATGGTCTGCCCTCTTATGTGCACTGCTCAGCTAACAGGTTTTTAATCTATGCACTCTATTTCTATCTCTCCAGCACAGCGCAAGCAGTACATTATGCCTCATTGGAAAAACTGGCAGGCCTTTAAAGCCCATGAGGTCTTAATGCTGTGTTGATGTCAAAATGGCGTTGAGATTACATGTTTCCAACTTGCAGATAGCGTTCAGGTCAACATATAAGTGATAATTAGGGATGGGAAAAGTCTGACTTGTCTAAACGCTCTTGTATAGCTAATTTGGCATTGCTTAAAACCACGCAAACACGGATGTCTTACGTCAGCCAAAGTCTGTTGTTGAATATAATTAAACCCAAATTGAATGGATATTGTGTTATACTGCACTCTTGAGTTGTCTGTTGATGTGGGAGCTCGCGAGTTGTTAAAATGGTAATCCTTGTCATCTTTTCCATCATCCCTTATGGCATAACACAACATTAGGCTTTACTCTCTCTGCTCACGCCCTAGCTATCCCTCTTCATTAAACATTTTTTAAAGTAAATAAATCAATATTTATTTAAATTGTTTTGGAAAAAAAGATTAATGAAACATCCTGGTGGATGGAGGACTGTGTCTGAGCTGCAGCGTGATAAGGGGCTCATTTTTGTTCAAACTTTGTACTACTGGAAGCATATTCTGAGCTGGGCTTGCTTTAATAGGACCATTTTCACTGGAAACTCGGGTGACCCGAGACAAAACACATTCTTCGTGTTTGCACCTTTAAACGTGGGACAAATGATTGTGAGCAGATTACATCCTTAAAAATTAAAGCTGGACAAAAGTCAGTGAAAATAATTTATAATCATTCTCACCATGTAGGCCTATTATTGGTGTCATCTCACTCATATAGTAATTAATAACACACTTGGTTTGTTGGTCCTTCTGCTATGGCCTTGACCAAAGTCATGATAGTAACAGATAAGATCAGTAAGAATCTACCTCTTAGTAAGATAGTAGCTAAAATACTAGATAGATAGATAGATAGATAGATAGATAGATAGAAATCATAAGGTAAAGTGGGATAAAGAGAGCAGCTGAGGGAGAGAGAAAGAAATGGATAGAATAAAAGCTGGCCACATAAATAATCACATCACAAAGCAAGCAGCGGTCACAGAGAAAACCACACAAGGGATTATCTCAGAAAATCCACAACCATAAATACATCCAAATACATGAAGTCAAGAGTGCGTTTGAAAGACACAAATAGCTGAAGCCACAGTCCAACTCACAGCATGAGTAAGAGGAAGGAAAGAGCTGAAGAGAGAAAGAGACGTAGATGTTGATTACAATGTTGGTCCAACACTTCTGAAGGTAGAAAGTCGATACAAGCTTGTATATCACTACAGTGCCTGTTTCTACTTTTTGACAAGAGCGAGGCAGAGGAAAGTGGGGGTCAGAAACAACAACCAGAGAGACAGAGAGGGACAGGAGAGCTACCAAGATCACAGGTACTACAAACCAATGCTGCGTCTCCTACCTTCATCTGCCAACTCTCCCAAAGCCTGGGAGGAGCTTCCTCCGTCCACAGGGACACAGCTGCCACAGCTGGCCCAGATCCACCTCATGTTCCTGGGCATGACATCCACTAGAATGCCTCATCTCAAAAGAGTGTTACAAAAGAGTTACTGGGTGTAACTCACTCTCCAAATTATGTATCACAGATTTTTGGGATTTTGTTTGATTTAACCTAGCTTTAACAGTCAGTAACTCCTGCTGTGCTGCTAAACATTAAAATTCAAAAAGCTTTGTTTCAAACTGTGTTTGGAGAGATGTGTATAAAATGATGCACAAGATATAAAGAATATTTTCACTTGAAGGAAAGATGCAGCCATAAAAAATATGAAGTCTTGGGTTTGAATATATAATAATATATTATATAATATATAAAAGCTGATACAGAGTATATATGATCTTGTTAGACAATGTGGAATAAGATGATTTTTTAAACCGACATAAGGTGAAAAAGGTGGGTGCTGTATGTTAATGATACTTTGGGGTCAATAATAAATCAACCAGTCAAATTTACAATTTTGTTATTATTTAAAGACTACACAGGTGCTCACTAAAACAAGTACCATCAAAGTTACACAGGTAATGTTAGCAGCTCTGTCCTACTCTTTTGGATTTCACTCCAGCAACCCATACCAAAATTGTTATTGGAGAAAGTGCTATGTTTGCCATACACACCAGTAGTCCTCATCATAAAGGCCTTTACTCATAACACAAAAGTGAGTGTAGGCTAAGCAAAGCGGCAAAATAGGGTAGAACGAAATAACTTACATTCTTCCTCATTATGTTTATAATACTAGGACTAACTGCTCTATGCTACATTACAAGAACAATGCTGTTTCACCAACGGGTGAAGACACTGACTTTTTCCCCTGGAGCATGCTTTAACCTTCAGTCTTTTAGCACAATGTCATGCATGTAGCCATCAAGTGCATATTTTAGACCCCTTTTACAGCATTCTAGTTTAAAACAAGTCATTTGGAAACATCAGCAGGAGACTGTTTTCAATTAACACATAAGGCTAACATTAGCTTAATTAGCTAGTTAGCTACAGCTGGTAAAATCTGCCACTGAATAGCTGACCATGTTGATGGGCGCCAGCTTGAAATGAGAAACCTACTTTATTAACCTCTGTCTGAAATTCAGGATTGTTTCAACCTTTTATTTGATATACAAAAACACAAGGAATTTGTGGGGTAAATCTGCCATTGTAAACTGCATATGTGCTGGTGGGAATGTAATGTTTCACAATGTATTACAACAGTAACTAAGGATCATTTAAAATCACCTGTGTGGGTTTACCATGAGTGTGCAGAGCCTTTATTCTGATGGGTTGTATCTATCAGTGTAGTTGGAATACAGAATAATGAGCACGAATAGCCTTTCATTATCATATCCTGAAGGAATATTCCATGACAATTTACTCATCTATGTCTTTACCCGCTATTGCTACTTGATAAACTGTCAAACTAAATGTCACTCATGCAGTTAAGAAAGTTTATTTGACAGGAAATATAAACACAGTATGCATTTGTGTTTATGTTTCCAAAATCTTGTAAAATTCACTGTGTACACTACCGAAGACCGTGCATGCACTTATTTACCAAAAATACACACATAAACTCACACACACACACACACACACACACCGCTGCCAGCCATGTAGGCCAGCTCATAATGTGTTCCATCTCAACACGCTTCAATTGCAGTGAATGCTGTGAGGCAGAGACAGAGATATGGAGAGAAAAAAAGAGAGATGCAGCAAAGGACAGAGATAAATATCAGTGGCCCTTGGTATAGATGTATAGATAGAAAGCCTAGAATACACAGAAGCATCAGGGCAGGCACACACAATTGTTTTTTTCAAGTTGCTGTGTTCCAAAGGCAGTAGTTTTAGTAGAGAAACATGACTCTGAGTCTTTAATTTAGGCTCTGCCTCTTTATGCCTCTCTTCCCTCCCTTCCTCTCCTCTTCCCTTCTGCCTTCCTGCCTCATTCCCCTCCACCTCTCTCTCACCCCATCTCTTTTCAGTAACGAGAGGATTAACGAGAGAGGAGCCGATGTCAGCTGAGGATGTGGGGAGAGTGGGAGGCACAGAGGAAAGGGGAGGTGAAGAGGAGAGGAGGGTGAATGAAAGGCGGTATCGAACGCTGACCTGTTTTGGGCTGATAAGCGCAGGCTTCTTTGTGCTGAAGCCACTGGCTTTAATTTGGGGGCCGCAACATTTGGAATTAATTATCACACACACTCCAGCAGTGCTGCGGCTTACTGTGTACATTGCTATTACATCCACTCCAATACAAACTTTATACAGCTTATGTGCTGGAACTTAACGGTTACACAGGAGTTTGTATTGCTGTTATGATAAATTTGCATAAAATACAGCTGCACTCCAATGTTAGTATACAAAGAGCAATGTGGGGTATGCCTTCTGTGAACAACTGTTCAGGTGGGCAACAAAGCAACAGCAAGACATAATTTTTCAACACTAAAATTAAGAGGAATAGCTTGTAAAATGTAGTAGCTACAAGTTGAACGCAGTAACCAGGAAAGTAATTCACCATATCTGAAGTCGAGGTGAAAATGACTGTGGGCCATTTGCAGAGATTCGAGTCATCAGATATCTCTTGTCTCACAGGATCGTGTGATCAGTCCTGGATGTTCTTTTAGCTTGCCTGCTAATCAACTGGCTAACTGGCTAAAAAAATGGTGTATGAAAGTGTGTCAACTTTGTCAATTAACAGGGACAGTTATGTACCTGCTTAATTAAATGAAATTGACACAAAAACTGTGAGTATACAATTTATAGTTTCCTTAAAATATGCTAATTAGTGAGCTTTACAGGTGTTGGTAAGTGTTTTTTAACCTTTGGGCAGAGATAAGCTAGGTATTCCCCCATTTCCAGTCTTCATGCTAATTTAAGCTAACCATTTCCTGGTTTTAGCTTCATATTTACCAGACAGGCGTGAGGTTGGTCAGTAGACTTATCCAACCCTCAGCAAGAAAGTGAATGAGCACATTTTATCATAAGAATGTATAGCTGATGCAGACAACATGTGAAACAACCTAGAGAGAAACATTTATCTGGGCTTTTGGTGATAAAATAGTGTGCCATCTTGATTAGTATGTCATTAGTATATCATTCTGTTATAAACAATGGTCATAGTGCCAAAGATCGATGAAGAATCCAGAGTAGTTTAGTGCCACAACATTTATGTGATATCTGGGCTTGTCTATAAAAGGGGGTTAATTGCTGGGGCTGTAGAGTTTTACAATAACATATTTGATGCTCTTTTATTTAACGCAGGGCTGTTTTGGATGTTCTGGTCAAGAGTAGATTAGATATACAATATATGGAAAAGTTGTTTCAAAAGTTTGTGATGACTGTAAATTTTCCCATTCTGACAAATGTAAAGAATTTAAAGGTAATCTTAACACGTTTGACTAACATCATTAAAGTTTTATTCTCACTGGCAGTTTTTCTCCTTCCATTCATGGATTTTGAACCAGAACTAATTCAATGATCACATTCCCACAGGATAATTAGTGTTTTTATCACTGTGCTACTGCTCAGAACCACTGCATCTAGTTCGTATCCACACTTGTAAACCTTACATTGTACTCGCGATAGTAATTGGTGCAAGATACAGTAACCCATATTAAAAGTAAATGTGCAGCTACTAAGAGCAGCAGCAGCGGCGGCTCGACTACAGTGGATTGGGAGCAGCTTTAAAGGCGGCGTGAAGCAGTTGAGTGGCTCAGCAGGGCTGTGTGTATGTAGGCCGTGTTATGCATGTTATTTCCTTGAATTCATCAGACCTACGCTCCCCCATCAGGGAAAAGGCTCTTATGATAAGTGGCAGCCATGAAATATGCACAGCCTGTCGTAGCCGCCTGCCTCGTTTTGCTTCCTCGTCGCCCCCCTTCCTTCTCTCCACTGTCCCTTCTTCCTACCTCTTCCCCTCTCCTCCCTTTATTGTTGAATTGCTTCCATTTTCGTCTCTTTCATCTGTTTTGCTTTCTCCATTTGCTCAGAAACCTCCCCGTCTGTCACCCTCCATCACTCTAATCTCTATTTCTCCTTACCTCCTTTTCTTCGCTCTCCACCACAGCCACTTTTTTTAAAGCACATCAAAAACGTACACAGTGAAAATCATATAAACACAACAAACATCCCCTAACACATCTTT
Source organism: Micropterus dolomieu (assembly GCF_021292245.1). Lineage (NCBI taxonomy): Eukaryota > Metazoa > Chordata > Actinopteri > Centrarchiformes > Centrarchidae > Micropterus > Micropterus dolomieu. The sequence continues at coordinate 11,022,647 of NC_060151.1, forward strand.
TAAATCCTTTATTTTAGGTATGCCTGTTTTTCCTGGAAAACAAAACAAATTTGGCACATGGAAAGCATTTTTTTCTTTTTTCTTCTTTCATTATTTTCACACATAGCGCACAGGACAGTAGCTTGGATCACACTTTTTAAGCACTGCTGACACAGAAAACATGAATCAACCCTAATATGTTAAATGTATATAAATCCTAAGTAATAAAAAGGTTAAACAAAAGCATTTTCATGCAGAGTTCATTTCGCTTCTCCTTCAGCAGGAAGGAATCCTAAAACCAAGAACACAAATCCTGGAGTAAGACTCCTCCTCTTGTCCGTTGCAATACTGACCACATGATGTATAATTAAATGTATATATCAACATTTGACACCGTTTTATACGTGTTTATGGATAAGAATATATAATTATTTGTTGCTGTTATAATACAGGAGACACTGACTAATAAATACCAACAATGTAGGAACGACACAGTTAGTGGACACAGATTTAGCTTTACATCGTCAAGTCATAAAAACATTTACTTTCAGTTTCATAATTGTGGACGAAATGTGAAAGCACTAAAGCTGCTCTTCTGTGCTGAAGATTAAGACTAGAGATAACAGACAGGAACTACCTTAACCAGATAGCTAGTTATGACTTTCCCTAAATCAGTGACTTTCCCCCATCCATTAACCCAATCAAAATGTCAAATTACTTCCAGGTATCAGTGCCACCAAAAAGCATCTTAACACACAATCCATTGAAGTGCATTACAAAGATCTTATGTGTGAAAAACTTAAGATGAGGCATCTAAAGGAGAACTTCCTCAGTGTGTGGCTTACCAGTCTGAATTCTTGCCATTCTTCGCTCCCTTTGCTTTTTGCAAACATACCATCGGTGTTTCTCTTTTGAAATAATCGTTATATTCTGATTCGCTATTGATCACCATAGATACATTGATCCCCCATTAACTTCCAGTCGAAGTAGATATTTTAAGATATCAGTTACTATCTTCATGATAATGTCCGTATCAGTAGTCATGCTTGTGGAGACCACAGTGACTGTTGGCATGACAGATAACCGTTTGTTCAAGTGAATTAATGGTATGATACTTTGAGTGTAGTGTTGCCGGAGCACAGAGAGGACGCAAGTGAGGAAAAAGAATATTCACAGTTTTCATACTCTGGTTGAAATTCATTTACATTTTTGAAGTGCTTTGAGATCCAGTCATCACTAAGGTGTATGTCACGCAAGAGAGCTAGTAAAAACAAATGAAATGGTCAAAGTTGACATTTCAGATGTGTTGACTGATTCACAACATCAACTCATGCATTGAGTAACATGCAAGGAAACATTCCGTCTTAAACGTTGCCGGTAGCTGCAGGTATACTTTGAGCGGCACAGTGAATTATTTTTTCTCCTGTCTATAGCTAGCTAACGTTAACTAGTAAAGACGAAAAGGCAGCACTTCAGCCTCTTCCACACGTTAGCTGCACTCAAGTGTATTAGGCCCATCTTTCTCTCTGGCCGGGATAAATATGCCTACCAATAAGCCTCATAACCTCAAGGCTTTTTATATGTAAATTAATTATAGTCCTAACCTGAGTCTCCTGATTGCCGGTTCAGTACCAATTCTGCCTTCCTGTCATAACATTAACAACATTATTGCTAGCTAGGGAAAACAAAACATAACACACACACACACACACACACACACACACTTTCCTGCTTCAGAAGGGCTAGCCTTAACCTTTCTCCACATTTGCTGCTGCTGTAGTTAAGATGGAAATTCTTATGGCGCACGCAGATGGCTACTTGAAAAACACCAATCACAGTGAGTTGAGTCTCAATTCCTTTAACCAAAAAACTAGACCAGAAAAGTAGAGCTGCATGATATATTGGTCTGCTTATCGGTTTAAAATCCAGTTAGTGGCCTTTTTTCTACCACAGAAGCTTTTCTCAGGCCCTAGGAACTTTATGAAATACACAAGTATTCCACCTGAAAGCAAGAAACTGGGTTCAATTTAAATTTCCAGGACATAAATCCTCACCTGCAAAACATCCCTGGTACTTGTACTTTCCAGGAACTATCGAGGTGGAATTTGCAGCCCTGAACGTCAATGCTGATTCAACCACAAGGTTTAAGACTACACCAACTTATGTACAGCTTTCATTAAGACTCACAGTAAGTACTAATTGTCTCTTGTGTCACTATTCTCTTGTTGACATTTACTGAAACGTAATGTTATTTTCTCATTGTTTCAATTTCAATATGTAAGCATCAACATGCATTCCTCCAGGAAAACAGTTTTTTTCTTCTCTATTTCCATCTTTTCCCTTCTTCCATTAGAGGAGCCACTAGTTGGAAGTAAAGTGAACCATACCAATACTGCTTCAAACGGGGGTGTGCAGGCATTCTCCATACAAACAAATGTTAACGACGGGCAGGCAAGGAGCTGGGAAGACAGATACGGGCAAGCATTTCAAATATGCAAGCGCCAATGTGCGTTTTCATACACAATACTCGTTCACACACATATAAATCATACACGTGCACGTAATGTACATACATACGCTGTGAACAAACGCCCAGGTATCAGAATCATGCTTTTGTAAAACACAAACCGCTAGTCTCTTTCATTGCTTAAATACAGAAAATCAAGAGTATAGGAAGTAGTATTATCTATCTATATTTAACTGACTCAAAGCTAAAGACTACATTCCCCAACAGCATTTTACCATCATGATCCCAGCGATGAACAGCAAATAAGACACATAGAAAATCTGATATTTGTGGTCTTTTGTGGCACAAATCTGATCTTCCGCTGTCTCATTGGGTAAAGTCAAACTCTGTTTTTTTTAATACATATTTTGAAAACCAAGAAGAATAGCCTCACAATGGCAGCAGAGGGGTGCAGGGATCAGGTGCTAAAATGCTGCTGTCCAGGGCTATCATATAGCCCTATATATTATTGATATAGAAACTCATGCACAAGTATGTGAAGCATTCCAGTTTTAGCTAAGGATAAACATACAGACACTATTATTATCATACACTGAATAAAAAGCACACCAGAATTACGGGCCGAACTCAGAATGCGCTGGAATAGTCGAGGAATGAGTAAAAGAAAAGTTAGATCACAATTTCCACCAAAAAAAGTCATAACATGAAACGCTGTAGATGTGGATTTTGCAGTTGTATTTGTGTGTTCTGTGGGAATTTTCAGTATACTGTAGTTAGATTGTAAATGTACACTGCATTTGTGTCAGTTAATGCATTACTAGTTAGTAACTCATCAACAGTCACATTTTTGTCCCTCATGTTTGATCTATTAAATGGTCACCATTAATTTCTAATCATCCTTAAGTCTGATGATGTCTGGTAAATTAAACAAAAACACTTTGTTCACACTGTGAGCAACACAAGTTCAAAATAATCCCAAATGTGAAATGAGTCAGATTCATCAAGCTTGTGATGAATCAATGTTCAGAGCTTGGGAAAAGTCAAAGGTTGATTTCTTACTAGTAATATTTTGATGATGTAGAAGCACGGGACAATACAGGATTTGTTTATATTCAATCGAATGATCTAAATGTCTCACTTTAACTGACTAGCATGCATGCATTCAGGCCATTTGTCTTTTTTACTGCACATTAATCATCAGAAGATCACGACACATCGTACAGGTTGCAGCAGTGTGAACAACAAGTGTGTGTCTATGTGTTTAAAGCTTACTCTGTATGTCCGTGTATCAGTTTAAGTTGTAGATCATGTGACAGCACAAATCATTTCCAGGATATTTTACGTTGGTGTGTGTGTGCGTGTGTGTATATGTTCCAGGGTATGCAGGGTTGATACTGGGTAAAATGATTATGTATATGTTTGTGTGTGTGTGATTCCATGTGTCCGTGCATGAGCCGTAATCAAGCCTGCTCGGCGGCAGAGGGGGTAGCAGCATTTCCTGGGAACTCTGGGTTGATAAAGGAGAATCCCTGGAACTCATCCTGGTCCAGGTTCTGAATCACTTCTTCATCGGGCGGGGTCAGCACCGGCGGGTGGCGTGTGAAAAAACGGTCAAAGTTCTCGGCATCCCGTCCACACTGTTGAGGAGGGTGGGGAGTACAAGGGGGAGGGTGGATTGGGAAGGGGAGGAGTGGGAATGGAGAGGAATGGATGGATTGGGGTGGGGTGGGGGGTAGAGGAAAACAAAAGAAGGGGAATGGTGGGTTGAACCAGGGTGTGAGATGACATTACTTGAACATGGTTTCAAACATTAGAACAAGGTGCCAGTACTTGGGGTGTGCTTGATTCAACTCTCCACCGGCTACAAGGTAATTTCTCATTTCCTTCAAAGTGATACAAAAATACCACACTCAGGAGAGGATAAATTAAACACACTTCCAGTATATGTTTTCCCTTTTCAAATATTTGAAACATATTCAACTCCAGTTTTAAACAGAACAAGGTCACTGAAGTCTCAAACATCCTGTGGCAGTGCACTACACTGACAATGCATGGAGCTGGAACTTTTTGGTACACTCAAAAAGCATCCTACCATGGCTGTAAGTAAATAGCCAAAAACAGTTTCCCTTGATATTTCATCTAGATTCTTTGGTTGTAACACTCAGATTTAATTGGAATTCCTAAATAGTCGTACAAGGAAGGGCTCAAAGCCATGAGATGATTATAGTGTAATTGTGGGTTAATTGTCAGTTAATTATATGCTGCAGCTGTGGAGACCTGCTGAGATATGATAAACTGAATCAGACAATCAGCTAGTATGCAAAAGAGCACTGGGAATAACTCAAAATCTCTTTAGATATTTGCTCGGAAGCTGCACAATTTGAGAAACGGATTTCATTGACTCTCAAGATATTCTGTATGTGACGATGAAATGTCATCATAATGAAATTACATCGACTAATTGAAAATGTTGACACCTACTCTTGCTAGGAGACATTTAGCACTAGAAGAAGATTAACTATCACTATCCAATCAAACTCTTGGCTATCTTGAGTGCTTACAAAGAAGTGACAGATGTGAGAATAAAATCATCTCAAAGAGTATTGTGCAATTCACATTAGGTACAATTTGTTTTTGTCAAGAAGCAATTTGGAGAAAAAAAGAGAAGTCATTGTTCATTTTCAGTGTGCTTCATATCCTCCTTCTGACCACTGGGAACACAAAAAGAGCTTATATACCCGAGAGATGTGCGTCCATCTAAGTACATAAAACAAGTTATTAACCTGAGAACTATATTTTCCCTGACAGTATGCCTCACGGGGACTTTGGGCCGAGCTATTCTCCCCCCCCTATCTCCATCACTTCGCTGAGCTTTAATTAACACAACAAGGATTGAGTGTTCTCCGACAACATCACCCAGAGGAAAACTACAAACTCATTAAATCTCTGTAACGCGGAAAACCAAATGAAACTAAGCCAGACTGTTTATAGTTTGGGGAAATATGTGAAATGAGAAATGCACCAGGGTCAGATAGTACTTTCAGCTAATTACTCACGTTTGTTTTAACCTGTTTGTGGAACCAGATGGGAAGATTTTTGCCACATAGGGAAATGAAACAAGTGCCACAAAGTTGAGAAGTATCAACTCAGTACACAACACCTTAGTCAAGAGTTGGCAGGTGATGTGGTAAGCATCTCCTATATCATACTCAAATCAAAGGTAAATACTTTTTAATACCAAGGATGTAACTGGTATCTGGTTTTGCTGAAATGCAGAAATTGCATTTGGGCCAAATAACGAGCCTTTGAGATTCCAGCACACAAGAAAGGGTAATATGTTTCTGTAAGATTTATACAGCTTGGTTTTGAAATAGTTTTAAATGAATGCTTTTATACTGTGAGGTTTCTGTAGTGCACTGCAGGACAGGTTTTCATTTGAGACTGAGCCCCAGAGCATGCAAATAAACAGAAACAAACATGAGAAAATTGCGAACACAGAGAGAAGGACAAATAAAAATGTGAGGATGAGAGGACAGATGGGTTGATGCATGGCAGCAGTGAACAGATGGATGGATTGGTGGAAGGCTGGATGGATGGAGTCTTTAGGTAGAAGGGTGGATAAATGGATTGACAAAACATTGATTGATGGACCGACAGATGAACAATAACAACTTAAGACAATAGCTGCAGATGAAAGTCCACGGTGGTGACATGACCATTCCTTCTGTTGGATGAATCAATAAACCGACCAGTCCGTCAACCAGTCTGTGCGCTGGTCAGTCACACTTTCAAAAGCTCATCATGATCAACCATCAAACAGACTACAAAATGCACTCACAGTGTGTGAAACCACAAGCAGACCATAATCACAAACAGTTAGGAAACTAACTTCTGACCAAAGTGAGCCTGCTGCTTCGACGAGTGATATGGGCTTTGAAAGCCTCAAACATCCTTCATAAACAATCATCTGCACACCACTTGGAAGAAAAATGGTTTGAAGTGGTGTTAGTCAGAAATATAGGGAGCCCCTCTTCAAAATATATATCAATACACACATAGCTCAAATAAGTCTGATAGCATAGCACCCAAAAAAGATCAAACCACCTTCAGATGTTAAAATCAACACTAGGCTTTTATGCAGGACAAACACACAGTGGTTCTTCAAAACATCAGAACCTTCATTTGTTCTCAGAAGGACGAAGAAAGACGGAAAGAGAGAGACGGCAAGCGACAGCGCAGAGAGGTAAAAGACGATAGATGTCGAGAGACGAGATCAAACGGCAAGAAGAGACCGATACAAAAGGAGAGAAGAGAGGAGAAGAGATCAGACAAACATATTCACATCAGAGGACTCTGCAGAAACACACCTCGGTGTTAAAGAAGTCCAGGTCCTAATGGTGACCTCTATCAGCCACACATGTGAAAATATAGATTGTATATACAGACACGCAAACACAGGAGCATGCATCCACATTTGCAGCATTACCGATCCAGCTTAGAACACACACACACTCACACACCCACCCGCACGCACGCACGCACACACACACACGCGCACACACACAAAACCCCAGCGGGCCAAGACAGCTGCATAAAAAGCTCAACTCAGAAAAACTCTTCAGCAGCAGTGTGGCCTAAGGCTGTGTCTCAGTGTGAGATGACATCATTCTGACTCTGGTTATGATCAAACTAATTTTGTCATGGAAAATAACAAAAGCACAGCGAAGAAAAACACAAACGCACAGTTGTTTCAGGTCACGTTTGATGACACAGTTGACGTAAACGTACTGCCTTGAGGTTTATTCTAAACTCAATCTAACCCCGATGAAGACAGAAACCACTTCAGCTCATGCAGAATGCAACTGCTCCAAACTGGGGACAGCGGACTTGTGTTTTAGTTCAACAAGTAAATCCAATCAAACAAATATAAATTCAAAACTTGTCCCCGAAATCTAAAAATTGTCTCCCCCATAATCATTACTGCTGTCACCAATGTTGTCTTCATCAGTCTTTATCTGTCTGCCACCGTCATTGCCAATGTCTTCACAGTATTCAGTGTCTTCCTCATCCAACCTGCACTCATCAGCGCACCTTTCTCATCATCATCATCATCATCATTATCATCATCATCATCATCATCACAGTCACCATTATCACCATTTCTAGTATTATCATCACCACCACGCATCATCATCATCATCATCATCATCCTTATCATCATCATTATCATTTCTTGACTTACCTGTGTGCGTTGACCCATACATTGGAGGGAAAAGAGACAGAAACATCAACATTGGAAGTGCAAAGATGAGGAAGATAACAAAAACAGAAGAAAGATAGGTGTAGATCGAAAATAGAGGAAGTTAGAGTGAAGGAAGGGAGTGAAATGTGTTCTGCAACCACAACTAAACGTTGTTCTAAGGAACGTCTTTACCAGAAATTAAACTCCTGGTCTCTGCTGCGGTGGGAGACTAGTTAGCCCCTTGTGCAACTCATGTGAATTGTATTTCCTTATTTGGGGTCATGTCGGGTCCAGTGGGCTCACACTTACAGCTCTGGGTTTGAATGGTGGCTGCACTTCCTTGTTCTCCAGTTTCTCCCAGTCCATGTAGCGGAAGAAACTGTGATCCCTGATGTCTCTCTCCCCCTCCGGACCACAGCCCAGTCGTTTCGCTGGATGCTTCGTCATCAACTGGACAGATGGAGAGAAGAAAGAGAATTACTGCACGTCTCTCGCTTTTTTCTTTCATGGATCTAACCTTTCCTGTCTCATGCCTCATGTGCTTTTGTCCATTTACACCTATATTCTTATGTCTATTCTTCATTGTTGATTTCAACAAGTTTCTCAAATCCATTTCCATCTCCTCCTTTATTTTACTGCCTCCATCTTCCTTTTACTATCTCCACCTTCCACCCTTATCTGGAAACTAATATCTATCCACCTATCTTGCCAACAGCCTCAATAGTCTCACATATCCAAGGTGGGCAGCCATGCTAGTAGCTCTGTGAGGTAGTACTTAGGCACAGCAGGGCTTTGAGCTAAATTTTAAAATCAGCATACTGACATGCTCACAATGATAATGCTAACGTGCTGATGTTTTATAAAAGTTAAGGGATCAAAAAAGCTACTGCACATCATCCCAAAGAGGACCCGAAAAGTTGTTAAGATTTTTCCTTTCATACCAAAGCGCTGGACCGACCATCAAAGGTGCAAAAAGGTGCTAAAAAGTGCAATAAGCTGATTGTTTGCTGAAGGAAACATGTGAGCATCATTTCAGGATGTATTTTCAAGTCAAGTCTCAATTGTTAATACAAATGGTTAGAGATAGTGGGCAAAATGCCATTAATTATTACATTTTAATGATGTTTTATGTCGTGACTTCGTCACATTTACATAAACTAAGTTGTAGGCATAATCCTAATCTACAAGACAGGTCTGTATCTGATCTACACTCAACAGTGTGCTGCTGTGATGCCCTAAATTTCCCCTCAGGCATCATTAAAGTTTCATTTAATTTATTCCTGTCTCATTTCCTCAGTGTTTTTGTCTATGATTCTTTCTCATTCATCTCTGTCTAATAATAAACGTTATTACTATTACTATTTTTTCTTTGTCTACATATTCTCCAATCCATCCATCAATTCTACTACTACAACTACAATTACTTCTATCATTTATATGCCTCTCCCTGGGGACCAAATATTAGCCACCAAACCAGCGCCTGCAGATAAATGAATAACTGTTTTCCTCTTTTACCACAGCAGCTCTTTCACAGGCATAATTAAGGACCATTTTGTCTGTCCAAACAAAACCTTAAGAATGGCATCAAGGCTAGTGACGTCACTGTGTGTGTGTGTGTGTGTGTGTGTGTGTAGGTGGTTTGCGCCTCCCTCAGGAGTAGCAGTCATAACTCATTACATTAGAACTAAAATAACATTTTCCACGGGTCAGTCAACCTTACACTGCACACACACGTGTGTACACGTAAACACACTGACTGCTCAAATAGTCACTTACTCATCCATACACACACACACACACACACACACACACACACAGACATAATTAACAGGCATGCAATAAGTCAACAACTGAGTTAAGAATATTTTATATACAACAGTGTAATCGTTTGATTGGAATTTTTTCCACAGAAGCAACAATAATCTCTCTCTCTCTCTCTCTGTATTCCTCGTTCTCTCTCTGCCTCTAACCTCTCTCTTCTGTCTACGTTGATGTCTTTCTTCCTCTTTTTGCTGCTACTATGGCCTAAAAGACTCGATGTTCCTTACTGATTGACTGTCTGACACACATTGTTGAAATGTGCATGCGCAACAGTTTCAAGGTGACCCAGTGGAGCACACTTAAAACCACACCTGTACAATAGATTTGGCATCTTTTAAGACCCCTTTTAGCATCTTTATTTTACAAGAGTCTAGCGACAAATCTGGTGGCTTTCTGGGGCAGACAGTACAGTTACAGCAGCTACTTTCCTTTAAAGAGAGTCTTGATGAATCTGCTTTCATCCTCACTGTGACTCTCTGTGTTCACTGAGTGAGGGAGAACAGCACATTTGGTAAGACCACGAAGCAGCCAGACTGAAAAAGGTCACTGATTGCAGGAAATAATGGCATTTGTGAAAAAACAGCATGGTTTACTGGTTTCAGTCCCTGAGCACTAACAGGCTGCACTATCTGGCAAAACTGGGCTTACCTAGTTCCTATACAATCATATTATTTCTCTTACTTCTCTTCTTCTCTTATCTTTTACTTTCTGGGCTTGATTTCATGCAGGTTGGCAGAAGAACAAACACAGTATAATGTCATTGTTTCAATGACGGGTAATTTCATCATTTTCAAAATGACTAAACAGGCGCCAGGACATCAAAATGCCCTTGTGCTATGTATTAAGTTTGTGGCTACAAAGTTAGCTATTTGCTTAGGTGGAGAGGTGAAGCTTGAGTTTTTGTGTTTATGCAATATCATTTGTTTGTAGACTGTATAAAGCCCTACCCTTAAGTTAATTAAACACCTTCAGCAATTATAGAACAGCGGAAATACTGTAATTTATTTGTGTTTCAATTGCAGTCTCTAATTTGAGGGATTTTCTACATGTTATGCAGGGTAAGACAGAGCATGTACTCTGTCCACAACCATTTCTATAGTTTGTTCACTATAGAAAAACAAATTTTTCCTCCTTTATTGCGTAAGTGGTGAGTCGGCTCTGCCATGGAAACTGAGCCATGCTTCTTGCTTTGTAGAATGCTAAAGGGGATAGTAGTGGAAAAGGCTGTGTGTGTGTGTGTGTGTGTGTGTGTGTGTGTGTGTGTGTGGTGGTGGTGGGGGGGTGTTGCCTATGAATGTTTGAGGACATATTTGCACAATGACTCTGCAGTACAGTCAGGTGATGTTGAACACATGTACCTAAAACTACAGAATAAACTGTAGTAGCAGCTTAGGCACATGTGTGTGTGTGTTTGGCCGATTGCTGGCTATGAAATATGTATGCTGGTCAGGGTGGAAGCAGGGAAGTGGAAATGTCTCTGATCACGCCCTTTCCACACGCGTGCTCACACACAAACCACAAGCCTGCCCACTGTAAATTAACCCAGTACTGTACATCATGTTGGCAGGAATTATCTCTTTCTACTATTTACACTAAAGGAAATGTGCATCTCAAAACATAGATGACTGGTGAAAGGATGACTTTATACCATGTTGAAAGTTTTGCTGTAGTTACAGCGCAGCTCAATTTCAGAAAGTTTTTAGTGACTTAAAACATCTATGGAAAAGATCTTAAAATGCGTTGATGTCAATCATTCAAAGCCAAACAACTAGGTCTTCTTCCTAATTACAACACAGTTAATACTAATAAGAGGTTAGATGTTTCTAGTGTCACATTTAAACTGTCGTGCACAAAACTATTTTTTTTCTACAATTTGAAATTTTGTTTCACAATGACATTGAATAATTGGAAGATCATGAGGCAGGGAGTAGAGTGTCTGTATTTCGATTTATCTCATCTTGTCAGAATTATTCTTCTGATCCTCACACAGGATATCCACGAATTCAGTCTGTTATTTAAAAACAACACATACTCTTTATTGCACTAACTTAAAACAGCTGCTGTTTGGAGGACAACAGGCTATTTAAGCTGAAGTTTTGACGCAACACCATCATGTTCACGGACTGAAACATGATGATTAGTTTTTCTCTTTCAAAATGGAAATATCTTGTAGCATCAGAAAAGGAAAGCTTCACATAGTCTTCACACACACACACACACACACACACACACACACACACACACACACACACACACACATATTAAGTTAACCCAGGCAGTGCTGGCAGGGGGCAGTGGGAGCTGTGGGGGTGGCCAGCTTTCATGCTCCACTGAAGGTCCACTGTTGTAGCACTACAAACCAGTAATCATCACTAATGCATAACACAGTCTGTGTGCGTGTGTGTGTGTGTGTGTGTGTGTGTGTGTATATCTCACTGAACATATTTGTCATCAATTTGCCTATAAATGCCTTTACCTTTAAATTCAGTGGGAGGATGTATGACTGAAGTCACGGCGGCACAGACACGTGTGGCTTAATTAAAGCTTGCACTATATGTTGATGTTATGCATACGTGTGTGTGTGCTTATTTATTGGTAAGGATGGAGCTTAAGAAACAATTATGAGAATACAAATAAGCTCTAAAGCAGAGCTCGGTTAGGGATTCTTGATGCCGAATAAATCACTAGATAGAGATGACCTGCTCTTTGTAAAAGGACCGAATGTGTAACTAAACATGCCATACATCTTTATGTTCGTGTGTGTGTAGTTTGTCGTAGTCAGTGAAGCATGGAGTTAGGAGATGAGACAGAGAGATGGGGGTTTGATAGAGAGAACCCACTCCGTTTATTGCAGTAATCAGCTCACACACAAACACACACACCTACACACACACAACCAGTCCAGTTGGGAAGTGTCCGGGCATCATTTGGTACTGGTACTTCTCTGAAGAGGAGTTTCCACAGTCAACTGGGCACACTGCACAAGCTTAGGCTATTAGAGAAGTGCAATGTGTGTGTGTGTGTGTGTGTGTGAAAGAGAGAGAGAGAAAGAGGGAGAGAGAGTGTGTCTGTGTGTGTGTGAGAGATAGAGAAGATGCACAGTGAAAAAAGCGAACCGGCGGTTTAACAATGCACACTGCAGAGAGAGAAGGACGGGAAAGTAGAGCGTTATGACAGAGGGGGAGAGAGAGATAGATGGAAGCAGGACAGATAGTGAGAGCAGACAATGTTGTTTCACTCCAAATAAATGTTCCCCCACAATGGCTTTAATTATGCAGATAATTTTTATGTCCCTCTCTGCCTCCTTCTCTTCCTCTGTTCACCTCCTCCATCTTTTTGTTCCTGCTTCCTTTCCTCAAACAAAATTAATACCCTCCCAAGTATCTCTTCTGTGTGTGTGGAAGACAGAAAGAGTGTGTCGAGGAGAGAGGGAGCCAGACAGAAAGAAAGAAAGAGTGAGATTTTGTGAGGAGGAAGAAAGGTTGAGCTTGCGAGACAGACACTGTGAGTGTGTGTGTGTGTGTGTGTGTGTGTGTGTGTGTGTGTGTGTGTACACTCACCCCTTTACAGATAGCGACAGCCTCCTTGGACATTGACTTCGGATAGGAGACGTGATGCTCCATAATGGACTGAAATAACTCATCCTCATCTTCACCGTCAAATGGAGGCTGGAGAGGAGAGGAAGAAGGAGTAGAGGATAGAAAAGGAAAGGAGAGCAGGACAGAAGAGAAGAGAGGAGAAAAGAAGAGAAAAAGACAGGAGAGGAGGAGAGGATACCATAAAAGAGGGGGAGAAGCAGAGGGCAGGACAGGACAAATATATGATATTTAAATTGAATCATTAAAAGCTTTTATGTCTGAACTCCTAATAATGAAAATAAAGCAGGCCTGTAACGCTCACACAATATCCACCCCAAATGACATATCCAGGATTTGAAAATGTCACATCTATTCTAACAATTATTAATTCCATGAGAGAAAAACTCATCAAGGGATTTAATTTAATAGCTAACCTTTTATTACACAATGTCAAAGTTTGTTTTGTCACATTCAGTCATGAATACAAATTGTCAAGCAGTGCTTCCCTCTTGTTCCCTTTGTCTCCACCGTTGTTCTCCCTCTCCTTATGTTCCTGTCAGTCTTCTGTCTGTTTCCCTGTTGGTCTGTGTGTGGTGGTGTGTCTGTCTTGCTGCTGATTGGCTCTTACACACCTGTTACCCATGCGGCAATCAGTATCTGGCTCTGCAGTCAGTTTGTCTATGTGGTACAGCGCTACGGCTAACTTCTAGTACTGATATTCCTCTAGTTTTCTACGTATGATCTTGTGACTAATTCCGTGTTTCTTTGTGTCCAGATTCCTCAGCCTCGCTGTGCACTAATTCACTGTTTATTCTGTCTACCACTGCTAACCCTTGCTTGCAATTGTCTACCGACACTGCTTACATAGGATAACCTCACCTCAAATTTTACTAGCATATTTGTGCTGTCTCAACTTTTTTTTTTATTTCTTTTTTCTCACCAAGTTGAAATACTCTATTTATAAAAGTTAACACACATGGGCATTGACACAGACACAGACAAACACAGACTAACCTGTCCAGCCAGCATCTCATAGAGCAATACTCCGAAGGCCCACCAGTCCACAGATTTCCCATAAGGTTGGTAGGCTATGATCTGAAATATAAGAAATATCGGACAGCCCATTAAAAAGAGCAGTGACAGTGAATCCTCCACATGCTTAAAGGATAGCTTAAAGGATATTGTAGCTACTAATAGCAGCTACATATTTATTGTAAAGACATTAGAGTGGTATCAATCTTCTCACCTAACTCCTGGCATGAAATAAGTATATTTCCTGTGTTGTTTGTGTATTGTCGATCACTGTGTACTACATAATGCACGCTTTATATGTAAATATAGACTTTAGACTATGCTATACAATGACAGACCAGATCAGTACACACTCCGGCCAGTTCATTGAAGCCTATTAACACAGGCCAGAGACAAAGACCAGGGCACATGCACTGCAGGCCTACCCACCACCACTCACACCTCACACACACTCTACCTCAGGAGCTATGTAGTCTGGTGTTCCGCAGAAGGTCTTTGTGGTGACTCCATCAGTCATATTTTCTTTACACATGCCAAAATCTGCTATCTTAATGTGACCCTCACAGTCCAGCATCACATTGTCCAGCTTCAGGTCTCTACAGGAGAGAACGAAACAACATTAAAGTTGAACACCCAACATGGACCACAGAGGCTCATCATCTAAAAATTTGCTTTTTTACCCTTAAGTTTTCTTCTCCTCTCCAATCTCCCTTATTCTCTTCAGTGGGAGTTTAATAGGGAACTGCTTAATCTAAGAGGTGGAGCTAAAGCGACACCAAGCCAGATGACAGATGTGATTGTAATTTGCATTTGGGGGGATTTATGGGGGTTTATTCTCGGCATGATATTATAAACAGCAGAAACCAGTTAATTGTAGTTGAAGTCTAATGGTCAAAATCTACTTGTTGTCTGAAATGTTCAGTGCTGAAATAATCCTTGTAAAGTCCTATGAATTTTTTACAAATTTGTTACAAAGTACCTGTTTGTCAAACTTGTATTATTAAAGGTATAGAAATGTTTTTGGGCTGTCATTTTAAACCAAAACAGTGTCTACTATCACCAAGAAAATACATCCTTTAATACATTGAGAATAAATAAGTAAATATTGTTATCATATCATACTGTAGGTTATATTTAAGTTTCTGCTGCCGCCATCTGTACCACAGTATATCACTGTGGGGTCAGGGTTAGGGTCACTGAGAGTGTGGAAGAGAACAAATAATTGCGAGAAAGACGGTTATCGCATTAAAATAAACCTGGGGTGGCGTGACAAATTACTATATCACAATATCTGACTTTTATTGTGATATATGATCTGCTTTTTTCATGATAAACTTGCCTTTGATTCAGATTAAATTGTCTTGTGTGTGTACGTGGAGGTGGCACCACACATTTCTACATAAAACAGAGTAAGACTGAGACTGAGTCTGATCTTAGCTTTACATGGTTTGGTGTAAATATTATTTATTTAGTATGTTGTGTAGCGGTTACCTGTAGATGATGCCCTTTAGATGTAGGAAGAACAGACCAATGGCTATCTCCGCAGCATAGAATCTACTCACACACAAACACAAACAGCAACAGTAATTAGAAAGAGGCTGAGAGAATGAACAGAAGGACAACAGGGGGATAATTTGTGTATATGTGTGTGTGTGTCTGTATGTGTCTGCATAAAGGTCAGTGCTGTCTCTTCAAGGCCAGAGAGCAGCTGATAAGATCAACAGGAGGAGTCTGGAGCACGCAGTCAACTATGTTTGCGTGTGTGTTTGCGTGGGGGTGCCCAATCAGTGGATGTTTGTAAAGTGCACCTAAAAGATGCCAAGAGGCATTCTGAGGGTGTAGACAGCTGTGCAAAATATGCAGAGCCTGTTTGGAGCTTGCTGGATGTTTTTTTCTGTGATCAGAATGACGACCGGTGGGGCGTCGCTACTACAGGAAGCTAGCACGGTTTTGATTGCAAAACATAAATACACAGGAGTGTAAAACACGAAAGACAAGACACTGAGACAGAAGTTCAAGGCTTCATCATCATCCACGGAGCAGAACATCCTGACTATTGTCTAATAAATAAATGAAACAGAGTAGAACAAGTTGATGGCCTTAGATAAATGAGTTCCTCACCCTGTTCGACTTGCCCTTCAGCAGTCTAAACCTTCTGCCAGAGGGAAGAAACTTTAATTCCCTATAAAGCAGATGAAGGGCAAACTCCTCCACGGCTCTCGCTTTCCCGACAGCCCGCTTGTCAAATATGTCAGCCCGCTGGTTTGACTTGACACCAGTGATCTCGCCAGCCACCTTAATTATATTCTGCAGTTTTGGAGGTATTCTACCACACACTGAAAACTCGCAGGATTACTTTCATTTCTTTGAAGTTCTTCAGAGCAGCAACGTGCATCGGGGCGAACAACATATTTCACCCCAGGCTCTGCTAAAATTGCTCACTCATCACCTGAGCACGTCAAACTGTGGATGGCTTATTCAATATGATTTTTTAAAGTATTACCAAAGTGTGACACACCTATAAACACAGGATTAAGGTTTTGTGTTAGGATGGCATAAGAATGTACAGTATATAGCCTTTAGTCTACAAAAGCTTTCTATGTGTGTGTGTGGGTGTCTGTACTCACACAGCATGGGGTTCTTTGAACTTGCCGACCTGCTGAATCTGATACATGAGATCTCCTCCGTTTATGTACTCCATGACAAAATACAAACGGTCCTGTTGAGAGATGGTGGGGCAGACAGAGAGAGGGAGGTCAAAAAGTACATGCTCATAAAAAGCAGGCCAGAGGTCACAGAGAAGCAGGATGATAGTGAGAAAAAGAGAGTATGATACTGTAGAGAGAAAAGGATTGTTCAGAGATAGATAGACAATGATGGGTCAAATGAGAGAAGATTAAAGAAGAGATACAGAAAAGACTGACAGAGGCAGTGAAATTGGAGGGATAAAAGATGAAGAGGGAAAGAGGAAGAAGACAGTCAGAAAGAGGAGATTGGGTTGTTGTCTGTGCGTCCAATCAGTGTTCAACTGCCTGAACACAGCAACATCAATTTCAGAGCTAATTCTTTTCCATTATCTGCAAAAATTGCCAATAAGGTACAGTATGTGAGGGGAGTGTGGAGGAATTTGGTGTGTGGCCATGTGTGTGCTGGGATAAAATATTGTGGAGTTGTGTTGTGTGTTACGGCGTTTAACATGTGTTTGTTCGCGTGCACAGCTTGTTAAGTCTCATGAGCAGTTGTTTATTGTGCGCAAAATGTCCTCTGTGTATGTGTGTCTGCAGTGTATGTGTGATGACAATGTATTTGTGTGTGCGCTACACACCATATACAGTATGTATGCGTGCATGTATGCATGTTATAATTGCCTTTCTGTGTGTGTGTGTTACAACTGCCTGCTAAGTCCCATACGTACGAAAGCCCTCCTTCTGGACAGAGAATTATTGCTGAGGAGGACTAACACACTCACTTCTGGTTTGTGTGTGTGTGTAGGCCAGGTCAACTTAATTTGTCTAGCCTTTAACCACAGCCTCAAATGGATTCAAATCACAATATTTTCATAAATCAATGAAAACATGTACAAACGAATGTGTTTATGCAGAATGTGAATGCAAATGACATGTACTCAGTGTTAAGTATGAAACCAGCGAGCTATATTTACCCCTCTGTTGACTCATCTTTAGTGTAATATGGATTATACGTCAGAAGATGAGCATGAATCAAATATGAATCCGGCCTGTGTATTCCAGCTGTGAGCTGGTGACAGCAGGCAGGGTGGCTGCTGTTAAGACCACAGCGCTCATCAACAGTGCGGCTGTGCCGTTCAGCAGGATGCCGCACCGTGGCTCCCTTCTGATCAAATATTATGTGAAGGTGTAGGAGCCAAGAAGGGTGTCTTTAGCCACTGTATGTGTGTGTGTGTGTGTGTGCTACGAACAAACAAACATTTTTTTGCCATTAAACAGACATTGATAGAGTCTAAGAAGTCAATAACAACAACAAATAAAATTAAAGAGAAAACATAATTGTAAATAAATAATAAATAATCATCTGTATTTGTCTTCTACCTGCCACATTTTGTGAAATTGTGTCTAGAAAACTGTATATAGCAATACTTTGAATGGTTTCCTGCCCTGCCATTCGTTTTTACTTTATCATTGGATGATATTGAGCAAGTTTGGTTGGACTGTGAACTTGTAGGCAGGTGTGATAATATATAGCAGGGAGATAAAGTACACACTACTCCAACCCCAAATACACAATTATACTATGTGTTTGTTTATTAATGATTCAACTGTTTGATCATTTTGGAGGCTGATGTTTGTGGTGCTGTTGAGCTGTTGAACTTACATCATACAGAGAGGTTTCATTTAATGCTTACCTTCACTAGAATTAGTAGATTGATACCATTCTCATATCTGTCCATTAAATATTAAGAAACAGCCACCATCTGTTTAGCTTAGCATAGCATGAAGACTGAAAACAGGGGGAAACAGCTAGCCTGGCTCTATCCAAAGATAACAAAACCTGCCTACAAACTCAGAAATGAACATGTTACTGGATGTCGTGTTTGTTTAATCCACACAAAAAACAAGTAAAGCAAGTTGCAGTTTTACTGAGGGTTATGTGCCAGACTACTTCTTTTTTAAGTCTTGTCATCAGAGTGAAGTTGAAGTCATTGCTCCTCGCCAAAAACTAGTGCAACCTCTTGTAGAACCACAAAATGTTGTTTTTATACTTCAGTTTTAGTACAGATTAATCAAACAGGATATAATTTGTCAATTATTGAGCTTTAGAGGTGCTCGTGGGTGGATTTCATTACCTTCCGATAGAGCCAGGCTAGCTGTTTCTCCCTGTTTCCAGTCTTTCTAAGCTTGACTAAGCATTTGCAGGCCTTATACATAATGGACAGGTAATAATTATAATATAATATATAATCAACTTATTCTTGGCAAGAAAGTAAATTGATGTATTTCCCAAAATGTCGAACAGTTGCTGAAAAAAGTGATCAGACTACTGTTTTTTTTATAAAGGTATGAAAATGTTTAATATTTTGTCATACCATGCTCTGGAAGGTGGAGTGCAGCTGTGTTAAAAATGGGGGCTTGCCAGGCAATGCTAACACTCTCTTCTCCACCATGGTGCATTCCACATCATCATCCTGAATCACAACGTCCTTCTTTAGGATCTTTACAGCATACAGTTCCTCAGTCCCTTTTCGCTCTGCCAGCATTACCTAAAGAAAGGGGAAGAGAGGAGAGATGAGAGGATGGATGGGAAATACAAGGAAGATAAATTCATCAATATTCAAAATCTTTATGGTACACAGCTCCTGTCATGCCTTTCTACTAACATCGCCAAGAAGGCTGCAGGGAAGAAAAGAAAGAAAGAGGGTGAGGAAGGGAGGGATGCAGAGAAAGCAGGAAGGAGAGGACGTCCTGCAAAGGGCAGGGATAAAGGAGTGGCGTGATAAAAGAAAGCTTCTCTGACTGTTTTGGGTTAGACAGACAAAGTAAAAATAAAGAGACTAAGGACAGGAGGGAAGGAGAGAGCAAACTGATTCATCATTTTTCACAATGGCATCTAGGAGAGGAGAGGGCAAATAGGAGAAACGGAAAGAAAAAGAAAGGCAGGACAGGGGGAAAGGAGTTGATAAAATGTTTCCTGCATAGTGTGATTGTATGTTACTCTGTACGAGATAGAATCTTGTTCACAATTTGTGTCAGAGGATATTCACTTTTGAGGAATGTCAAATTGTGAGATAAATGCCTGGTGAATCTCGAATCGTGGCACTAAGTAAAAATGCAAGCAGACGCGTCATCAACTTGCATCATCCCTTTTTGCTACCTCTTGAACAGTGTTTTTAGCCATAGCAATGGCATTGTTGTCTTGTTTTTTAAGTTTACAGAAATGAAACTCACAATGGTTTGTCTGCCAGTGTATACTGCATACTCCGACTGGTTGGTTTGTTGACATTGGTCGTAGCAGAGGCCACACTGTGAGAACTGCCTGTTTGCTAAACCCCTTGCTGAACAATGATTGTCCAGTCATAGCTTTGTTTGCTACTGGCAAAGCAGGCTTGTTAAACTTTGGATTTCTCCACATGTTTAAGTGGTGTGTCTGAAACTGTACTAGGAACAGTACTATGCTTTTAAATAGTTTGGAGGGTACTTTCTAGTTTCTTAAAACAAGAGCAAAAGTGTAAGGAATGGATTAAACAATGTCTTTTTTTGCTCCAACGTAAGATGCATTTCAGGCTTAATAGCCAACTTACCTGAGATAGTGATAGTGTTTGCCAAAACACATGGGTTAGTCCTCCTAAAAGCCTTCCTCCTTAAAAGTGAAAACAACTATGTAAGCTAATTAAGGCCTAGAAAGTTATGAGGTCTTGGATTTTTCTTTATAATACTAAAAATACTAGGACTAACTACGGTACAATACAAAACAATGCTTTGTTGCTAACTTTAGCTTGTTTAGCTAGCTGGCTACAGTTGATAAAATCTGTCAGCCACAGTAGTCATTACAGCTTGCAAAGTTGCTGGTATAGATTTGCTACTTTTGTCTATCTGATATCAAGGACCCATGGTTTCTAAAACGTGTATGAATTTTGCGTGGTAAATCTGCCACCGTTATCTTTGTAAACAGTGAAAGTCTCCATGATTTTAATGCCATGCAGCTCTGTTCTGTCTTTCCTTTACTGAAGATGAAGAAAAGAGGAAGGGCAGCGGTTGGATCAAAAGTTAGTCATACAGAGCAAGATTATTTAGTGCTTCTGTAAGATTTTCATACTGATCAGCTTCTCTCTGCCTTTCAAGAGCATCAGGGAGGAGAAAAAGTAGAAAAGAAAGAGTAAGAAGAGAAATAGGGAAAAAGAGGGGATTATTTCACATTTCTTTTTCAGGATATTTAGGGCACAGTGTGGGGGCGGATGGAGATAAAGGAAAGGTGGATGGGTGAGGAGAGAGGGATTAAAAAAGTGGGGGAATGATTGAAGGAGGAAGCGAAGGGCAAGAGGAAAGTTGTGAAGTCTAGGAGGACATCTGCTTGGAATTACACCTGTGAGACACACACACAAATACAAAAACACATAACATGGGTGGCAATTTCATATCTAATCTGTGGCTGCTGATTTCTGTGGCGGCAGTTGCCAAGAATAAAACCACTATGAGATGCCTCTGCGTTGCTGTGTGTGTGTGTGTGTGTGTGTGTGTGTGTGTGTACTCAGCAGCTTAAATGTCTTGCAGCCAAGGTCAGGCTCATGCTGTTTACACTCTCAAACACAGGAGTAAACGTTTCTGTCTCGTCTTCCTCTCGCAGGCCTCTTGTTTACCGTATCCAGTTCTCGTCTTTTTCAAATAATATTTCTTCTCGCTTGTTTCTCAATTTCTCCCTTTCCTAATTTCCCCTTCCTTTCTCCTCTCCCGTCCTCATATCGTCTTTTCTAAAGAATCCAGTAGCTGCTGCAAGTAGCCGGCAAAATGTGGGTCAAGTCTCAGCTCGCAGTTCGTCTCATAAAAGTTGAAGCAGGCTTGTGACCAGGTCACACAAGTTCCATCTCTCTGGACTGATATCTGTATGGGGGAATTATATTAGCAAGTGAAATTGTTGAGGGTGTCTGTGCTGTGTGTGTATGGCAAACCTTACCAAATTGAGAAAGTGGAGCTGAAAAGCAACTATTCAACGTTTTGGGAAATACATTTATTTGCTTTCTTGCAGAGAGTTTACATGAGAAAATTGTTATCACTGTTGTAGCTAGCCTGGCTCAGTCCAAAATCCACTAACCAGTAGGTCTAATGCCCACTACTACAATTAACATGTTTTATCTCGCTTGTTTGGACTGTAACTCTTAAGTATGTGTTCTTTAAAGAAACTAGAGGCATGGTTCTTTCAAGAAATTACATTAATACTGTCAATAAAAAATATGCGTTTGCTAGCTTCCATGCTATGTACAATATAAAGATAGGAAAATCAGATCACCATGAAAAGCAAAGCAAAGCATCAAAGCAACAGTAACCAATGAAAACGTTTAGGCAGTGTAATTTTGATTTAAAAAAGTCAGATTAAAGCTCTCAATTTCAAGCTTTTATGTTTCTTCTTTTATGTTTTGAACTGTTACGGTGACAGTATGCTAATAGCAAAAAGCTTCTGTCATCAGAAGGACACAGAGCAGGAGACCCAGGCCAATTTTCAGCAACTGAGGAAAGTTGTAAGTTGTATAAATTATCAGTGCAGATAAACCATTGTGTAAAGATCTCCTCAGTGAGCTGACATAGTCTATATCTGTACATGTGTTTCGGAATAGAACCATTTCCTGCTCACTTGTTAAATGCCACATTTTCTGAAATTGTGTCTAGAAAACTGTATATAGCAATACTTTGAACGGTTTCCTGCCCTGCCATTCATTTTTACTTTATCATTGGTTAAAGTTAAATGGAAAACATATCACGTTCATTATTCTTTCCAAAACCGCCACAAATACAGCAATACGAGTGACCTTATCTCCCCTTCATAATTATTTCCCCCTAAGAGATCGGAAACTCAGCAGCTTTGCTGTTTATACCTTATAAATATTCAGGCATGATAATGTAGAGGGGTTATTGGGATACTACAGGGAGTGTAGCACATATGGACTAAGATGTGCAGGTATATATTTATATGTTTGCGTGTGTGTGTGTGTGTGTGTGTGTGTTTGTGAAGGTGTAAATGTGTGTTGGCATAGAGGACAGCCACAGTTCAAGAATGTTCATTACAATCTTCAGCATTTTTCAAAGTTTTGATATCTGATCTATGCTGATGGTATCCTTAGACAAAAAAGTGTTTGTGTATGCGACTCACCCCATATGGTGGCAGTGTGACTGTATGTAAATACAAACTCTATAAAGTTGAAACAGAGAGGAAGGACGCCATCTGGCCCAAAGCTCATTTTATGCAACCACAAGGACAAGGACGAAACCGACACAAGAGAAAAGAAGACATAAAACCACAGGGTTTCATCCAAAATCAAAACGCCTCTGCAGACAAAAGACACACAGGACACAAAGCAACAGAAGCATTTTGGCATCATTACACAGTAATTTAGGAAGACGAGCATAAGCTGTTTTTCATTACACCTTTTCAATGTAATTTTAGGCAGTTAACCTGATGGATTTAGCTTCGCGTGTTACATTTCATGATCTCATCGAGGTTCCGTTTCTTACTCAAGGTCATTTTGGTCAAAGTTTCATTCAAAAACTGCTCTACTATGAATTGTCGGCAACACCCTTTTATCCAAGAAAGTTGTTCAGGGTCATTTGACAGAAAAGCTGTCCTCAGGATACTAACTGTCATATGTCGTAAATGATGCCCCTGTGTTTTCTCTGCTGACCTTGCAGAGTGAATTTACCCAGAGAAAACTAATGAAACCACACTCCACTGCACTACACCGCATGATACTGCACTATGTTGTATTACAGTGGGCTGTGTTGTATTATTCTAAACGGTCATATATCATATAGTCTATACAGTCCAATCATATCCACCGAGGCAGTGTGTATTTCCTGTTTAGCCTCACACAGACAGACAGTCACTGTAGGACACAGTGGGACTTCTTCAGGCTGCTAGTGTGCCCAAAACATTTAATAATTTTATTCCTAAATTAAAAAAAGGATTTTGATTTATCAGACCTACATAGGTCCACATTGTATTTCTATACACTTGCTGTTTATCCAGCTGCATGGCATCATCTCATTTCATCCTGAATGAGCAAAAACAGCAACCCACAATAAGATGAAATGAGTTGAAAACAAATGAGCAACAAACTAACACCAACACTCTGTTAGGACGCAATATTGTTTGATATAGATTTACAGATTTGAAAAACAAAAATACTGACACATTCTGACCACCGTGACTGTTACAAACTACAGGACGACTAGCTGATCCTGGAGTAGTGTAGTGGAACTGATCTCATTAGTGCCACTATGTAAAAAGACCATGGACGAAAGTATCACCTTTTCTTCCAGCTCTGGCAGTCCTTCATTCAATATTTTATAGTGTGAAACTGGTCAGATATTTGCTAAAATGCAAGTGTTTAGTGCACAAGCAGCAGATGTCCACCTACACAATGCGACACATTCCCACTTCCGGCGCAGACAGGAAGGCAAAAGACAAAACAACATAGTCAGAGCACTTCCTTGGTGCTGAAATGCGTGTGGTCAATAAAGAGGGAGAGGCTTTGAGCAGCGCTGTCCATGGTACTAAGACTTGGCTGTTAAACACACAGCATGCACCAACACATGATTGTGTTGGACATGTGGGCAACATTATGGATCAGGCTGACGAATGCACTTGCCTGCGTCTGCCCATGAGATACGAGTGTGTTTGTGTATGTGTGTTATTATCACTCTGGAGGCATGTCCACAGAGAAATCTTAGCAGCGGTATTGTGATCCAGATGTCTTCAGACACCGAGGCTCTGAAGGAACCAGCCTCCCACAAAAACTCAGGAACCCTTAAAATGACAAACCCCGAGTGATTGCTTGTTTGTGCATGTTGTTATGTGTGTTACTCTGTTTAATGTACTGTGTGAGTACTGTGTGTTTCTCTTTCTCAACACCTGTATTTAAAAAATGTAATGGTGTGTGCGTACATAGAATAGGTGTCTGTGTAGTTCAACACAGGCTGCATGTGTGTGCCTACGTGTTGTGCATGTCTCTGGAAACTGTGTGTACGTCCGTGTGCATGTGTCGGGTATTCCAGTAATGATCAACCCTCCACTCAGTCTCTCCACATTGACGCATCAGTGTTGCTTTAAATGCCTGTTACCATGGAAACAGGCAGCCAGCATACAGGTCTCGTATACAGACAATGGTCTCTCTCTATTTCTCTCTCTCTCTCTGTCACTTTCTCTCTCTCTCTCTCCTCCCTTGCTGCTCTACCCATCGTTTACCCAATTTTCTCTCTCGCCACACCTTCCCATTCTGTCTGTGTCTTGCCTTGATCTTCATTCATTCATGTCAGTCTTCCCTCTCCAAGGTTTCCGCCTCCATTCTTACTCTCCCTCTTTTCATTCAGTCCGACATTTTTACCTCTCCTTTAATTCATTCATGTCAACCTTACCGCCATGCTCTCACATCTCTGTCTCTCTCTCCACTTGTCATGTCATCCTCTTCGCCTCTTTCCCGTCATCCATCTCTGTCTACCTGTGCTTCATCTTGTTTAATTTCTGCTGTCTCTTTCTTCTCTTTCTGTCCACCTTTTCTTCCCTTTAAGCTCTGTGTGTGGATAGAGTGCTCTAACACTCGCAAACACACAAATGCTCGCAGAGGTACTCACCATGTCACACAATTAGAACACCGATCTACTTGTTTTTGCATACGAATAATACGTTCCTTGGGAGCACTGGGCGTGCATTCTTTAAAATTAATGCTACATGTCTACAATTTAGCCCATAAGTGGTGTGGGCACTATATCAGGATGTGAAGTAAAGTCAGTGGGGGGCGTGACAGAAAAAGTATGAGAACCTCTTTTTTAAAGCAAGGCTGTAACTTTTGAAAGAAGTTTAAATCAGTCAACTAGCTAGGAGCTACATCATTACTTGGTCTGGTATGACTAGTAGTCTTGTGTTGTGTTAACAACACAAGACTGATAGCAATACTGTTAGCAAACTTTATATGTTCAGATTGATACTGTTGTTTAACTGACATTAGGACTATTCTCTATGTGTGCTACTGCTACAGTGCATTTTAGTATTTACCATTTCCTGTCATTACCATCTCGTGGCCTTTGTTTAGCTAAAGTTAAGCTAAAAATGCTTTAAGATGAACAATATAGAAACCTCCTCAAGAGTCTCCTTCAGGTTTACTTTGTGCAAAATTATAATTTCTCACAAAGACATTTAGTGTCAACCAGGAATGACTCATCCTTTATCTGCTGCCAAGTGGACATACACTTTAATCCTCCAAATATGTGAACAATGCTGCCAGCATCACAGATGTTTGTCTACACATTTGCATTGGTAAAGGTAATTGCGAGATGATTGTACAGATACACAGCAATTTACTAAAATATGCACCTGTGGCACATACAAGACAGACTTAGACACCTATTTAACACCATGGCCTTACCTTGCCAAAGCTTCCCTTGCCCAGCACCATCAGGAAGTTAAAGTCAGCCAGCTTCATGCGATCTTGGTTGCCATTGGAGTCGAACCGGGATGCAGCATTGGCTGACTTGCCCTCTGTGTTCTTGCCTGGACCAATCTTAGCCCTCTACATGACAGAAAGAGAAAACAGAGGACAACATTAGACATAACCTCAAACATTCAAAAAGACCACAGGCTGTAAGTGGACTAATAGGGGGTTGAAATGGCACATTACTCAATATATTTATGCATAATAAAAAAAAAGTAGGGCCTTTCAACAGCATTTGTCTTCTTGGTGCTGGGTTTGTAACCAGGAACCAAGGTGCTATTTGTAGCATTTTCAGGTCATCCAAGATCACTGCCAGCAGTCCAATAAACAAAAGCAATTCCAATTTTTTTTTTTTATATTTAAACTTTTCAAACATCAAAGTTGAAACAAAATAAGAAAGAAAAGAAAATTCACAGCCAGCCACATTTTAATAATTTATTAACTAAATAAATTGCACGGTGCAAAAACAAAATGAATAAATAAAAAAAACCTAAAAAACTGTGAAATGTCCCCTAAATGTTTGGAGCTTCTTTTTCAAAGTTTGGGGTGTTTTAAGATCACAGAGAAACAATTTCTGTTAGCGAGTGGAAGTGATGAATATGTTAAAGAGTGAAAGTTTTTAGCCTTTTGGTTCATTCTATTTCATTTATTCTGTGCAGGCACTTTACACTCCAGTTCACACTTTCCATAACAAATATGGCCTCCCTGTGAATGTCACTCTGTTAAATCTGTCACCACTTCCCTTGTTTCTGTCCTTCAACCACTCTCTCCCACACAATCTTAAAGTCTTTCTTTCTTTCTCTCTAAAATTCATTTCTACTCCATCTTTATACATGGCCCTTGTCTGTCTCCTCTATTCACTCTCTTTCATTTCCAACTCTCTCTCAGCTCATTCGTCTTTGCCTTGACCTTGTCGCGCTCTCTTGTCCAGTCTGTCATAAGAAACTATTATAATCTTATAATCTAATCTGATCCTAATCTTATTCTCCACTTTGTAAAGACATTTCTTCAATTTAAGAACGGCCTAGATGAATTTATTTTATCCTATCTTATCAGAAATTGCTGATCCACGCTGAGGCTCTCGGAGCTTCTTCTGTCCTGAGCAATAATTTCTCTGCTGCCGTCTCTTGAAAATTGTGAAGCATCCAAGTACTCTGCTGCTCCCTGCAATGTTTGTTGTGTGTGTGTGTGTGAGAGAAATAGTGGGGCAACCCATACGGTTCTCGACTCATCAATGGATAAAAGGCTCTATCTGTCTCCATCTGTTCTGACACACACACACACACACACACACACACACACAGAGGAGCAGTCGAGGTATTTGTGAGCAGCAGAGCATGCTAAAGGAAACACTCTCAAAGCCTTCAGAGATGAATGATGCTCGCATTGTTTGTCTCTGTCTACAGCCATAAGTCCAAGTATCTTTGTGCACATTACAAATGGCAAAAAAAAGGATGAATAGCAGAAGCAAAATCGCATACATTTTCTTTAGAATCCACCAACACCAACTTGAGGTGTTTTTTGTTTATGTGGATAAATATTATGTATGCATTTAAGTAGTGATGGAAATGCATCATACATTAAATTATGATGTAGCAAACCATCACTTGTCTCATCCTAGTTACTGTCCAAATGCAGCCTCATTGTAGCAACCTGTACTGACATTTAAGAACGGTGACAGCTTGACTATTTAAAAACTATTCTGAAGAACCTTCACCCAATTTCCTCTATGAAAATCACTTGTTTTTATTTTACTGACACAATGTCAATAAATCTTCCGCTGCCTTTACATCTGTCTGTACTCTCTCATTCAATGCCACCATCCACCTTGCATAAGAATGAACAAATAAAGACAAAGTGAAGTGGGGGAGCAGTGAGGGGGGACATGGGGAGAGAAAAAGGGCAAGAAATAGTGAAGTAAATAATACATAAACTGTTTTTGTATATGTTTTGGCAACATGTCTTTGAATCAAAACTTACCAATAAAGCTGCATTAAACTGAACTGAGATACAGAAATGTGTCTCAGCTCCAAATGAATAATGTTTTAAGCTTGACTGGGTCTCTATGTGTGTGGGTGTGAATACATACGACATATATTATTCATTACTGGGACTGTCTTGTGTGATTCTGGACGGGGTGAATGAAGGTCTGCAGGTTATGTTACCAAAGTGAAATCTCTCTCTGTCTGTCTCTCTGTCTTTATTTCTCCCTGCCATCTCTTTGAGAGCTTCATCCTAGACAATGCTTGTGTGTGTGCATCTGTGTGTGCGTGTGAGTGTTTGTGATAGCTAGCCCCCCGAGAATGTGTCTCAGCGAACTGAGGACCATGACCTTGAGGAGATCGAGGGACATGAAAACAGATAAAGAGAGAGAAGCACACAGGGGGTCACTGAAGGTGACAAACTAGATAAGTGAAGGAGAGAAGAGGAAACAAAATGAAGACAGGGAGGAGGAGGAAGGCAGAAAAATAGAGGATAGAAGACTGCAATACCTCCTCATACAGCCAACAACCAGACTCTAACATTTACATTACATTTACTCATAACCAAAGCGACTTACATTTGAGGAACAACATACAAGCATCAATAAAGTAAGAGATCTATGAGTAACAAGAGGTACGGGTAAGAGTGAGTAAGAGCTATTACCTAAATACACTATTAACAATAAAAATCTTCTTATTTCACAGCACTTTTCTACTAATTATTAACTAGAATCTGGTCAACATTTGACACACCAGAAATAAAACTGTAATAAATAAAACTTCAGGAGAAAGCAACAAAGGCACTGTCACATATAGAGATGGGGATCGAGACCCTGTTCCAAAATTTCTCAAAAATCGAAAATCAATAAGGTTCGAGCTTATCGATACTAAATTTTAAATACTTAATTTGAACAACATAGGCTGCATTTAAATTTGAAATGCAATGGATAAGAAAATCATCAGGGTGCAGTCTCTGCCTGCTCTCTGTGGGCTCCTACACACACACACACACACACACACACACACACGCCTTCACGGTGGAAGACGGTGAGGGTTAAGCTAAGTTAGCTCCAAACTACTGTAACGTTAGTTGATGACAGCTACGCTCGTTACTGTAAGTACGTGCAAAAAAACCTTTGCAAGTAAAATTACAATAGTTAATCAATACACCTGTCTGTAAGGTAACGTTAAACATGTAGAAATGGTTAATTTAATCATCTCTGTCCTCAGTATCACATCCTGTATGTTTTATACAAGCACAGCTAACGCTAGCTTGGCATTAGTCAAATGTTAAAAACAAGCTAAATAGAAAGCTGTCTGTCTGGAGCACAGACTGGTCTGTAGTCTTAAAAACTCAGCTGCTGGCTGAGACAAACCAGCCGCTCCTCCTTCTACCTGGTAACGTTACCTGCAGCCAGCGAGAGAGGAGGGACTGATACAGACTGATGTTATTCTTTCTAAACCTCACTCACTACTTGTGATGTCAGATAAAGTTATTGAGTTACTTTGCTGCTGTAAACATTAATGTTGCTGCTCTAGAAACAACATTTAGCTGTATTTAAAATATTAAATTAAAAACAACCAGGCAGTTAACATGTACGATTCAATATATGTTAATTTATTGCAAGTGATATGTCATCTCAATATATAACGTTATTGGACATTGAATATTTTCCTCATCCCGTGCAGGCCTACCTCATGCCCGTTGGGTCTGGTCTTACCTAATAAGCATCACTAAACAGTAAAGTATTGATAGTGGTATCGATAAAGAATCGGATCGTTAAGCAATCTCAATAAGGGTATCAATATCGATAAAAATTAATGATCCCCATCCCTAGTCACATAAAAGCAACATCTTGCACCAGAAAATTCTGAAAATGGAATTACACCTTTTATCTGCCTAAATCATCACATGGGCCTGTAGCAAGCAGAGGAACTAGTTTCATCCTCAGTCAGCTACAATCACAAGGGAAAAATCTTCAATCAAAACCTTAGAGGTAAGTGTTTCCTAAACAACAAATAGTTAATTCACAGAAAACTGGACACCTACACTGCAACACTCGCTGAAGAAGATGTAATTATGGTCTGAGATTTAGGTCGAAGGCCAATTAGTAACACTCGCTGCCATGTGGGTCGACCAACATGTGGAACTGTAGCTGTATGTGATGATGTGGATTTATGTTTATGATGTTTGTGTTTGTTAAGATGGTCACTGTGTCCAATTAGGTATAGTCACAAATTCCTGCGGTAACTTGGTCGAGAGATGTGACAGACAACACATTGATCCCCGACCAATGATAGCTTGCCATCTTTCAAGGCCTGCATGATGTCATCAGGAAGGAGGTACTAGAGGCCGACTTTCAGAAACAGGAATGAAAACAAACAATGGCGTCCAAAGCTGTGCGTCTGATAATGGCTGTCAAGACCAAAACAACATTGACTTTCCTTCTGTTTGACAGTTCCACTTAGCAGCACCAACGACATAATTTCTCTATCGATTCGCCATGTTTACATCTGTGCATGGGCCCAATGTCACAGAACACGTCGTGGAATTTATCATACAAGGCGAGTGAAGGCAAAATAAAAAAAAAATTTAAAATCAGAAAACTCAGACACACTACTCTGTCTGGACGTCATGAGGTGTCCCAGATGTGGCATCGGTTATTGTCCACTATGATAAAATGATTAATTTATCTGACATTTTCTGTCTCCTTTCCAGGTTGCCTTTTTGCGTTCATTGGAACAGTGAAGATGAGTCATCCTTCTCTAAAGGTTCCTGTCACAGGCCATCTCCTCCCAGTTGTTGAGGTGAAAGTGGCATTTCCTCAGGTGGGATATGAGTTTATCCTAGTAAAGCTTGTCCCCCTTGAGTGCGCTTCCCCTCCCCATAGAGTGCCTGTTTCGGGAGATGGGAATTTGGCATACTGAAAATATGGCCTGTCCATCGCAGTTGGTGTCAAGTGATAGTTGTGGAGATACTCGGTAGGTTGGCTTACTCCACTTTTTTATGCACTTTGGTTTATGTACGGATTAAACGAGATCCAACATGTTTATCAGATTTACAGATGCTGCTAGGCAGAGGCAGGCTTGCTGTTCCCCTCTGTGTCCAGTCTTTGTGCTAAGCTAAAATAACTGATCCTCTAACTACAACTAAAGCTAAGGCAGGGACAGGTGAGAAAACAAAAGCCTTTCCACTGAACTCTGTGATCAACACATCTCTAAATGACTCTGATGTTTGTAGCTTAGTGTCAGCGAGACAGAAGGAGAAACGGAAAAGAGAAGAAAAAAAGAGGAAAAGCACAGAGCGGGTTTATCCTCTCCACTGCCAAATGTGTTAATGAGTGTGCCTAGTGGTCAGCCACACACACACACTTCTGGACCTGCAGTGTGCCAGACCGGATGGTACTATAAGTGTGGCTGCCAACTGCTAACAGCTCTCCCAGGGAGGCTCTCACTCAGACACACACAGATAGATAGTGTGCGCACACACACACAGACATTCACAAGCATACCATACCGACACACACAGGCACACAGTTGCAAATGCTTCCGCATAAAAACAAACAGACTAAAAGGTAAAAATGCACACACACACCTCAAATTTCTGCCGTAGCTCCTCGTTGCCCTCCTCCCCCTCCGGAGCAACGGGAACATTGAAGTACTCGCCTTCTTCCTGAGAGAGCAGCTTGAACCTGAAGAGAGAGAATATTTCCAGCCAAATCAATTCCCAATTAGTTTATACAATGTGTGTGTTTAACTGCTGCTATTAGCTGAAGCTGTCGACAGTTAGTGCACTAATTTAAAATCCTAAAGAATAAGCTGATTATTTAGTAATTCACTCTCCTTCATGGTGATCTAGCAAAGCCTGACAGAGATGGGCCCAAAAGACAGTTGAGACGCTTATCATTTAACAAAATCAATAGAATACAATTTTTCATATTGGCCCCATAACAACCAATGCCACAACCTCATACTTCACAGCATCACCATATTTGTAGAAAATGACATTGGGATGAGTGTTTATGCTTTCGTGACACAGATGATGCTGATGCTGATACGATTTTCCTTTTTTTCAGGTTTCCGCCTTCTCAGTAAATGTGGGTGCTGTTACCATTTCTATCTGCAACATTCCCATTTTATTCTTTCCACTTAGACTTGTTTGCTGTTAAATCAGTCATCACTGTATGTGTGCAGTACCGTCAACAGTTGTTGATATTGTTTTAGGCTGCTGCTATTGACAATCTACCAACCTGAGATTAAGTTTAACCTGAATCAATCAGACATTTTGACTCTCAAGAGTTACTGTCTGCAGATTTTGTCAAGTATGTTCATTTTTGTGAACCTTGTGGTCCTGCCCACTGCGCATTTTGGTAATTTCAAGGCCAGGCTTGTGGAACATCTGTGACACACCTGGATATGAGGTGGGATCTAAAAGCATATTATCATATATTATAGGTGGGTGTGATAGATGCTGTGATCATGGCCAATCAAATTCACTATTTTCATCTCCTTTAAACGCAGGGCTCTCACGGGCATCATGCATTGTTTGGGAATCATCACAGTAGCTAAAATATACTGCCAAGAGTAGTAGGAAGGCATGTGATTCATTGTTATGTACAAGTATGTGATGTATGAATAATGTATAAATATTGGTTCAGATCAGCGTTTGCACAGTGGAAAGGAAGGTGATCAAACACAGGTTGCTATTTTTCTTTTAGAGGAGTGATATATTTTTCAGAAAATTAAGATGAATTACTCTTATATTGTAACAAACACTCATATTGTCTCATATTGTGTTTGGATAGTGATGGAGTTACTCAGTTTATGTTAGCTACAAATTACTTATAAATTATATAAAATTAACAACAAAACTTGCAGTCCAGTAATGAAATCATTTTCTAATATTTCACACATTGTGTGAAGAAGTAGTTTTTCAGTCAAATACATTTTTGTTAAGCTAGATAACCCCATTACCACACGTCACATCTCGGCTGTTCATGTCACTCTCACTCTGTTCCTCCTCCTGGCTGCTGGTGCCAGCAGGTGTGAGGCTTTGGAGCAAGTGGGAAAACACACACTTAGCACAGGTTCTCTCTGTTCTGAATATCAGCTTTTTAATGCCATTACTCCACCTCCACCATTCCGCCTCAAACGCCGGCATCTTATTAAAAACCCTGACAGGGCAGCATCAGCAAAAAGAGAGGAAGATAGAGCGATACAGAGACTGAGTGAAAGAGAGAGAGGGAGGGAGGGTGCCGGAGAGATAAAGGAGAGGAGATAAAGACACAGGATAGAGATGATTTGGCACCGAGTATCACCAGAATAAAAAAGAGGAGGTCTAACTTGTATTCCAAGTATTTCTCCAACAGTGCAGTAATGAAAAAGGTCACCTTCACTCTCCCTTCTCCTCTACCTGTGATGTTTCTATGCCTCGCCCCCCCCCCAATTCATCCATCCTTCCCTCCTTTCATCTTACCATCCATCCACTCCTTGTTTCTGGAGCTCCGAGATGCCGAAGGACAGCGATCCCATGAAGTCGTTGCGGCTGGTCAGGTCCCAGTCCCACACCTCCACCGACAGACGGCGGTCCTTATCGTACTCCTTTAGGTGGCTGGGAGAGAAACAAGGACAACTAACAGTATGATGATAGCTGACAAAGATACCTGTAGGTCTTATAATATTTGGACCCTTTCCCCTTAAGTTTGTAACTTTTAAAGTCTTGGATTTATAATTTCCATTCTTATCCTGCCATTAAAATTTGTGGCCTCCATTTCTTCAGGTAACAGTCATCTCATTTTCCAAATACAAAAAAATATAGTAGGAGCTGTCTGTAACCCGGCCTGTGTGTTACATTTAGGATCCATTCAGACCTCACAAGCTTAAAGCAGTCTATTAAATCTCTTCTATTATCTGTTATTTTGATATGTTGGATAGGTGCTGAACATCTGCAACCAGATGCCTGAAAAGGCAAATCTCAGCCTTCTTCCATGTGGCTTATTAAGAATGTAATTGCAGCCAACTGCAGGAAACGACCCCAAAAGCAAGGTTTTCTGAATATAAGGAGCCAGATGTTTTTATCTGAGCGCCAGCGGTTACACATGCTTGGAAAGCTGAGCATAATGTGATGCTCTTAACACGCTGCACTGAGTGACTGAGAGAGATGAAAAAGAGGAAACAGAGATAAAATGGGAAAAGACTTAATGACGGAAAGGGAATACAGACAGAAATATAAATACAACAAGAGCCTTACAATTTAAAGGTCTCATTCCAGGTGGGGTTGAGGCAGCACTTTATGGTCTTGGTCTTCTGTTTACTCTCACTGCGGGGATCTGGGATCAGTTTAAGCTTCACATATGGGTCTGACAGACCGTTTGGATCCATAGGAACCAGATTCCTGCCCTCTTTGACTGGGGGGAGAGAAAGGGAGGAAAAAAAACAGGAAAGTAAGGGGGAGGGTGGAGATAAGAAAAGAGAGGGAGAAAGTGACAGAGAAGAAAAATAAAAATCAAATTGATTTAAAGTAAGCATCATTATCAATGACATTTTGTGGATAGAGATGGGAAATGGTTTGTGTGAGTGCAGAGCTCAACTTTTAGGATTTCATATCAAACTATGTATTTAAAAATGTCCTACAAGAAAAATAAAAGACACAGTATTATAAATAAGATATAACATTTTCCTTGTATCCACATTGTGAGACAAACAGATCAAACAAGGGAGAGGGACAGAGAATCCAATAGATTTACAATAAAATATACCAAATATATATCAAATGTAATGAAATGCAACCTTATTAATCACTTACATAAAAAAAAAAATAAAGGCAACCCACCTTCAAAGTAATGAAAATATGTAACACATTTTCTGTACAAATTTAAACTTCAGCTTGGTTACTGTGTAGATCATTACCTTTTTAGTTTTATTCACTTACATTTTTACATACCGGTATGGACTCTCCTCTCCATTTGGTGAGCCATTTTCCTTAAAAGCTACAGTATAAGAGGAGTAAAATAACTGTACTCTACTGGACTATTTAGCGACTCTGATTCATGAGTGGAAATGGCAGGTGGGTTCAAATGCACCCTCATTGTACTTGTATTGCACATGATCTAGAGCAATTGTGCCGTTAAATGAGGATCTTAGACATTTAGTCCCTGTCAGAAGCCGCCAGTAACTTATCAATGACATCACAATTAATTTTAACCCATATTTAGCAGTTTGGCAGGTGTTAACCTTCAAGCCTCATGTTTATATGTGTGAGCTGAATTTTGAGAGTACTTCTTGTCAGTAATCTACTTAACAACCAAACTCCCCCCTGAAACTAACAAATTAAATTAGGCATGGTAAACTTGTGGCAGTGGAAAACAAACACAAGCACACACACACACACTAAGAACCCCTAGAGTTGTATTGGGGGTTAAAGCCTTGAGGTTGCCAGATCTGTCTGTAATGACCATGTAGACCGATGAAGGTTGCCAGTTCCAATACTAATCCTTCTTTTGTGGC
This sequence comes from Micropterus dolomieu, assembly GCF_021292245.1. Classification (NCBI taxonomy): domain Eukaryota; kingdom Metazoa; phylum Chordata; class Actinopteri; order Centrarchiformes; family Centrarchidae; genus Micropterus; species Micropterus dolomieu. The sequence continues at coordinate 11,058,423 of NC_060151.1, forward strand.
CGTCTGTTATTGGGCTGTAATTGTATTCCGGTGGCGTAAAATCCCCTGCGATTGGAGTGTGTGTGTGTGTGTGTGTGTGACAGCAATTATTGTTTCTGGTCAAGTTGCGAGGTCACATCCAATTACCAGAAGCGGGCTGGTGTTGCTGTGTCTTAGGCAGCTCACTAGGGAAGCACTCAAGAACACACAAAACACACACAGAAGAACCTTTCCCACCCCACACTAGGGCTGAACAATTTTAGAAAATAATCTAACTGCAATTTTCTTGCGATTGCGATTTAAAATGTGATTAATTTTTAAGCTCTTTACCTTCTGTATTATTCAAAACGGACAAGCAGTAAATCAGTGTATAGTATGACCAACACAATATTAGATAGATTAAACATACACTGTTCTTTCTTGTGGGTCAGGCCTGTGTTATGATGAAATCAGGTGATTCATGAATTATTATTATGAGCAATGATGGAGAAGAAGTATCAAATTTTAATAATATGAGAAAGATAATTTGAGTCAAGTCATGGCATTAAATAATATGACATAATATCAGTTAGGCCTACATACAGAACACAAGAAAAACACAGTTCACCACAGTGTGTTGTACAGTAAGAGCTCAATACAAAACCCACAGTTCAACCACCAATTAATGAGTCTATCTCAGTTCAAATCTCCTAGGAGTCCATCTTTCTATATCCCAGTAAGCAAACAAAAAATAGTTTGAGGTTCCATTCAAAAGTTGGCCAATGAAAATAAAACGAAGTGACGCCTCTTGTGTTTAATAGACAGGCTTAGTAATTCTCCGACAACACCGGAGTTCCCCTGCAGCCTCCGATGCTGGTGAGCAGCGCACTGGCTGTAACCAGGCTGTAACTCGGGACAGAGTGGGCCTCTTTCGGACTTATGCGACTGGTGGCTGTGTGTACTTCGGCTATCGATACCGAGCGCTACAATACACTTACCTAACTACACGTGTCTTTCTGTTGTGCATTTTTCCTGTCCGTCAAAGCGACAGATAGCTCGACAATTTCACTCACCACCACCAAGTTACCTGCGGGTGACGGGTGCTACTTTCATTCCCTGTATGACACTAAAGTTTCTGTAGTGTCAGCTTCTGTCAAGCTTAAGGCCATTGTAACAAGTCATGGTACAGCGTAACGTGCAAATTTACGCTTCCTCTGCAGACTGGTTTACTCTTGGGTATCATGTGATCAGAGTGTAATTGCAGCCTTTGCGATTAGAAAATCACGTTTTATTACATCGGAATAATATCAGCCCTAATCCACAACTTTATTACAAACAAACCAGGCTTTATACACACGAACTGATGTTTCTCGTTCGTTGGACCATTTTGTGACTAGAAGTCCTCATTGAGACCTGACCAGAGCCGGCGTCAGACTGAGCTCAGCAGGAGGGCATTTATTTTCAATGGGTGGGCACTAGTGATGGGGAATTTATTTTCAGATATCCTATAGTTAGGCTAGTTATTATTGCTACCGTTTCTGTAAGTGAATTGCCTGAAGTGATGCAAACCATCTCCTCCTAAACCGACTTTATTATAAACAAAGTTAACAGCACACATGTAGTTTAACTGCTATCTCACTGACAGGAGAGCATTTTATTTCTAGTTCGCTCATAAGCGTTTACACCATGTAGGCCTACCATTACCAAAATAATATCAAACACATAGGCTACACAGAGATGATTCTACAATCTCCATTATCAAAAATAAATACACAGCTGTTTCTCCACGGCGGGAGGGACATTTCAGGACATTGGACAGCGCACAACTGAAAAAAATGAACTAAAGAGCCTACTAAATTCATTGAAGTCTCATCACAACACAACAATGCACAATAGTGCACTTTGACAGTAGGCTACATAATACTAGTTACAGAAATACACTAACAACCGGCCTACATGAAACTTTAAATTGAACTCACAATTAGAAGAGCTGAAGACGCCGCTTGTGAGCTGATTGGAATTTCTTCTGAACTAGTCTGGCGTGAAGCTGAGAACACATTTTTGAGAGAGGAAAACAAATTTTCGCATGTCGCGGTAGAAGCACCAAATACCAAGGCCAGTTGGAGTGCCGTCAGTACAGTGGGCCTAGCGTTTTGTGATGTTTGGACAACGTTGTCGGCGTCGCAGAGCCACGAACTAGCAGGTTGTGGCGAATTCTGCCTGCCTGCCGAGAATTGCATGGACCTCGCGGGTGGTAACGCTAATTCATGCTGAGAGGTGGGTGCAAATCTCGGCAGGTAGCCTACAACATCTGCTCTGCCGAATTATGCGGTTACCACCACATATTTTTGCTGAATCATAAGGAACGCTACTTCTACTAAGTGTAGGCTAATAAATTATTAACGACTCTAAATGTTCATAAAATATATAGGCTACTTCATTTCGTTGATCATCTTTGATGTACCCCACAAAGGATATTATTGCGTTTAAAATCAAGTTTTTGGAAGTGCAGGCAATTCTCCGCAAGCATGCAAAACCCGTCATAACACCGGGCTGTCTTTATCTTACTGTATGGGGCCAGCAGACTCGTTTATGGACTTGTGGATGTAGTAGAACTTACAGTCATTTGAGAATCAGAGTTAGGGTTTATTAGGGTTTGGAACCATTTTCTAATGTCCATTTTGGAGCATTCTGAGCTACTTGCTTTGTTTTTATATGTGCACTGCCACCAGGAATCTCCCGCTAACTCAAAATGCGCCTAGGCCTACTAACGTACGTTGGGAGGGGGGAAGCAGGGGGGTTTCCTCACAGAGCCACACTTTGAATTTTATGTTAGCTTATGTTTTCAACTAATAAACTGTTTGTAAATGTATATTTTTATTATTCCTCACTGAAATGTGAATATCACAACTCTATTTGGGGGGGCATAAAAGACTTTTGGGGGGGCATTGCCCCCTAATGCCCCCCATACCACCGACTCCAGACCTGACCCTGGATAGGTTCATTTTAGATCAGATCTCTACTTGTCACCCAGCATCATTAGCACAACACAGACAACAAAAACAATTATGGTGGGTGATAGCAAGAATAAACAGTTTCAGTATTAGATGAGACTGCAAGTGGACTTAATTTCACAGATGACAAAGACGGCTGCCTGAAACAGAGAGAATGGCTGAGACAACATCTTGTGTACAGCAGATCTTGTGCTTCTTGTATTGTCACCACAAATGAACCTGAAAGTTCACCTGAAAGTGAGACTTCATGCTGTCACCACCTAATGTGATTCGTAAAACATGGGTCAAACAGCTGCTCCTAATAAAAAACTGAAGCACGCTTTTATACTAGAACTCAAAATGTTTCTTACAATTAATGATTGAGATGCAATGCCCTCAGAGATGCGGGAAACGTGCCGCATCCTATCTCACCATGACGTAAAGGAGAGCTTCGAAGTGAGTTCACAGCGTGAGAAAACTTCAAGAAGTAGGGGAAATTACCTTTTCATGCTGTTAAAGCGCTATGCTACGCTAAGCTTCGGGAGGTTAACCACAGCACAGACCAAACGGCCAGCATTAAACCCTCAGCGGAGCAGGTCAATAAATATTAGATGATGCCTGCTAAAGTGACCATCAAATGCTGGTTGAGGAGGGCTATAAAGAGGGTAGCATGCCAAATAGTCTCATAGGACACTCACAGTAAATAGAGGAGGGTGTGTGTGTGTGTGTGTGTGTTTGTGTTTGTGTGTGTGAGTGAATGGATCTGTTTGTGCATGCACAGGTGTGCACTGTACATGTGACTGTGTATGCATGTGTGGCATTCTTGTTTGCATTCAGTTTGTGCTGATTGCAAAGAGCATGCATGGGTCTGTGCACAGATGTGTGTCTGTGTGTGTGTGTGAGAGAGAGAGAGATAACATGTATTTGAGTCTACAGGGAGGGTGAGTGGAGATAAGAGTGCAGTAACAGCAGAATACTGTATGTGCACAGCAGCGTGGGTGTTGGCAGTGCACCTTTTCCCATGTGAAACTGCCTCATCGGAGTCTTACTATGTTTCTTGTGTTCTGTCCAACTGCTACTTGTCTAAATGTGTGCTGCTAAATCTGGGAATGTGTGTTTTTCCAGATCATTTCATTTTGGGAATTGTGAAATGGTAATCACGCCGAGCACAGTTCAGTTTGGACAGGTGAGAACCACCAGATGAATCACCAAAAATCGGCACCAAGAGGCCTGATAAAGAGTCTAGATCTCCTCGTGTGAGCTCAAACGTCTGTACTAACTGTAGGAAACAAACACAAAAATAAGTTAAATGGTTCTGAATACACAAATTTTGACTGGATGTTCATTTTAGCTACTTTATTCCTACATGTGTTGTCAAGGAATCATTAGATTATTTAATTTGAGCGATGACAAGTCAAAAAATGAAAAACCCCTATTAAGGCCGAAAATTTATCATGACTAATTGGTTGAGCATACTTCACTAAGCCTGACATTAGATATGAATAGAAATGTATTCTAACATTACTCTAATATTACTTGTCCCCTTCTGGTGTGCTCTGGTATTAGACCAGTGTCCTTTAAATAACAACAACAAAATGCTTAGTACTGTCTGTAATGTGGGCATGAATATCAAGTTTAAGGGTTCAAATTGCCAAGATGTGGCAACTGTTACACTTATGGACTTTTGGCTTAGGTGTAAATAAAATTAAAGCTGGTGAAAGCAACGTTTGAAAAACTAGCAAGTGACAGCTAGATTCTGAAAGAACCAAACCAAAAACTACGGGGAGAGGTAGGTAGGCAGGCAGACATTTATTGATTGCTGTTAGGATATAAAGATAATTTCAACGAATATAAAAATAAATTGCCAAGCCCATTTTTAATGAAATTATAATGTCTTATATTCTTAAAGTTCTTTGGGTGCTACGTATGTTTTAATCTTTGCCTTTAAGCCAACACACAGCCAGCCAGAGTTATCATTAGTGTATTAAGGTGCCAGTATACTCCAACTGCTTATTGGGTGGTCGAAGTGCCCCTCTTCACAGAGTGAGTGGCCAGCTGCATGGTGATGAGAAAGACAGCAGGGTTTGAAGTTGTCTCTGTGAATGCCGTCCAGTAGGGACTGTCCCAAAACATGTGCCATTATCCCCATATTTAAACAATTACCGCATCTCTCCCCTCTCTATGACTTTTTACACTGCCTTTTGGAACAGCTATGAACACTTTTGCTTCCTGATGTGGTCGAACGACGTCGCACAAATTTGTTCTTTTGGATTATTTCCACATCCCACTGCATTTTCCCTGCTGGAGTTCCCCTCTGAGCTAGATGCTGATCCTCCATCTCCATGGGCACTGTTCTGCCACTGACCCTTAGCTGTGATCTGCCAGTGAAGGGGGAGAGAGGAAACTTAAAAGTGATCCATAAAGTGTCCCTTTACACCCACGTCAATTGCTTTGATTAAATCCACAAGTACTCCACAGCATAAATGCATTTCTCAATGAAGCAGCCATTTCCACCAGCTCTTGCTACATTAAACTTTAGAATAATTCTAAGTCTGTGGTAGTTTTTTCCATATCACCGCAATGAGGGAGTGAGCTACTGGTAGCTCCACAATGACCCCTGTGGACGGAAATGAGTACTACATCCTCTACATCCTCTACTGCCTTTAAGTGTTGCTTGTAAGCTATTATCATAGCCCCTAAAAGAAGAGGATTCATCACTAAAAACTGCAATACAATTTAAATCCTGAAAAGACAATCCTTATGTTGATGTGTTCTGAGAGTGATTAACAGATACGACTAAACTCTAAAGAATAGCAATTTTCCTTGACAGTGTCTACCATTCAGCTGTATTTTATTCTATTCTGTTTTATCATGTAGCACTCATGAGGTTTAGCTACTGCTAAAGGTTTAGCTTTACTTTTACTGCTGTCTTTATGTGATAAGTCTGCTCTCTTATCATTTCCCACAGTAAATCCCAGCTAATGATCAGTCTACAAGCGTGGGAACCAAGAACAGAGAGTAGGAGAGACGGATGAAACCTAGCAAAAGACCATGAAGGGAAAATACTTTAACTTTCCGAAGTATGTATGTATGTATCTTTTCAAGATATTCAAATAACTATTTTAGTGATATTTAGATGAACAGATCATGTTTATTGATTACATGCTGTGCAACCCCAGATGAACCAATCATCTCTTTCTTTCACAGCAGAACTAGTCATTACTTTTCAGTCCTTAAGTAGCATGGTCAAGAAGAAATCAATTACATTTTCCTGAATTGGGGGTTCAACACAAACTGTATAATGTTGCTTTCATGTGCTCATTGAAAACTCCCCCGACAAGTTTGTATGGCACATTCAAATGTTATGCATCTATCTATTATCGGTAAGTCATCTACTGTTTGGGGAATTGAAGTGAATTGTGAGTGAATGGTGGCACAGCTAAAGTTGGGGTGGATTTAGGCTTTGACAGCGTAATCCAACTAGCCATACTAAAAAAGAAGGTAGTCAGAATTTGGATATGAGATTAACTGTGATTCACAATAGATAACTCCCTTTTGAAGCTTTTGTTAAATCGTGTGAATTCTTATTTCAGCCAAAAGTTAACTCTACATCAAGAAAGTCAGATGTTTGCAGTTTAATGTGCAGCTGTAACTGAGTTGACAGTCACAGAGCAAAGTTAAACCTCTGCTCCCACCTGCAGGGAAGCCAAGACACTACTAGTAAACTGTTGTCGTACCATTTTCCACCTACTATCCCTTAAATAAAACTCGAGGCAGGTCAGGAAACTCTCTTCAGGACAGAGGTGAGCCTACATTTAGCCTATCCCATGAGACGTGTTCAGGCAAGAAATTAATTTAGTATAGATTAATGTCAATGGCAGAAAACATAGTAATAGTTTTGCAATATGATCATGCAAAAAAAATGGCTCAATGCCCCAACATAGTTATTTAACCTTACCAAACTAAATGTGATGGTCAGAAAACCTTGAAATTTAAGGGCAAATCATTCTAACAGCAGTTGTAACGGACAGTGTGAACATGAGTGTACTAATGATAATAGTGCACTCACACTCATACTACATGATGAGTGATCATCACACTCATACTACATGAAACTTGGCTGACAGGGCTCTCGCCGAACAACACACTGCTTCATATTCATACAGCTGTATCACACACACACACACACCCACACACACAGACACATTTTTGAGATGCTTCCAGAAACATTTTAAACACTCTAAAACATTATAACAGGAAATGTTTAGTTCAATCACTATCATTCGGGAAGAAATCACAGAAGAAGCAGACAGACTCCTTGTGTACACCCACAGTATCCTCCATACACCAGAACTCTATGCAGAAGGTCAACAGCAAAAACTCTCACTCTCCAATTCTACCCGTCACATCAAAATTGCTCTCGAAATTACATTTATAAAGATGTGCCATAAAAAGAGTCTGTGCTTGTCAATATAAGAGTTTTTTTCAGCGGAGACGGGAAAGTCTAGGTGCTGTGGCGCTGTGAAACATAAGCAAATTAATTAGATTGAGGGAAAGTTGTAAGTAAGTACTCCAAAAAACCCCCCAACCAAATAATGCAAACATGCCATTACACTTGTTGCAATAGATAAAAATATATCTCTGTTTGAGGAAAATATTACGAAAGAGGACAAATCCCCCTTCTGTGATCCAGCTTTGTAACAAAACCTGCCCAGTGGTAATATTGTAAGTAAGGCCAGTCATACGGAAACTGGGGTGTTGGTGACAATGACACTACTACACAACTTTCAGCGTTGGCCGATGGCCGTGCTGTTCAGACTACACAACTGGACGTCTTGTGACGGGAGTCTTGAAGTCGTTGTGGCGTTCACATTACGTGACTGATCGGGGACAGAGGATCACACACTACACGCGCTGAGAGCGGCTGTATCACCCGACGCTGGTCTCCAAACCACGTTTTGTCAAGAAAACACACGTGAAATGTGAAACGGGAAATGATGCGAACCTACAGACAAAACAGCTGTTGTTTGTTTGATAGATACCAATTATAAAGACAAAGAATATGGGTGAAAGAATGGATTAGCACACGCAGGTAGCAGGGATTGTCTGAGCTACAGAGAGATCTGGAGGTGAGTAAAAAGTGTTTGCAGTGAAAAAGTAGCTGCCTGCTCTCATTGGCTAGATGTGGATGTCGAGTTGGCCGACTCTTCCAGATATTTGGCATGCTAGATATCTGGCAGGCGTCGGTGATGTGTCAGAAATGTGTCAGGGAGCTGTTTTGATGTGTCGTTGAGTAGTTCACACACAACGACTGGCGACCGCCGATCGACCGCTGATTTACCCCCGATCATAACCTGACAGTCGAGTTGAGCGGCAAATCGGGCTAAAATCGTGTAGTGTGAACTAGGCTTAAGGGCTGCTTGTTTTTCTCAGTGATGCTTCTTCTCAGTCATCACTCCAACAGCAAAATACAAATGCTTCAGTGGGTGAATGCGTGTGACACACCGTGTAAATGGATCTGACTCCTGTTTTTCTGTTGCTGGTTGGATACAAAGTGAAGTAACACCTCATTCAGTGTAGAGAAACCATGGAAATAATCTCATTTACAGGAAATCTTTTACTTCATATTTGTATTTATAATAGTCTGTGTCTGTCTCATATTACTTCAGCAAGATTGTCTACAGTAGGTCACAGAGCGTCAGTCATACATGCATTACACTTTGTGTTTTGTGCCACAGAGTGTGTTGGACTGGGAGACGATATCATCTTAATGCCACTAGAGTACACATTTCTTACTAAATGAATCAAGATTAATAAAAATATGTTCATTAAAACACCAGTCAGCTCCAAAACTGCACACACAGTATTTATGTTAACTATCCCACAAATATAGCTTCTATGAAGTATATTTGTATTGATGTGATTTGTAATCCCAGTGTGTTTTTGACAACTGTTTATCAAGTAGACATTCTTTTAAAATCTTGATAATGGACACAAAATAAATGAATGGTTTGTCTGATCACATATCTTATTAGTTTTGCTGTGTCTGTCCTTCCCTTCTGTATGTCTACCAGTAGAGGGCGACAGATGTCTGGTATTCTCAAACATGAATTTACAGCAAATGGCTTTTCAGCTGCCCTGCGATGGACTGGCTACCTGTCCAGGGTGTACCCCGCCTTTCGCCCAATGTAAACTGGGATTAGCTCAAGCCCCCCGCGACCCTGTACGCAGGATAAGCGGTTGACGATGGATGGATGGCTTTTCAGCTGATGACTGTCTCTATATACAGTGTGTGTGTGTGTGTGTGTGTGTGTGTGTGTGTGTGATATACATACTGGTAACAGTGAGTACATTAGTCTTGATTTCAGCAAAAATCTGGAGGCGACCTCTTCTCTCAGTGTGGTCTGTCCCACACAGGCTCGGCACATTGGCCACACAGCGCTTATGGATGTTCATCATACAGTCTGGAAAACAGACACACAAAGACACACACACAAACACACACATACAGATGTATTTGTAAAGTTTGTTAAGAATGTATTCTCTGAATATTTCGTTCAGTGCCGACACACCGCCCTTCAAAGTATTTTCACATAAAGGTTTCACAAATCTGAAACTATGTTTTAAAGAAACCTTAACCTCTCTGGGACAATCTAGTCCAGATTTGAGAGCTCTAGGTATAGTGGTTTTGGATCTGGACCTGGTCTAATGTGGTCTACATGCAAAAAAGCAGATAAATTTCCCTTCAAAGTATTTTCACAAATAAACTAAAGTTTTTTCAAATCTAAGAGTTTTTCAGACAGTGTTAAGGCTTTGCCTAAAATGCCTAACATCTTTCACAAGAGTGAGAAGTGCAAACAGAAAATAAATCGCTCAGCAATGTAAGTTAACTTTCACTTAAGTTGTCTATGAAGATTCTCAGTCATCCAGGTCATAGTTATCCAACGAAGGTTAAAGTCAAGGGCAACCAATCTTCAACCAAGTCCAGTTGCCCTTGACTTTAACCTTCGTTGGATAACTTTCACTTAAGTTCCCCTTAACTGCCGAATCGGAAGCTAGAAAACCATCAGAAAGAGTTCGGCATGTGTGCATTGTAGTGAGTACATACGGTCACATCTCATGCCCTGGTGTATGAGGCCGTACAGCAGAGAGCCACAGTGGTCGCAGAAGGTCGGGCTGGAGTAGGTGTGGATCTTAAACTTGTGCTTTGCCCTCGGGTCCTGGAAGGAAGGCAGAAATAATCATTTTAATCTATAATCAGTTTATAATCACATTTCCTGTCTTCTTGTCCTTAGACTAAGAGCATTAGACGGCAGGAAATATCGTTCAGAATAAAGCAGTGACATTTTTTATATAATTTTGTTGATGTGCTGCACTAGTGTTAAATGATTCTGTAAATATGCAAAACTGAATAAAATATAGTCTGTTTTTCACATGTGCACCATCCTATTTATTACAAAAAGAATAAATGGACGTCTGGAATCAAACCTATTAGTTTCCATCCTGTTCCATCACACTGGGTTTTATTCACACCCATCTTTTACCACCATGCATACCCCTTCCTCTTGCCCTTTTATTCTCAGCCTTGCACCTCTGTGCACATTCTGTATACAGACAATGTAGCAATGTAGTATTTATTTACATGGGCATCTGCATTGTAATCTGATCAGGATAAGTTTCATCAGAATTCCTTTGTTCACATCAGTTTATAAAGACTACAAAAGTAAGTTACAACTACCATTAACAGTCTGATCTGCACGTGTGTGTGTGTGTGTGTGTGTGTGTGTGTGTGTGTTGAGTATGTGTGTCCACATGTAATAGCAAAAGAGAGCTCTGTATGGAGTCAGGCTTCCATGAAGTTTGTTAAAGCCCCATTGAATTTAAACAAAGGAGATACAGCAGGTAGACAAGAGATCACATCAATCTACTACACAAACACACACAAACGCACACACACAAACATGCACACACACACACACACACACACACACACGGCGTGGCCTAGTTGATTGTTCTTTGAGTTTCAAGGTAAAAAGTTCAGAGCTCTTTTTCTGCTTAATGTAAACGTTCCTCAATAAAAATATAATGATCAGTATTTTTGTTGAGGAAAGGAAACTCAGGTACCAATTCCAGAAACATAGGCTATTTCTGTCTGATGTGTGTGTATGTGCGTGTGTGTGTGTAACACCTGCAACCATGGCCCAGTGAACACCTGCACCTACCCACTGTGGTTTCAGTGGCTGACACACACGCACACACACTCACACACGTAAGTAATGAACACTGATGGACTGCTTATTCTTAACCACTAACACACACAAATGCAGCCACATGAACCCACGGACAGTGGGAACATCCAATCCACCACTTGACAGAGATCCAGTTTGTGTGGTGAAGCGGGGATACTTCAATGTAGGAGCTGAAATATTTCTGCCAAGGGAATCCATCAAAGTCACCAAACATGCAGCTACAGCATTTAATATGAATTCCCAAACCATCTCCTCAAGTCTAAAGTGCTTGGATGGCAGTGTTTCCTGCCAAAGGTTTTTTTTTTTTGTTATAAACCAATTCAGGTAGCCACCACAAGTCTTTGGTGTGTGTAGACAGTTTTATTTGCTACGTGTTCATGTCCCATCACCTCATGAGCCATTGAAACGAGCTGATGGATTTCTTCCTCTCCTTTACACCTGTCCTGGAAAATAACACTTAATTTAGGCTGCCACGGCCTGAATTATACCCAGCTTCCCCAAGGGGTCTTTAGAAATGTGTGTGTGTGTGTGTGTGTGTATGATTGTTAAGTCGGACTGATTGTGCAGCTGCCTATGATTGCCTGTATGTCTGTGTGTGTTTCTTTGCAGTGTATGTGTTTGCGTTTGTGTGAGTGCATCTGTGTATGTTTCTATTCTCCGCTGCTTCTCGCCTTTCTCAAGGACAAGACCAACTCCTGCTTGTTTTTGTTCTTCTGAAAAACAAGGGAAGATTGTGCTGCTGGAGCTCCAGCAATGAGCAACAGCAGACAGGGAGTGAGTGATATAAGGGCTGATGAGAGAGGGTGCCAGCTTCTTTCCAAACACATATGGTTAAACACATCCACCCTGAAAATTCAAGAACTGATCACAAAACAAAAAGCAGTGAATAGGGACAAAAATACATCACTTTTTCAGCCTCCTCCTCCTATATTAATCAGAACATGTGATCTTTTGTTAATGGCTGATCAGTCAAATCAGAAAGATAGATAGTCTATAGAAATGGTGTGAATACATCTGTCAATCAGTTTTACTGTACTATACAAGCATCAAAAATTGAAAAGCAGGGAATCAGGCCTGTATTAAGGAGTGGGCAAATGTTCCCTCTGGGCTAACAACCTTTTTTCTTGTGATTTTGAGATGCCTGAAGAGTTAAAAGTATCCAATAGCTGACAAAGCAAAAAATTTAAAAATGTCCCTGTTACATTTATCTGACACTTTTATGCAAAGCAACTTCCAATTGCTATATATGTCCGAGGTCACGTGCCTCTGGAATAACGAAGGGTTGTGTCTTGCTCAGGGACACATTGGTGTCTCACAGTGGATTTGAACCCGGGGCTTTCACACCAAAGGCAGCTGTCTTATCCACTGCTCCATCACCACCCCCTGTTATCTCTATTTGTCATTACTGTTATAAAATCTCCATCTTATCGTGTCATTTCTGTCTATAAATAAATACTTAAAACCTCAATTTCTCTAAACAAGTGAACCGATTTGCAGGTAGCAAGGGGAGAGTCTGTGTCTCAAAACAAGAAATAAGAAGGCAGATGGCTGCCTTAGATTGAAAAAAATGAAACTTGATTTTACAAAACGCTTTAAACTAATTAAAAATGATAGAGCCGGGGGAGGAGGATATTAATACCGAGAAAAAACTCAGAATTTCCGAGATTCAGAGAAGTCATGCATTATCATCAGGTGTTTGTGCTATTAAAGGCTCTGCATTATGAAAGCAGATGTTAATAACTGCCGTCACATATAAGCCACTTTCACCAACCATGAGATACTTCCTTCTTTTCATAGGCCAAAACAATAAAAGCTGGGGAAGAACTGCAGACATTTATAAATGAATAAGATGTGACACATGCTTTCAAGTGGCTTTGTTGCAATCCCTCATATTTGCATATCTAACTCTTGTCTTGTATTATTAATGACACATGAAAAAAACTTGATGGAACACTATTTTCCCAAGTTTTTTCTCATAAACTTACCACTTTATTCTCAGAGAATGTTTGAATTTTTTTTCTCATAATATCATATTATATAATTTTTATATAATAATATTAACTACCCCCTTCTGCTCAGAAATGTATTTATTTAATTTTACCTACAATGGCCCTTATAAACAAACTGAGTTACAGTCAAGTAGAAATATTCTTGTTGATGACTTGAAGGACTGCAAAACTAATTTGATAAGAAGGAGATTTTTTGCAGTGATGTTCTGAACCTTCACATTTATCTTAGGGACTCCTTGAGATGTGGGTTTGGAGCCACTACCCTCAACTTTTTTTACCACTGTTTGAAATTGTGTTTCCAAATAAGAACAGCATGATCGTAACAAGGTGAGAAGGTGGTGTGGACTAGTTAAGGTCAAACTAGCAAACGCTAAAAAACTAAAGCAAAAACATCTTTAGATTAGGGCTGAAACGATTCATCGATTAAATCGATAAAATTGATTCATAAAATGCTTCGACACAAATTCTTTGCATCGATGCTTCGTTTAATCCATGTAACTATACAACACAGTGTTTCAGAGGGACAATTATTACTGTCGCACATCGTGTGATTATGATGGAGCTGTTTGCAAAGTGGGGGAAGAGAGAGAAAACAGCGAGGGACACAAAAGAAAGAATCCAAAGTATGGGATTATTTCAAGCTAAAGAAAACAACAACTCTGGTAGTCTGTCCACCGTAAAACAAAACTTTTGTCGCCTCGGCTACAGCACGACGGCACCTTATCAGAAAGCAGCCGGTGTTCTGTCAGCGGACCACAGACAAGGTAACAGTAACTTTAGCATTTAACTGAAATCATGATTGATTGTTGAGTTGAAGGCTAGCCAAAGTAAGCCGCAGTCCTCAGCTGAAAATGTGCACACGTGCGTTTGTTCTCCCTTTTGGGCCGCAAAAGTACTTCTTAAACGATGCATCGATGAATTGTTTAAATAATCTATAGAAACTTTGCATACTAAAATCATCGTTAGCTGCAGCCCTACTTTGGATACAAGAGTCTACAGCCATGCTAGCAGCTCTGAGAGGTGCTTTAAGCTACATGCTAACATCAGAATGCTAACATGCTTACAATGACCAAACTAACATGCAGATGTTTAGCAGGGTATAATATTGGCCATGTTGACCATCTAAGTTTATCGTGTTAGCATACTAACATTGGTTAATTAGCACTGAACACAAAGTTCAGCTGAGGCTGATGGGAATGTCATTAGTTTTGCAGATGATAAACCAAAGTATTGGAAAAATGTAAGTTTAAGTAAGAGCTGATGATGGCGCTAGAATCGAAATCAAGGGTTCCCCAGAGTTATTACAATTTATCCGAGGGGAACATGAATGTCTGTACCAATTGTTATGGCAATCCATCCTAAAGTTGTTGAGACATGTCACTAAATACCAAAAATGTCAACCTCATGTTGGCGCTAGAGGTAAAGGCAGGGGATCACCAGAGTCAGCAAGATTTATCTTCTGGGGTCGGTGGATGTACAAAATGTTAGGGCAGTCTATCCAATAGTTAATGACACACTTCAGTCTTGGCCAAAGTGGTGGAGCTACTGACAGAACAGAATTGCCCCCATACAGTAGAGCCATGATGCTTACACAATGTTACACACATAATTACAGATAAAACTATCAATAAAAATCAGCTGTGAAGCCAAGGCATTGAATATAAATCAATTCTTTCACACAAAGTAATTTGTAAAGATATCGACAAGGCCAGGGATACATGACCCAAATTAACTGTGACTTACTCGATGATATGATTTAACAGCATATCTCCAGACATGCTTTTTTCTAGGGGAAAAATAATGTGATGTTATGTCTGAATGGTGGCACATATATATACTTTATTTACTTGTACTTTTACAATGTAGATTTTTTTTGATTTCACACAACAGTTTGACTACTTGATCTTTAATTTTTCCTGCCTGCACATTGCCAACTTTTTCAGTTTCAGCCTCTTGTTTCTCTGTTAGTCAGTAAGACCCCACTAATTGAAAGCAGATGGCACGGTGTGGTGCTCCTGGGCAAATGAGTGTATTGCATGGCATATGTTGTGTTACTGGGTGTCTAAACTGAAAGCCCGTTCATAACATCAGCACACGATGCCAGAGCAGTGATTACCCATTAGTCAGTGCTAACACTGTTTTGACTGTTTCTTTGTCATTGTGCTTTCTCTCACTTTCTGCTTTTATTTTGTTTTGGTTTAACACGCTGTTGTCCATTATTTTCCCTGCCAACATCAGTCAACTCCCCCCCCCCACACACACATCCTGTCATGTCATTCATGGTGCTGTGTGACAGGCAGACAGACAGGCAGGTTCAGAGCAGACAACACAGAGAGTCCTGGCTCGCACTTACTGACATAAAAACTTTTTTTTCCTTTATTGATTTTGTCTTTAGTCCACTCACTCTTCTCAAGTTAGTGCTTACTGACTTTCTGACATTTCTGCAGCGGCAACCATCATGTACTGTTGTACAGAGTAATCTTATCATAAAACTGCTGTGTCTCAAAAACCAGATGCTGTTTGTTGGTTGTGTTCTAAATGAAGTACAGTCCCCTCCAAAAGTATTGGAACGGTAAGGCAAATTCCTTTGTTTTTGTTGTTCACTGAAGACATTTGGGTTTAAGATCAAAAGATGAGTATGAGACAAGAGTTCAGAATTTCAACTTCTCATTAAACAACTTAGGACATATCACAGTTTGTTTGAACCCACCCATTTTTCAAGTGAGCAAAAGTAATGGAACAAATAATCTTAAAGTAAATAACATTTAATATTTGGTGGCATAACCCTTGCTTGCAATAACTGCCTCAAGATCCATCGAAATCACCAAACTGTTGCATTCTTCATTTGTGATGCTATTCCAGGCTTTTACCGCAGCTTCTTTCAGTTCTTTTTTGTTTCGGGGTGTTTCTCCCTTCAGTCTCCTCTTAAGGAGGTGAAATGCATGCTCTATCGGGTTAAGGTCAGGTGATTGACTTAATAATAATAATAATAATAATAATAATACATTTTATTTGATATTGTATTATTTGATTTGGTGCCTTTCATGGCACTCAAGGTCACCTTACAACAAAAAGCAAAAGTACAGAGCATCATAAAAATAGCAAAAGAAAACGAAAGGAAAAATAAAATTTAAAACATCAACAGTCAAAATGGGAATTGATGTTGTACATTGTTACAGTGAGTATGCTAGTTTAAAAAGATTAATTTTGAGCACAGTTTTAAAGTTTGTAATAGAGTCCATTGTACGGATGTGTGGGGGTAGAGAGTTCCAGAGTTTGGGTGAAGCATAGGAGAAGGCCCTAGCACCTATTGTACAGAGGTTTATGGTTGGTAGTGTCAAAAGACTTGCTGTGGAAGGACTCAGGGAACGAGATGGAGTGTAGGTCTGAATGAAGTCAGTGAGATAGGTAGGAGACAGATTGTTGAGGGCTTTGAATGTTAGTAATAATATTTTAAAGTTAATCCTTTGTGATACAGGGAGCCGGTGTAGTTGCATCAGCAGAGGAGTGATATGTTCTGTGGACTTGGAGCGTGTTATGATCCTTGCTGCAGTATTTTAGATGAGTTGCAGTTGGTGAATGAGTTTGTTAGGAATGCCTGCTAAAATTGCATTGCAGTAACCAAGTGACCAAGGCATTTACTAGGACTTCCGTTGAGTGTTGAGTTAGAGTAGGGCGTAGTCTGGAGATGTTTTGTAAGTGGAAAAAGGCAGTCCGGGATACGTTATTGATGTGGCTGGAGTAAGAGAGGGTACTGTCCAATATTACACAGAGGCTCTTAACCTGTGTGGAGATGGGTATGACGGTTCCATCAATAGGGAGTGAGCTGGTATTGGTTTTTGACAGAGTAGATTCTGAACCAATGAGCAGTAGCTCAGTCTTACTCTGAGTTGTAGGTAATTTGTTGTCATCGTTGTCTGAATGTCATGTAGACAGGCAATAAGTGTACTGGAGGGGAGTGTGGAGCTGGGGTTTGTAGACAGATAAAGCTGTGTATCGTCAGCATAACAGTGAAAATGGATGTTGTAGCGCCGGAAGATGTTGCCAAGAGGGAGGGGGTAGATGATAAATAATAGTGGTCCTAGCACTGAACCCTGCGGTACTCTGTAGTGGACTCTGGAGGTTTCTGATCTGTAGGTTTTGGATTTTTACATATTGTGAACTTCCTGAGAGGTAGGAAGCAAACCATTCATAGACAGTGCCCCCAACTCCTATATTTGCCAGGCGGTCCATGAGGATGAAATGTGATACGATGTCAAAAGCTGCTGTGAGGTCCAGGAGGATGAGAATGGAGAGTAGACCAGAATCTGCTGCACGGAGGAGATCGTTGGTGATCCAGGTGGAGTTTAACCAGGTGTGGAGGGCTGAGGATTCTGGAGAAGTGCCCTGCTCCACGGGTCAGTGTGGGAATAGGACCAGAAATAAAAACAGACTTTCCACATGCACTTAAAAAGCTTATAAGGTCATTAAAATCCTTTTTGGTCAGCTCTGACTTTTCACGAGCCGCATCTTTTGTCCCCACATGGACAATCACTTGGTGAATGGTGGGTGGAAGAGAGTTCAGCAGCCCCGGGAGCTTAACCAGGAGGGAGGGGACTGGGGCTCCAGGAAAGCAGTGAGTGGTTGAATTAAAGAAACGGATGTTCCTGATTATGGAGTCCCCAACTATTAATGTAGTTGGAGAGAAAAGGGGACGAGGAGATGACAGTTGCAGATTTTTGGAGTGGGACAGCACAGAATCAACTTCCTCAGTATGTGTTGTCTGAGGATTGGACTTGTGGACAGGCAAATGTTGTGTTGAGGGAGCAAGGTCTGACCTGAGAAAGGGATTTCCTGCTGTCACAGAGCAGGGATGGCCTCCAGACCGTCTCTGCACAGCCTCCCTCAGGATGCTATGCCCGGGAAGCAGAGGTTCTTGACCAGGATGGTGGTCCAGAATCAGACCGGGGACCCAGCCGACCACCACTAGCTGGAAGGAATACTGCAAGGTTGGCAGGCATCGTCTGCAGACCGGGGTCATTATCAAGACATGCTGGGCCGCATGTGTATCCGCTGTGTGTATCACTGTGTGTACCAGAGCGTCGTGAGACAGGGCCACATAGTGGTTAGAGAGGCTTATCCGCGGTGGTGATCCAGCCCCGTCCGATTCTCTCGTGTCCACAGACCACCACTTCGGCCCAAGTTGTCAGGTGTTTTGGTGTCGAGCATTGTGTCCTGGATGGTGGCGTTGAGGGAGGCAATCTGTTTGGTCTGTACAGAAGCCACTTCCATGAAGCCGGTCAGGAGGGAGTCTTTTTTCTGGAGGTCATCGGATAGCCGTCGGATGTCTTCTCTGAGGTCAGTAATCTTTTTGTTTGCTTCAGCAAGTAGAATGAAGTCCTCACAGGGTATTGTTGGCATGGTTGTTTTGATGTGCTAGCAACCGTAGTATGGGTGTGTGGAGCTGTTGTAAGCTACTAGGCTAGCTTGTGTGTATGGATGCTAGCTTAGCTCACTTTCTCTAGACTAGAACTTTCTGTGTTGCTTCTTGTTGGGTTGGTAGTTTGCTGACAACTTCAGCTCGTCCTTAACTCACATCTGATTTCATAGAGCTAAATGACCTCTCAAAATTAAAAAAAATACTCCTAAGAGAAAGTGACATGGAATATCTTGCTGCCCAACCTGAGGGAGACTGAGGGACCAGGCTCAACTTTTTTCGCAATACAACACGATGTCATCCGGCAAAATAGACTTGGCCAGTCTAAAACCTTGCACTTTTTCCCTCTGATGAAGTCCTTTGTTTTGTTGGCAGTGTGCTTTGGGTCATTGTCCTGCTGCATGCTAAACTTCCTCCCGATTAGTTTCAATGGGTTTCTCCATAAATTGGCAGACAAAATGTTTCTGTACACTTCTGAATTAATTCTGCTGCTACCATCATCAGTTACATCATCAATAAATATTAATGAGCCGGTTCCAGAAGCAGCCATGCACGCCCAAGCCATGACATTACCTCCACCATGCTTCACAGATGAGCTTGTATGCTTCGGATCATAAGCAGTTCCTTTCTTTCTCCACACTTTGGCCTTTCCATCTCTTTGGTAGAGATTAATCTTGGTCTCATCAGTCCATAAGATTGTGTTGCAGAACTTTTGCGGCTCATCTCTGTTCTTCTTTGCAAATTTCAATCTGACCTTCCGATTCTTACTGCTGATGAGTGGTTTGCATCTTCTGGTGTGACCTCTATATTTCTGCTCTCTGAGTCTTCTTCCAACAGTGGATTGTGATACCTTCACCCCTGCACTGTGGAGGTTGTTTCTCATGTCACTTACTGATGTTTTGGGGGTTTTCTTCACAGCTCTCACGATATTTCTGTCATCAACTACTGTTGTTTTCTTGGCCGACCTGTTCCACGTCTGTTGCTCAGTACACCAGTAGTGTCTTTCTTTTTCAGGACATTCCAAATTGTTGTGCTTGCTATGCCCAATGTTTGTCCAATGGCTCTGGTTGATTTTCCTTCTTTTCTGAGCTTGACAATGGCTTGCTTTTCTCCCACAGACAGCTCTCTGGTCTTCATGTTGGTTTATCCTCTTTAACAGGAAATGCAGTCTTTATAGGTTTGAACCAAGGATGAAAACTTAGACTAGTCATGCAGAGCTATTTAATGTTTGGACAATCAACCTAAAAGGCAACATCTGGGCAACAAGAAACATCTGTCAGTCACATGTTCCAATAGTTTTGCTCACTTGAAAAATGGGTGGGTTCAAACAAAGGGTGATATGTATATTAAACCCAAATGTCTTCAGTTCAGAACAAAAACAAAGTAAGAATTTGCCTTCCCGTTCCAATACGTTTGGAGGGGACTGTAAAAGCAAAAAAAAAATTATTATTTAATATTAGAAAAGTACACACAATAGGCTGCTTTTGTTTATTGTTAATTTTTCATTCTTATTAAACTAGTGCCACATTAAGTGCAATCTACTCCATTCATTTCTTTTTCCTAGTCAGATGAAGGGATTACAGACAAACTGGAAATTAAAAAAAGCAAAACGTGCAGCATTGGAGCAATTGTTAATATCATCTGAATATTAACTGCATCCACACAGCACAAGTCTGAATACAGACACATTTCTCTTAAGGTCTCCTATGACTGAAAAATTACATAGTCAACTCTGATTGTATGTAGCCCTTTTTTTCTTACAATATAAAGAACAAGACTCTGTATTAAAAGCCTTGATAATTTGTTAATCTGAATAGAGATGAAAACTACCAGCACAGTTTTTATCAACTTTGTTTTTCTGTACGTCTAACGTAAACACTACGTAAACACCTTCTTCCCCATAATTACCAGCATTAAAGAATGTTAAAGCCTTAAAGCCTCTATTTTTCAACTTACTTGAGAGCAGAAACAATTAATTGATTGAATGATTAGTAGGAACATTTATCTGCAATTATTTTGATAATTGCTAAATTGTGTAAGTTATTTTTCTTGTAAAACTGACAACCATTACCTGGTTACAACTTAATTGTGAGGATTTGCATTTTTTTGTGGGTTTTTTTGTCTTATGTGATGTGATCATGTGATGTGATAAACTCACTATCTTAACTGTTACTCATTTGAAGACATCATCTTGTTCTGACATTTAATAAATTTAACAATTAATCAACTCATTGAGAAAATAATCAGCAGATTAATAATAAATGATGACTTAACTTTTTGACGCTAATGCTTTGAGTCTTTCAATGTCTATTTAGTTTACGTCATACTGTGTGATAATACTCGCTATCTTCGCTCAAAAGCACTTTGTGAGACAAAATAATGGATGTAGAAGAATCAAGCTGCCGTGCTTCATATTTCAGTGTAAAGTTAATTAGCTTTGCTTTGTTAAAAAGCCCATGTATTTCCTTTACAAGTATAAATACCAAAATACAAATACTGAGCAAAAAAATCATCAATAAAACAAATACAATGCCATTACATATATGCCCCTCAGGCTTGTAATTCTTTCTTCTGAGTGAGAAAATATTTAAAGTCTTGTTGATTGGAGAAGAAGAATTGCGAAGCAATCATTCTTGGTAACTGAGGACTAATGGCAAGAGCCGCAAATTATGAATGAATAATAAAACAGAGGGAGTAAGGGAGAGGGCTGAGGGTGGTGGTTTCATCTTCACACCCTGAATGTAATTCCTCTCTTCTTTCCCTCCCTCCATATGCTATTCACAATCTCTCCATCACTCTGTCAACCCTCCTCTTCTCTCAAAGGTTACCTTGTGGTTTTAAACCATCTGGTCTTACATACTGTTACATACTGTATGTATCATATCTGAATATGCAAGTTTATCTCATTATGCACGCACATTTTCAGTTGCTTTTACATGCAGAGAGATACATGCGGAGCGACACGAGGAGACACACCTGTAGCCCAGCCATTATGCAAAAATGTGTCTAAAAGTAAGTCTTAATACCTCCATTTATGAAAGAATCCTGAAAATTGCTTTGCCACTGCAGCCCAAACTGTGTTACTGGCGAACAAGTTGTTTACTGCATTTTCTTTGCAGTTAAAGACTTTTAGAGCAAGGTTTCCAGAAATGTAATGTGAAGAAATACCTCAATAATTCACAGAATTATCAAACAAAAAATTATCACTTGATCTATTCTGCTATTTGATCAGAGAAAAAACATAGGAAGTTGAGGTTCAACAATTTTACACAAAACATTTCACAGCTCAGACACCACACACACACACACACACACACACTAAATGTTGCTAAATGATCTCCCGCTTTCTTTGAAATCACAGGAACTAGAAATAAATGCCTCAATTACTGGCAGAGACACTTCTAGTTGGGATACAAAATAGTAATAAAAAAGAAAACACTCTAAAATCCTATCAGCATGTGTGAAAAGGACCTGGGTGTCGCATCCTTGCATGAAATGTAAACTGAGATCAGCTTTGAAGTGAATGTGCATTCAGAATACACAAACAAAATATTGCTTTTTTTTGCCAATGTGTGAAATAAACATTGCACACTATCCCCATGTTTGAACCTGAAACCTGACAGGGCTCTTTCAGCGTCTTCTTCCCGTGTCTGTGTGGGTGCTTCAGTGTCCTCTCACAGTCCAAAGACATGCAGGTTAGGTGAACTGTACACTATAAATTGCCCATAGGTGTGGATGTGAGCCTGTTTATGGGTGATAGAGTGTCCAGGGAGTAACATGCTGAGATAGACTCTGTGGGGGGAAAAGTAATTACCAACCTGCTTTAGTTCTGTGCAATAAACTGAAAACAGAGAAAAGCAATGTCTGCAAATGAGAACATATGTTGTTATGTGTTCATACATTATCTCTCCATATGGATTGTCATTCAGTGTTTGTGTGTATGCAGAAATGCTTAACATAAAGACTGGAAACAGTCAGCTAGTCCAAGCTGTTGCAAAGGTAACAAAACCCACCTAGCAGCACTTCTAAAGCTCACAAAAAATACTCGTATACATACACAAACTGAAGTGTAACAACAACTCTTTTCATGGGAATATGTTTAAGTTACGTGCCAGGCTAGCTTTAGTTCTATTCACAACACATATTGTACGTCCCTCTGGAAAAGGGATTTCTCCTCTGTTGCTCTTCCTGAGGCTATATATAAAAGGTTATATGAATATATTTGACATGGCTTGCCATTTCTGTCTGGAAAAAATAGATTTCGAAATTCCATGACATTCCAGCAATCCCATGACCAGTGGGAAATAAATATATCCTTAATGATAGACTTAAGCTTACTGTCTTTTACATTTTATTCTTAAACTAATTTGGATCAGTGCTATCCTTGTGTATATATCTTAGTATCTCGGGCTCTTATACACACACACACACACACACACACACACACACACACACACATACACACGCACACACACACACACACACAGCAAGTTATATACCATTAGTGGGTTGTGGGCTTGGAATGTAGGTTTCATTAGAGGATCTCATCCCTCGACCTCTCCCACAGGGAACCCATTCTATTAACCCAGATCTATAATTGACTTCTTCATTTAAACATACATAGCTGACAGTGAGAGGAAGAGAGAGGGATGGACACGAGGTACAATGGGAGTGGTGGGCTGATTGTTTCAGACAGTGAAAATACAATGTGCTGTGACAATATTACTAATTATACAGAATAAAGCTGCTTTCGGACAACTGTGTCTTCCCCTATAAGCATATATCCTGTGTCCCACTTTGCGGTTCCTTCATGTGTATGACCAACAAAGAACTTACTGAAATGCTCAGGATTTATCAATGAGTTAGAGAATTATCAAACCCCCCCCAACCCCTTAATAAATAAATAAATTCATTCATTTTAGTTGAGCTCTACACTGACACTATTGGCTCCAATTTGAGCCGAGCATTACTCCTGAATTTGGACATTTAGTGGTGACAATTCAGTGTACTGAAAATGCTTTACAAAACAACAATCTGCCTCAGTGATTATTTGGATATTCATGGTTTTCAAGGAACCAAGGAAGATTTTTATAATCTTGAGAAAAAGGAAATCACAGTGAGAGAAAAACACAGCTTTAGTTTCCTTTGGCAGCATAGCAAAAGTGCATTTTAAACAGCATGACTCGGCTTAACCATTCATTGTTCTAATTAACGATTTGACAGATAAAACTGTCAAGGATGCATAAATATGTCCCATGATCAAGATGAAAATTACATGAAATATAACTGCTAACTGCCAGATTGTTTCCAGTGTTTCAAGTTCAAAAAGCTATTTCTGTGCAGGTGTGCGTGGGTGTAAACATTGTGTCAAGCTGTGCAAATCTGACACCATTATTAGACAATCTTGACCCAGGTGTTCCGTAATGTTCCATGACAAATTCTGAGCACTACTATGATCAAATTATATCATTCTTTCCTTGTTTAGAACTCTTGCAATGAGGCACATTTGTAAATATATGTGATACTCCCAGACTTCTCCAGAGCATGTATCAAATCCCTCATATATATTACTAAATGTGATTATTTTCAAGGAATTACTTGACCAGCGGAAAACCGTGGTGTTTCTGTGCATTGTGAGCCTCCTCCTCCCATAATCTCAGAGCAGACTACATGTCGTCCTCTCTCCTATATTTAAATGTGCAGCTAGTTTGGAGCAGAGATCCTACATTCCCACTGTGCAGGAACCGAGGTCAAAAGACCATGAACTCATTAAGGAAGTGACATGGTGGGGGTGGCAAGGCACCGTGATTAAGAGCACGGGCCCCCTGGGTGGAGTGGCATTTAAATAGAGGATGTACAGAATAGAGTTAGATATGGAGGGAGGGACGTGGGGAGAGACGCAGTGGGAGAGAGATCCAGGGAGAGGAGAGTTAAATGTATGCCAAATATAAAAATATAAATAAGTGCCAAAAAAGCATTCAGAGGGAATAGACAGGGACGTGGAATGACATTTGAAATGACTAATTAAGAAAGAGGTTATCTGCCGGGTTCAAAAAGTCAAGTAAAAGGCGTTTCAAGATGTTTTGGAGGAGGTAAAGGAAAGAAAATTCAAGCGTATTTCCTTTAATTGTGGTTATTGTTACTCTATGGGTCATGCTAACCTTACACCACTCTGTTGCAGAGATATGGGAACATGGACTCGCACAAAACAAAATATATCAGGGCAAGCTGTGTGAGCCTTCCACAGTTTACAAACTATACATAACATAACCATACTACAAATTACATGTTTGCAAACTATGTATATGCAATATGGGATTTTGCGTGAATCAAATTTCTTTATACTTTTTTATATCTCATGTACACTTTATTTCCCTTTTTACAATAAAGATTTAAGGAGGAAAAAAAGCTTGTGAATATTCTGACACCACATGAATGTACCATCACTCACCGCTCACCCCTCCCCTTGCAAGCACGCAGGAGAAGCTCCGGCATCCAACACTCTCTGTGGGCTCTTGTGCTAAATTTACCTGTCCAAATTTGGACAAATGGAGGCACATTTCATATTTCTAATAAACCAGCCAACTACTACTACGTTACTTGTTCTTCTTCATCTTCTTCTTCGAATGTATTCAACGTAGTAACGAAACGCTCCCTGTAGAGCAGTTTGTCCGTTCGGGCTACTGTAGAAACATGGCGGAGCAACATGGCGATGTCACTGTAAGGGGACTCGCGGTATATGTAGATACAAATAGCTCATTCTAAGATAATAAAAACATAGAAATATTACACACTGAACCTTTAAATCTTAAAATCAACACAAGTTAATACAGGATTAGAAAAATATTATACAAGGAGGAGGTTAGGATGGTGGAGCAAGAAGAGAAAAAAATATTCTTTAAGTTAAGAACCTACAGATAGTGGAGGAGGAACAACATAGAAAATGGTTTCAGAAAAGCTTTAGCATGTATTTAGGTACGCAGCCCTGGCCATTTTGGCCCTGACTGAAAGAGAAGCGATCAAAGAAAAAGGAGGACAGAAAAATAAGTAGACATATAAATAAGAAGAAAAGAAAGACTGCACAGAATTCATCAGTCATACAGAACACACCACAGGAAGCCAAACAGTGCACACCAGTGTTTCCACTGGGGGCGGCTCACTAAGTGTGCTTGTCAAACTGAAAGGGCACTCCAGAGGGAGGTAAGGACATGGCTGAGGAACTGAAAGACCCCTGGGTTTTTGAGAGAATGAAGCTGGAATCCAGAGAGTGCTCTTAAGAGAAGGAAGGCAACTAACTTTCTCCTCTTGATAGGATAGATAATGAACAGTTTGCATTTAAATAATAGAAATAAGAGAAAAGACACTTCTTCGTAGCTACTTGACTCAGTAGATGAGATTATGATAGAAGTATCACTTGAAGGCACTTCCTGTTGTTACAGCAGATATTAAGGTGAAGACATTGTTCAATGACAATTAATAATATAGGAGCAGGCATAACTTACAACAATTGTGTGCATGTGTACGTGCATAATGGATACAGATTTGTTTCATTTGATGTCAAGTGATTATTATACGAAGTTTGGAAAACGTGAGCACAGACTAAACAAGTATATGTTGTTGTTGTTGTTGTAAAGTGTAGACAATTTCTAATTTTCAAGACAACATAAGCATTCATTTGGAGTCGTGTTTCTTATGACCTGATGAGTGTTAAGTCCATTTCACTCCCCCATTAGCGCAAAAAGTATTAGGGCTGAAACGATTCATTGATTAAATCGATAAAATCGATTAATAAAATGCTTTGACACAAATTCTTTGCATCGATGCTTCATTTAATCCATGTAATTTTACAGCACAGTGTTTCATAGGGACATTTATTACTGTCGCACATCGCGCTTACGCTGTGAACACAACGTATAATGGAGCTGTTTGCAAAGTGTAGGAAGAGAGAGAAAACACAGAGGGACAAAAAAGAAAGTGTCCAACGAAACTTATGCCACCTCGGCAACAGCACGACGGCGCCTTATCAGAAAGCAGCCGGTGTTCTGCCAGCGGACCACAGACAAGGTAGCAGCAACTTTAGCATTTAGCTGAAATCATGATCGATTGTTGAGTTGAAGGCTAGTCAAAGTAAGCTGCAGTCCTCAGCTGAAAATGTGCACACGTGTGTTTGTTCTCCTTTTTGGGCCGTGAGTTGTAACCTCACAGTCAAGAGTTAACTGGGTGTCGGGGAGCTGCACCTTTTAACTCCCCTCCAGCTCTCTCTGTAGCTCAAATAATCCCTGCTACCTGCGTGTGCTAATCCATCCTTTCACCCAGATTCCTCGGTCTTTATAACTGTTATCTTTATAATAACAAACAACGTTTCACATTTAACGTGTGTTTTCTTGACAAAATGTGGTTTGGAGACCAGCGTCGGGTCACAGAGCCGCTGTCAGCTCCTGTAGTGTGTGTGTCCCTGACACCGATCAGTCACGTAGAGTGAACGCCACAACGACTTCAAGACTGCCGTCATATGACGGCAAGTTGTGTGAACGGCACAGCCATCGGCTGACGCTGATAGTCGTGTAGTCTGCACGAGCCTTTAGTATAGCTTGTATAGCACTCGGGTGATGTTTGTGTTTGTAAAGCAGCTGTCTGGTTGTTGGTCTGATGTTTGCTGTATGACACACTATAAATTTCCGAAAGGACCAATAAATATCTATCACCTATAAAGCACAGCTGATCCCGTTACCGCCGCCGCCAAGCAAAAGTACTTCTTCAATGACGCATCGATGAATCGTTGAAATAATCTATCGAAGCTTCGAATACTAAAATCATCGTTAGCTGCAGCCCTAAAAAGTATTATATCTACTGGACGGTTTTATCCACAGTATTTTCCATCTTTTCTGTTGCTGTATGCCTTCAACAAGCATTTATGCACAACAATATAATGCTTTACTAAATCGCAAAATATACTCATTACATCCACTGTGATTCACTGTTGTAAAATAATAAAACTATCTCCTTGGTGAAGCAAGAGAAAACCTTTGGCCAAGGAACTAAATATATCTATACCATCGCTTGTCATCTCAGCCACAGTCTCATTTGTTTATAGTAATTACACCATGCCAATCTATTTTGTTTTATTTGACAATAATACAGTGATGCAAAACTCTGCATGCGAGGGGACCAGTGGAGCTGCTCAATATGACAATATGGGTTGTGTCGAGCAGCTTCGAGTGTTACATGCCTGTATTCAACTTCTACATCAAATATAAACACTAGAGTAATTCCTGTGTGTGAGTGTGTGACGGTAAGGTATGACTGTGAAGACAGGAAAAGGAGGAGAGAGAAAAAGATGGAGGCAGCTCAACCGTGACACTGGTGTAGACAGGTGACGGCGGCTCATGTGATGTCTGTGCAGGCTCTGTTTCTCTCGCGTTCGATCTTTCACTACTCATTCTCGCTTTCATACACAGTCATATGATTTAAAATGATTCCTTTATTTGTACTCACATCTGATGCAGGTCCTTTATCAGCACCTGGGCAGGAGAAAGTGACGAACTCATGGCAACGTTTGTGAACCACGAAACAACACACTGTAGAGAGAGAGAGAGAAAGAATGAGAATATTTATCACCATTTGCCTTATGATATTCAGTAATCCAAGAAACTAAGAAGCTTAGCATTCCAGGCATTTATTCATTATTTTTAAAATTATCACTTCCAAGGTAGCCTTGGCTGCTTAGTGGCCAAAATCGTGGTCTGGTAGTAAAACTCATACCACAATCATGATTAATACACTGGTCTGCTAGTAACACTACAACCCCAAGCTAGCTCAAGTGCTGAACAGAGTACACTGACATACAGTGACTATAGGCCCAACTTGGTATATGTAATCATCAGGAATTCAAGCAGCACTGTATCTGATGTGAGTGAGATACACAAAATAAGAAGTGAACCTCCTCATGGTCATAGCTGACTACTGTGAAGACAGATTGTATAACATGTGGAACATGAGAAAGAGTATTAACCATTTTCTATCGACATCAAACACAACCCGAGCACTATGTACATCACAGGAATGTTATGTACATACATAATGTAACATTAACTCAGGGACTGTTAGAATTTGTAGGCTTGGTTTTGAAATGTTAAAGTATAATTTAAATTGAAATAATTGTTTAAGTTAAGTTCAAGCAAAATTAGATAAGATTTTGAGCGGTAAGCTTGATGAAAGCCGGGTTATTTTGCCATCGCAGAGCTGTTAAGAGGCAGCACTCACTTAACCTATGAAAAGCATTAGCTGTACAGAGGGATGCTGTTCTTCTGTCTTAACACCCACACACTCTTATTGTCACTCCTGCACCGCTGACTCATTGTCAGTCACTCTGGATAAGAGCCCCTTCTAAATGTCTACAATGTAATGTAAAATGTAACCTCATATTTATTTTTTTTAGTTACAGCATGTACCAAAATGACATCTTATTAACTGAACTTCCTGTGTTTACAAAGTTTGATGTCAACAGAATTGAGAAATCCACATTTGCAACAAATTCAAGGTTGGGTTTGTTCTCTCTGGGCACAGATTTGTTGAAAATAACATCTATACACATAAAGACACATGAAAGATCAAAGAAAGGCCTGTTTGACCAGAATCTAAATGAGATGAAAACATGGCTCCGCTTTTCAGGTTGGTAACAATCAACGGTGCAGAAACATGTGAAAGCGTCGACGCATATCGAGCCTGTCATCTCCACCATGATCAATGTCAGCTCCGCTGACAGGCAAGACGAACAGGAAGGCTAAAAATATCTGTCACACACACACACACACACTGATTATATTTACATAGTGTGTAATGTGTGATGGAGAGATACTGACAAGTGCTGTAAATGCCCTGAACAACAGATTTTGTTGAACCCAAAACAGGCTAGAGAGCGACTACTAAAAATTATAAAGCATATTTGAATTGTCTTGCTCTACGTTTATGAAATACTGCATAACTTGCTTGTCAATATTGTAACTCCATTAAAGGACAGTATAGCTACAACGATTAATCTATTAATCAATTCGATGATTATAGATTAATAGTCATTTTTCAAGCAAAACTATCAAATATTCTCCGCTTCCAGCTTGTTTTGCTGCTTTTTTTATTTGATAGTAAACAGAACTTGAGATTTAGGACTGTCAGTGAGGCAAAATGAGCTATTTGAAGACATCATATCGGACTTAGGACAATTGCAACTTATTTTCTGACATTTTATAGACCTAATAATGAACTGATTAATTCAGAAAATAAGCAGCTGATAAAATAATAAAAAAATCACTATAAGTTGAAGAAGAGAAGACTGATAACTGTACATGGAGGCACTGATAGGAAATGAAAAAAAACCCATTATTTAATTTCAACAAAGCGGACTGTCAACATGACACAATGTAAAATGGACACAATGCTGAGTACTGAAATTCTTATTCAACGTGTCAAAGTGCCAGCAGTCCTTCCAGATCACTTCACTGTTCCTTATTATTATAGTCCACTGCCGACACACTTTCTTCATACAGAAGAGTCTGGTTACTATAGTTATAGATTAAACTGCCTGAAAAAAGTAGTTAACAGGAGCTTACCATTAGGTCAAACACAAAAATGCTGTTTACATAGTTATCGGTCAGTTACATAATGTGATATTATTATATAATATAACAATTATTATATAATATATTAATGACATGAGAGGGTCATTCTGCTTCATAATGAGTACTCACTTTATTTATAATACTTTAACTACATTTTGCTACTATTACTGATGTATTTATATCATGTATTCTATTCTACATAGGCAACCTGCTTAAAACTACTTACTACTAAATAACACTTACTACTTAAAGGGGCATTATGGCGTTTTCAGGGCCATTAGTATTAAGATTGCAACCAGGTGTGTGCTCGTACGCGTGCTCGCTTGAACTCATGAGCGAGCATAATCCAAAACACAACCGCTTTCATACAGAAACCATGCAATAAATGCAGAAACACCTGCATGCAGGCTGTGGCTTTTCACTCAGACATGTTCAGGCTCTGTTACTTCAACGTTCCTGGCTCAGAAGCAGATCAACACCGGCACCATACTTTTCATTCAGCGCAGCGAGACACCGGCATATTGGCACAGTACTCCCGAAAAAAGGCAGTGCGAGAGTGTCTATAAACAGAAAGACCACTTCACACAACATGCTGGAAACTCAGGTAAACTCCCACTGCAACGTAACAGTAATATTTTTATCAGCTGCAGGTTTAACTAATCCATACTCGTTACATGATAACAGCACATTTACTGCATTTAGCCGACGTGCTACATCGTTAGCTCACCTGTCTGCTTTTCGGTTAACTATTTTACTGTCTGTGTATCTTTCGCCGGAGGCTCAGCAATGTCAACACAGCTAATGTTCATGTATTGGATGATAAAGAAATGGCTACTGAGCTGGACTGAATATTATAATGAAATTGTGTGACACTTTATAACAGTTAGACAGCAGTAAGTAACTTTACTGTAATGTTACTGGATTGTTGTGTGTTGTTGTGACCGTTTTGCTGCAGTGTTGTATATTATGTGGGTCACGTTAGTTACAGCGACTGTGAGGTGGAGAAGCTGTATACTTGAGTATCGGTAAAACCACAATAAATCTAAATTGATCGTTACAAAGTGAAGTTTTATAAACGAGATTCGGGAACTCATCCAATTTCCGCTAGTGATGGCAAGTTCGAGTCATTTCATTCATTTGAACCAGGCTGTTATTGTGGCGCTGCAGCCCTTTAGTGAGCGATTAAAAAACAGCGCCGTTCTCAAACACGGAAGGCTGCCTGGCTTGCTTTATTTGACGTTTATTTGAAGTATAATGCACAAATTCACCTCTTGATTACTGTATATCATCATTATATAAATCCCCCTGGGCCCACGACCAAATTCAAACTATGTAAAAACCACAGAAATAAATGAACCTGAATAAATCCTTCCATTTTCACAATCTTTCCCGAGAATACAACCAGACCAGCCATATAAAGGCTTATGTATATAATTACTGAAATGGAAGTGTTCATTCATACAGTAGCCTAACGTCCCTATTCATGAGTAAAATATTAATATCAGATTTGCAGTAATAAGCTTGATACACTATATGAATAAACACACTAATTAAAATTCAACCAATTTAATAATAATCTGGATCAAGCCACCAAGTTCTTAAAGAACTCCAGCACAGAGAGAGGAACAAAGAAATAAACACATATAAACGCAGCAGTTTGGCAGGTCTGGACGCAGAATGGGCCACATCAGGTCCGGATTCTGCAGACAGAGAAACACATGAGCACATCGCTCTCAAACACTGCAGGTTGTTCACCAGTCATGAGCTGTGAAACAACAGCACGGCTCTGTTGGTAAATAAAAAGGAAAAGTTACGTTGCATTCTCTGGCGGACCTGGATCAGCTGTTAGCTGTTTACAGAGCTAACGCTAACGTTGCTACGTGGCTGTGTTTTAATGTTTTAATGACCGGGTCTGTTTGTTTTGGAGAGGAGACGACCTCTGAGGTAATTCGGCTCCAGGGCCCTGTCAGGGCTTAAGTGGAGAGGACCCAGAACAACTCTCATCAGCTGTTAGCTGTAATGTTAAACACCAGCAGGACTAAAGTTACGGTGCGGCTGTGTTAAAACTATAACTTAGCACAACATCACTGCGCTGTAATAATGTTATGCTTTATAAAATGTCACATAATTAACAAAAAAGGTATATAATGTCAGTCCAGTGACTGTTACCTGACAGCCGACCTGCCTCACATTCTCTGGCGCTGGCAGTAACTCAGCCTGCAGAATGAACGAAAGACTGAGGAGGACCCATGTAACCGGTGAACAATTAGTTAATTCCTGCTCAACAGTAGGAGCTGTCACGTGACGACTCAAACCTAGAGACCCACAGTTGAGAGTCGTGAACTAATCAGTTCTGTTTCCTGTGCTGCCTGCTTACCACAGCCCTGTAGCCAGGCTGTCAGGTGACAAATTAACAACTCAAACAGACCCACAGTTGAGAGTCGTGAACTAATCAATTCTGTTTCCTGTGCTGACGGAGCCCATGCAGCTGCCGTGTGACCAAGAGTCCAAGATCCTTCACGCATGCATGAAAATGAACGAATCACTAACTGAGACAACCCGTTCCTCCTGAGTCATATACACGATTAGGTCTTATGAACAAAATGTTCTTTGAATGACACAACACTAATTTCCACACACCTAGTACTTAAAGCACACCTTCTCCGTTCACCTCCCCTCGTCTCGGCTTTCTCATCTCGGCTTTCTCATGAGCGTGACAAACAAACGAAATCACTTACCTGCAACTACGGACTCAGAACTCGTTCTCAATCTTTCGGACAGCGACACATACGACGAGCATCTAACGCCAGATACACCGGAGCCTTCACCTTCTCCCGAACTACTTCGACCGAAACGTCGGCCACAATCAGCTACTCATATTCCCCAGCGATCTCAGCCTACGAGCCCCGACAATTCAAATATTGACGGGCCTTCGCCCGCCAGCAGCTCCAGGGGGAGATCCCGGCTTCGGCGCTCCAAGCAACCAGCCTCGACTAGCCGCCGTCTGCTTGCCCGTTGAAGTTCCAGGCGCCCGAGCAACCTCCGAGCTGGCCGTCCCTCCACTCGAAATATCTCTGAATGGACAGTCGTCCGGTTCCAACAAGAACTCAACCGGAGAAACATGTCCTTCCAGCACTCCGACAATAAAGCGAAACTTTTCCAACTGTACAAGGACTCGCACACAACTCTCCAACGCCGAGTCCCCCAGCACTTCCGGGTCGCCTGTGCTACATCCGGGGCAACTCCAACGACTCCGCGGCGCATCCCACGGTAACAGAAGCAATACAACCCCACATCAGCCCTCACACAGGGCCAGGTCGTATCAAATTCAGTTACACCCCAATGTCTTTCTCATTCGTTTTCTATTTCTCAAACGTCACTGGCCCAGTCAGACCATCCCCAGTGTCAACCTCTTCACGAGAAAAGATCGGATTTCCGTCGGTGTCATCCTTCGGTACCATCTAACAATTCGCCATACATTTTCATGTGCTATTCCTGCACGTCAAATGACTCAGTACTCAACCATCAATCAAGCCATCGCCCGCACCACAGGACGAGGAGCCTGGCCATCCAAGGCAGATATCAACAGCGCCTCGAAGCGTTTCCCATTCTAAGCCAGAAGTCATCCAGCCCTCCACAGACGCTGCCTCTCCTGTCGTCTTCAGCTACTACGGCGGTAGTCGGTTCGCAGTGGACTGGCCACCTGAATTTCTAGCCCTCCCTCCTTCCCTTACCATTGATGACACCTACCCAGTTTATCGTAGCCATTCTTTGGGGGTCTAAACTGTCTAAGAAAACTATCACAATATACTCAGACTTAGTGCAGTGGTAGACACAATTAACAGAGGATGATCCCATTGCACAGACATAATGCAATCCATGCACCTTGGTTCAGCCCAGTGCCATTCGTCATCCGAGCCTCCCATATCCCAGGCCACGAAAACACTATCGCCGACACTCTTTCTCGCTCAGATCAGGCCACCTGACTCCATACACGGACCGAGTCCTAGAATCCACATTCCTACTGACATTTTCGGCTTCTCACGCTGCCATCCGAGTCTATACGCCACGTGACCCGACATCTCCATACCATCCGCAGACACACTCCTTCATCACCCCAAATGCAGCGAAACTAACCAACCTCTTTCCACTCGATTTCTTACCTCAGTCCGTACAAACCATACAACTCTATGTAGACTTGATAATAGCCAGCCACGCCTTCCCCCCAAGATCCTCTGTTCGTCACAGAGACAGGGAAGTAGCCACTCTTCTGGTGTCACCAACTCCTCTGCCAAATTCTATCCAAATAAGGAATTTCCCCCAGACTTGGGCATCCGTTCCGCATCATTATCGCATCATATATTATATTACAATCTATCTCGGCTCCATTACAAGCAATAAGCCATTGTTAACCTTCTACGTTCGTAGGCGTGGTCTTTGTTAGTGAAGCAAACACCGGCAGGTCCGAGCTAATGTAGCATTAGCTGGCTGCTCTTGGCTGCATCCCTACAGGCTAGTGAACAAATTGCTACACATTTGCTTTTTACCGTTACATAATTTCTTGCAGGCTAAATCAATACTTTGACATAGTACTGGTGGTACACAGGACAGTAACATGGATTCACTGGATAACGTCAATATCATCTGAATCTGTTTGGTCTGATGGGCTTCAGCTAGGGTTGCCACCCATCCCTTAAAATACAAAATTTGAGAACTAAATAGCTTTACAGACAACTTGGACATACGGGACAAACCACGTCCTGTATTGATTCAAAACGGGACGTGGTTTGTCCCGTATGTCCAAGTTGTCTGTAAAGCAGCATCCCATGCAAATCATCCCACCCGCATTCTGTGAAAACTTCTCTACCCCTGATTGGGAAATACTCGCTGCCATTGTTGGTTTGATTAATACCGTCAGGTTCAGGGCCAATTGGAGTCAGATAGGGGCGGGTCTCTTGGCTGGGAATCGATTTGAAACAACGGCAGCAGCAGCTCGAGAAACCCCTGCGCTCCCTCTGAAACGAAAGCGGATGCAAAAGTAATGACGACGACGAAAGTGGGACAAATCAAATAGCCGATTTGATGAGTATCAATCCAAACTGCACTATTTGTTGCCCAGTGTTCTGTGTGGCCTGTCAGACATGTGACAGCTAATGACTTAATAAAACATGCTAATTTTCTGATTGATTACTCTGGAATGCTGCATATTTGTTAAGAAATATTGTTACAATGTAAATGAATCACATGCCTACATTATGGTATGATATGTTTTTTAAGGTTGAGGTGTAAAGTCAGACACATCAGCATTAATTTAATAAGAGAGAGATATAGGCTATTTAATACACATTTAATTATCAAAATATAGTGCCTATGTGAAGAATATAAACAACTATGTGTTATGCTTAACCAATCTATATATGCATCCTTCAATACTATAGAATTAACAATAGGCTAAATAAAACTGAAGAAATAATCACATAAACATATATACTTCCCAATAATAAAAATGGTGTTAAATTAACTTCAGAAATGTTTGTAGATAGGTTAATAATATGTGTTTTCATTGTTTGGATGTTTTTACTGCAAACATTGACAAATATTTTAGCCAAAATTTGTGTTCATACCACCCTTTACAATAAATCATGTTAGCAATTTCTCATCCTGCCCATCAACAGCCAGATCACAAGCATTGCAGCATCCACTGGTTGTGGATATTTTCCAGAATGACCAACAAAGTGACATCAAGAACAGGTGCTCTGTAGAGCTCATTAGGAGTGAGCGCTTTATCACTCTCAACTTTGAGCTGTCCTGTTCTCCTGTAGCTTTTTGAAAGACAGTGCTGCACGAGTAGTGTATATCTGACAAGAAAACACTTACAAAAGGAAGTAGGCCTAACGTGCTCCAATACCGCACACAAGGCCTACTACTTCTGGTCCACTGATGTTCATGATGTTCATGGAAAATCCTTTGCTAAAGTCTTTCCAATCGAATCCAATTAATTCATTTGTTTTAGCCTATTTATAGTAAATAAGTTATGGACAATAAGGCAATGAAAATTTGATTTATTAATAAGTAATTTCATTGAAAAACTACATATAGCCCCTTTATTAACTTTATATAATATTTTTTTTTCTGTGAACCTTTGTCTAATGCAGTCATCAGAGCCCTGGTTGGCAGATCAGAGAATTAAAAACATTATTTTTGCCACATCTAAAAATGTTAACATGATATTTTCAATGTCAGTGGTCTCATCTACTGTCTCATTTACATATTAACTATTCTATCATATTCTATCCCATTCTATTGTGAAACTTGCACTGATCAGATGGTTATTATTATTACAAAGACTCTGACACACACACACACACACACACACACAAAACATGTGC
Source organism: Micropterus dolomieu (assembly GCF_021292245.1). Classification (NCBI taxonomy): domain Eukaryota; kingdom Metazoa; phylum Chordata; class Actinopteri; order Centrarchiformes; family Centrarchidae; genus Micropterus; species Micropterus dolomieu. The sequence continues at coordinate 11,095,052 of NC_060151.1, forward strand.
ACCTCAATGGTACTTTACTCCCACGTGATATCCTGTCTTTGGTCACACCACCCACTCACTGCGATGATATCACACACACACACACACACACACACACACACACACACACACACACACACACACACACACACACACCACCCACTTATTCCAATGATATTGCAGATTGAATACACAGAAAGAGCATGGAGGGAGATAGGACTGATCAGAGCCATGTGCACATACTGTATTGCTTTAAGGCAACTGCTCTTTTGAGTATTGCAACTGCCAAAATTCTAACCAAAACACACACACACACACACTGCAACTCCAAAACTCTGGTTCTGGTGTCTTTCTCTGACTATACAAATCAAATTGGAGTCCTTCCAGTTACTGTACTGATGTACCGATGTTCCCTCCCTGTACCTCTCACAAACCTCCTCCTTGTCCGCCGCCTCCTCCCCTGCTTCCCACTGGCCTCTTGGTGCCCTCCGTATGTACTGGTCTTAGTCTGACTCCCTAGCTGGCACCTTGCCTACGTGCCTCCATTATTTATTGTATACATTAAATATCCATGGGAAACGCATGCATAGACAAACGGTTTGATATGCATACTAACACAGGCATTGTTAAAATTTCTCTACATCATTCTCTCTTTCTCATTTCTTTCTCTGTCAACCTGTTTGTTTCCCTGTTCTCTTTTCGTATCTTCTCTCCCTCTTTCATTAGTCTGTTGCATCGCTGTGGCTGTGACCTGGGCTTAGGTTACTGCAGAGGTAAGCAGCCATGTAGTATACCTGTAGAGTCTACCCGTAACACTGGCTGAGCATTAAGTTACACTACAGGCTTATGCAGTTAGCACCTCAGCCAACGGACAGAGACTGAGGAGGATCATTTACATTAGGGTACAATAAAGGTTTTACTAAGAACTTTTTAAATAATCTGCCTTACTAGTTACAAGCTTCACTGGTAAGCCACTGAAGCTCTCCCATTATTTCTCTGTAATTTTATGACTTGTGTTACTGCTATGCATGTGATGGCATGTTGTCCCAAAAGTAAAGATTTTCACAGGCCTTTCTCCCAGGAAAGAGCATGCCACTGCATGCACAGCCACTTCAGTGGTCCATATGATTCTCCCCTTTACATTTTAGGTTCCTATGTACAACAACAATAAAACTGGGACATGAAAAAGGCCGGGCCATTATTGTAAATAACAAACTGTTCTTAATTAACTTGCCTGGTCAAATATATATATAATATATATAATTTTTTTTTTAAAAAGATCTGAAATGATAAGTCAATTTATCAATTAGTCAACTGATAGAAAATGGATCCGCAACCATGTTGACATTTAATTAATAATTTCTCATGTTTCAACCATAATGTCTGGTTATAGCTACTCAAATCTGAGGATTTGATGCGTTTGTTTGTAAAATGATATATGGAATATTTTTGGTTTTGGACTGATTGTCGGTTAAAACAAGGAATTGGATGCAGCACCTTGGGCTTTGGGAAATTATAATGAATTATTATAATCACTATTTTGTAAAGCTATAATTCATTAAGAAAATAACCAACAGATAAATCTATAATTAAAACAAATGCAGTCCTAGTGATTGGATTCACTAATTGCGTTATAAGGATGTTCAGTTCTTTATCTAATCCTTATGCATATTATTAGCTGATGCAGGCCAAAAAATATTGTGTACAGTTTCATCATGAGTCATATTATAGCACTTAACACGAAACTCAAACCCCTGTATCAATAACCAATGATTTACAATCAATTTCATGCACATTAAGTAATTACCTGGCAGTAGAGCAGTTATACTTGCATGTGGCTGTGTATGTTACAACAGTAGAGTACAACACACATCTGCAGTGACTATCACGTGAAACATGTTTTTGTCAGCTATAGCTTTTTGAAGTGTCCCATGTTGCCCCGATCCCTCCCCACCAGTCACATGAAGTGATTATGTAACGACTGGTTGTCTGTCAATATCCTCCTCCCATCAAGCGTTCTGTATATCATTACAGTGTGAAGAGGTCTCACAAAGACACCACCTACCTCTGCAGCATCTTACCGTCAGCAATATGAGCATCCTTTCACCCTATTAGAGTCAACATTTTGATTGACTTTTTTCAAAAGGCAACACATTTAAAAAGCAACTTACAAAATGTCATTGGTTTACCAGATACTAACTCTAACACAGACTGAACCTTCAGGATTTTACATTAATGGAAGGAGGACTCTTTTTAAATAGCTAATGTAGTGGACTATTTTGAAAATCATCTCATAATTTTGTTTTTTTCACCCCCTGCCCTTTTATTTCCTGTTCTCTCTTCCCCCCACTGATCTTTTTTTCCTTCTATTGTTATCTTTTTCTCCTCTCCTCTCCTCTCATATTCTGTTTATGAAATGTTGGCAAAACACTTATGTTGTACATAGCCTTTTCCTCTGATGAGCTGCCAATGTGTGTGTGTGTGTGTGTGTGTGTGCGCGCGCGCGTGTGTGTGTGTGTGTGTGTGTGCAAGACACATTGTAAGGCTGTACAGTGATGTCCCAGATTTAGATACCGTCAGATTCAGTGGCTGGGTCCAATGGGACGACACACGACAAAGCTCACTAGTTAGTCATATTTATTCATCTATAGCTGTAGTAGTGCATCACCTAATGTAGAGTATATATATTTAAACACATACACACAATGTTCGCTGGTTCAATACCTGTTGTAACCAACTGACTGAGTATCTAACTGGTCTGCATGAAATAAAAAACAACACTGGCTGATAGACTGACTATTTGAATTCAGACAATTTTCTGAAATTCAGTCTGTTCTATGCCTCCTGTGACTTGTATCAGATCTGACTAAACTTAAATGTCAACACTGATTGGATCATTATTCCTCACATGACATTAAAATGAAATCATGTACTCTCTATAACTGTCACAAACAAGCAACAAACAACTTCACCTTCACACAGTCAAATGATGCTGTCACGATGAATGAGTTAACATGTTTGATGTAACTGTTTCCGTATCTTTTTATGGGCTATATAGCCTTTAACAGTATCAACAAGAAATTGGATTCCGATTCACTTGTCAAATCTTTCTGTAATTAAATAAAAAGCCATAATGCTCCAAAACAGGATATCGAAATGATGTGGGAGGCTCTTCCAACTTCTCATTTGATTTCTACATGATGACACGATATGAGCTGGGCTGTGGACATAACCGGAAAAACAAATAACAGCAAAGTCGGCAAACCAAGACTGCATACACTGCTGTGGCTAGAACAAGACAGCACAGCCACACTCTCCATTAAGAATAATGGCCTTGCTTTGTGTAATGTTGCATCTCTGCATTTAATGTGAAAGCCTGGTTACCTTCTGAACTGACATGATGATCTATATGTTTGCTAACCGAGACAATAGATCACTGGTTTATTGACTGACTGACTGACTGTCTTCGCTGACGTGACTACAAAACATCTCCATCAGATCTTCTCTGTGACCACGGCCTGGCAGACCTGGCACAATGTTTAAACAGCGTGGAGAGAGGTCTGGGCGATGCAGACTACTGCTCCTGTTTCTGTTTCTTTCTCTTCCTACGGTCTCAGTAAAGCGGAAACAACCTCAAACAAGAAGCTGAGTGAAAGACTCAAAGAAGAAGCTGATGCAACAGGAGGAAGAGAAGAAGAGCAAGATGATAAGGAAGAGAACGCAAGAAGAAAGTCAATAATCTGAACAAAACACACCATTCACCTTGGGCACCTCCCCTTGTGTGTGTGTGTGTGTGTGTGTGTGTGTGTGTGTGTGTGTGTGTGTGTGTGTGTGTGTGTAAGGGCTTATATAAGGGGGCTGAACAACCTACGCCAATGTATAAATACCCACGATGCTGCTGGTGAAGCAGGGAGAAGGGTCAGAGTGAGTCAGCACACCCATATCACTCCTCCTCTTTCTCTCTCTCCCTTCCATCAATCCATCCTCTCTTCTTCTTCTCTATTCTCCTCCTCCAGCTCTGCATCTACATTTTTCATGTTGTTACTGTGTGTCTTTTCATGGGAAAACACAGAGGATTAAACTTGGCAGCTAAACTATGACCTCCAGTTGGTGGGGATCATAAGACAACCAGTGTAAACAAAACAATCAATTATACTTTCACGAAAGGACCCTTTAAATTGAGTTCTTACTTGTCAAGGTTTTAAAAGGTCTGCTATAATATTGTTATTTTGAGGTTAAAAAATTTTCTATTCTCTTCAGAGATTTATATGTATTTTTGTGGTTTACAACTGTCCGTCTTTAAGTGGCCTCCCTGTGTTTTTAATTTCAGAGAGGAGACATTTGCTCATTTCCAATCACTCCTCTCAGAGCAACAGTTAGCTGAAACTGATTTCTCATGCCGTGTGTTCATTGCTGGTATGTGGTATAGTTATCTAAGGCTAGATGATAACCCCGCTAGTGTGTTTTCTTACAGTTTTTTTGTGAAAAACACATGTCACATTCATTTCATCAGAAATCTTATTTTTGATATCTCCCATTGAAATTCTATATTTATACCTTTTTTACTTTTTCACAATGTTGTTGTACATACTATTTACACATCAATTACAATCACAATCAATTGTTAAAAGGTGTCTGCTATTACATATTCAACTAGTTAGCTTGGCTAATGGCTAACTGACATTCAACAACTATTGTAGTTGTTTTAGATGTATTGACATAACTAATTAGCTTTGCAGCTTACCGTAAAACTTTGATCAATAGCCCGGACTTTTATTTGCTAAAATCACTGAATTGACCCTGCCTATATTTAGGACAGGTGTCCATATGAGACAGGCCTTTAATTACTTTTGCACAGAACTTAAACTACTATGAAAACAGTTTATTTATTTCAAACAGTATTTCTTGTATAAAAATATTATATCAAATAATATCAAATACACAAATTTGTTTGATCTTGCTCTGACAGACGGCTTATGCACTTTTATTTTGTAGGCAGCAATGTCACGAAAACAAACATACCCAACAACATGGTGCAGGATGAGAGAAGTGTGGCAGAAGTTATCAGACAGAGAGCAATGGACTTCACATGACAGGATTCACAACTTCGATTAATTTTTATGACACGCTGTTTTGATTCTTTTGATTGGTGGACCCCTACAGAGTAAAGGAATATAAATAATCAAGGAATGGACAGATTCAGACTTCACGAGCGCTTCAAAGGTAATGGGAGTCTGCACTTTTTTTTTCTTTTAATCTTTTTAATAAGAATTAGACTTTGGCTTGTTGTTTCCGTTAAATGAACTGAACGATTGAATTGTGGAGAATCTAACCGATCAAACAATGTGTAGAATGTCCATACTGACATATTGTAAGGCTGCCCCGAACTATCAACCCAGTTCATTGAAACAATTTAGGGGTGTGTGGTGGCAAAACGCCACAATCCAGCCAGAGATGAAGAAGGAAGAAAAGAAGAAAACAGGGTCAAGTGAAAAGAATGTCAGACCTGCCCAAATCTTCATAGAAATTGTGTGGAATTCAAAAAAGGATTTTGTGCAAAACTGTGAAGACAGAATATAATGTATTTATTATGACTGCTTTTATGTGTCAATAAATGAATCTCTTAAAAAGATTGCGGTTATAAGAAGATACATTACTTTCTAATAGTGTTCATCTGTGACACCTGTGTGATCAGTACGTTGTCCATTTGGATGGTGTACTATCTTACATTCAATTAGAATAAATACACAGGAGACACTACAGTCTGGCTGGCTTCACGCTCCGTTCGATTTCAGTTTCAGCTCTGTGCCAGCGCTGTGAAAGAATTCTGGCACAAGCCGGTTTTACGTGGTCCAGCTTACACCTCCACCCTTATCCTCTCTCTCATTCACTCCATCTCTCTCTGTCTCTCTCTCTCTCCCATTCACTGCATCCCTCTCACTGTCTTTCATTCACTCCACCTTCTTCTCTCCATTTCTGTCTGTCAAAGCCTGTCCGTCTGTCTCTTTGTCTTTTTCCTTCCATCCCACTCTCTGTCTGGTTCATTCATCTGTCTCTTATTCTGTCACTTTACATTCAATTTCCCTTCTCTCTCTATCACTTTCTGTCTCAATCGCACGCCTTTTCTGTCTCTCTCTACACTCATACAGATGCAAACTTCCAGATTTGGGAGCTGCTCATGTACAGTCTGCCACTGAGCCGCTCCACAGCAGTGTAGGTGTTCAGTGCTTTGCCTATGGACACCGTTACAGAGAGGAAGTGTTTCTTTCAAATGTGCTGGTGGAATCAAACTTGCAGCCTCAGATAAACATGACAAGCATGGTTTGGTCATCATCATATTAAAGATGGTGTGAGTAAAAAGTTACTAAAATTGGACAAATTCCAATTCAAAGCCTTGAATAGATATTATGTCAACAGGGCTGCAACTAACAATTATTTTCAGTACTGATTAGCGTATTGACAATTTCCCAGACCTCAAGGTGATGTTTTAAAATTGCTTGCTTTGTCCAGCCAACAATCTAAAACCCAAAGACATGTAACTCAGTGATAAAGCAAAGATTTTTAAAATGATCAAAATTGTTGCTGACTAATCTTCTGCCGACGGACTCATCAATTAAGTGACTAATTGTTTCAGCTCTAGATGCCAGGTTTTAGTACTTGACAGTTTCCAATTCTCTGTACTACAGACACATTTTGGTCTGTGCCCAAAACACTACTGAGCATCAATAATTAGTCCTTATAAGGAGAGCTTATAATTTAGAATGGAAAGAAGAAAAGAGGCTGGAATGTAGCAAAAAATGACATTTACATCGTTAATCTTTGCACCAACATCAGCTGTCTCTTCATTTTCTCTGGCTCTGTGTGTGTGTGTGTGTGTGTGTGTGTGTTTGTGTGTGTGTGGAGGGCACTTAGTTTCCTCTAACAGCAGAAGTACATCTACCTCCACAATATGACCTGAACAGGCAACTGCTGAACACGTCCAGCCGAAACAGCTGCCCTCCTCCCGCACTCCCTCCACCCTTCACTGCCACTTTCTCTCTCTTAACTCCCCTGCAAACCATACCTGCTGTTTTGGTCCAGACAGCAAGAAAAATAACTGAGAATAGGAAAGAGAAAGTTAGAAAAACGCTTAAGTGCATAAATTATATATATACGACTGTTCGCTGAATTTAATTTGCTGAAGAGTATAGTCATCGCCCTCAACATGCAGTTTTATCTAATCTACTGATTTACTCATTAATTCAGAGAGAGAGAGGTGTGGTATGAAGAGGATGAAGGAGAGAGAGTGGGAGAGAGAGGACAGAGGGGTGAGAGTGAAGAGCTGCAGATATTAACAAGAGAGCTGATGAGACTAACAGGTTTGAATACCAAACAATGAACTAAATACACATTGTAAAGATGCTAGAATCCATTACATGGAAATGAAAAATAACTGTTGGCATTGTACCGCAAGTCTGATTTGGAAATCAAATCTTCCATTTTCTGGAAAGATACATGTGCAATCAAATGCAATCCAGCACAATAACCCTGCAATGTATAGTGTTTGTTAAACCAAGAAAATCAATGTTTTGTGTGTCAGCGATGTGTGGATTCAATAGGCTTATTTTCAACGCTGTAGTCTATGGTGGTGGTTGTGTTATGCTTGATGGCACCGACTGAAGGGTTTGAATGAGAAACAAAAATAGGGAGGGCCTGCTCTCAAATCTTGTGCTACAATATGATCGATCACTAACAATACAACACAACAGTGATGCAAACAATAGTCCACTTTGTGAAAGTGTCCTCTATGCGCGCTAATCTAAACAGCAAGTGTGCGGTATCTCTCTAACATCCTGTGGCTCACTGTTAAGTGATTCATTAAGGACAGCAAATGGACTTCAATTTATTTGGCGCTTTTATCTAAAGTGCTTTACAATATTCCTCTCATTTACACACACTGATGGCAGTGAACTAACAAGCAAGAGACTAACCTAACCATCAGGTTCAGTGTCTTGCTCTAAGGACACTTCACATTGTGGACAGAGGGAGCTGGGGACTGAACCGCTAACCCATTAAAGGACAACCTTCTCTGCCAGCAAAGCCAGATGCTCATTATCTTTTAGTCTGAAGCATTAGCACGCTCATTAAACCAATCCAAAGGAAGGGTTAAAATCAAGGGCAACTAGACTTGATTGAGAATCTTCACACACAATGCAAATGAAAATTATACAACATATAAAAGCTTCTTTAACTAAATTTTAATAACATCTTAAACCTACAAACACACTGCATTAGTGTGGTATATACACTGTGAAAGCTGTCATGTAATGAGGCCAGATGCTAAATTGCAGAGTCCATGTGTGTAATCACATTGCTGGGTGACAGTATGTGCACTTTCTTAATCTCTGCAGCCGTGAACTTGCAATTATCATTATGATTCTTGATATATGTTGCCTTGACATTACTTTTCTACTAAGAAACAAAAAAAACACTTGCAATTATGATGATACTATTTCGCAGTTTTGGTTTTCCTTTATCTTTTTAAATAAAAAGGTATAAAACAGGACCTACAGAATGGCGCTGACTTGTTGGAGCCAAAATAACTAACAGCAGTAAAAGCACAATTACTAATTACAGCCAAAAAACAGGATTAGTATTATTTTAAAGAAAGTTTTTTAATTACAGTTTTAACTCTGTGGCCAAATAACAAGTGGGAGGCAGTGTGTGTGACCTGAATCTGAGATTGAGTTAGGAGCAGAAGAACATTAACAAAGATGAACTTGTGTGTGTGTGTGTGTGTGTGTGTGTGTGTGTGTGTGTGTGTGTGTTTGAGGGCAAGGCAGGCCATATTCTCCAACAACTCGCTCAATGATTGGCAACAGACCAGTGCTGCCTGGCCGCCTGTTATCCTCTTTACATGTGCAGACACACAAACACAAACACACACATATATTGACAATAAACAAATGTAGTCCTTTTTACTCTTGTTTTATCTGTCCCTCTGTCTCTCTTTCAAATTCAAAAGGGTTTTAATAGTGAAAAACTCCTTTATATTCAGACAGGTTGTTAACATTCAACTACAGAAAAGAAAAGAAAGATAATGATGATGGCAAATTGCAGATAGCAGATACCGTAGGTGGGTGATATTTAAACACTACACTATTAGGTTTAGCACATAAAGTCTCAAACTCCACAATATGATATTCGTAAACACATAAATTGACAGGAAACAATAAAAGGAAACTAATGAGGGTGTGGAGACAGACTGCTGTGGAAGACAGAGAAAGAGGGGAGGAAGGGACAGGTGACAGATGAGAGAGAAAAAGCATGTGATGTGAAGGGAGGGCGACACAAAAGCAGAAAGTCAAATAAAGAAAGAAACAGAGATGGAGGGAGAGACAGAAAAAGGAGGTCTGAGATCACTGCACTCCTGTCTGCTCGTGTCTCTGTTGCTAGGTTACAATCCATAGACGAATGGGTTTAAGTATCTCAGGAGCAACAGTGACATAGTTAGCTGGTTTCCATCAGCCAACAAACACACACACAACGTTAGATAGACAGACACACACACACACACACGTTAGACACACACACACAGAAATGGAGCAACTCTGAAACTGTCTTTATCTCTTATTTAGATTTAGCCATTGCTATGAGAGGATGTGCGCACAAACAGACACACACCACATAGACACACAAGTGACATTACAGACATTACCGCTGTGAACTGAGAAACACCACTTTGTTAAGTCTGGAAACACACATGTTGCCAGGTACGCTTGTATGATAAATACATCATAAACTTACTGTATATCACTGTAAAATCAGCATAAACATGCCGTATACATGATATTATCACAACCTTGACAACCTCTGACTAAACAAACCTTCCAACTGATTGTTCCAGCAGTAACATTTGGACATGTATTATATGGTTATATATGTTTTAAGAAAACAACAGTTCCACTACAGATGCATGGACAGAGCAGCATCTAAAGAGTTAACTCCAAACTTCAACATCAATGTTCAGTCAGTGAAATGTTGTCCGCAAAGAATCTCAGTGACCTTCTGTCCTAGAAATTATATCATAGTACATTTTCAAGCCCACAACGCCAGCACAGCAGCATCTCTCCCCCAGCAGTTAGTAATCCAGGTTGGCCATCCCACCTACACACCGTGATTCACGTTTTAGACATTTTGCTCGCCTCATCATCAAGTCAAATTGCCCTGAGTGCAACTGATCAGGTTCAATTTGTAGATCACCTAGATTACAAACAACAAATACTGAGTGGTGCAAAGGTCCTGTGACAGTGATCATGTAGGAGACAAGTGGTGGGAAAGTGAATAATTAAAAGAAAGGATGAGCAGATGTTATTGAGAGTAATGTGGGTGGAACGGCGTTAGAAACACACCTTTGGCTTCTTTACTGAGACTACAATAAGTTGAAATTTACCAATACCTACATTAGGTATCATAACTTCCTTCAGGTACTCTTCAGAGCTGTTATCTAACAACCTCCAATTTCCACTGACTTCCACATAAATTGCACACACGTGTATACAAACACAGACACACACCTCACACAACTAATTTTGTATAATCCACGAACACATTCTCACTCCCAACTCAACACATATGGAGGCTTGGTCAAGACCCCTTGGCGTTGTTTGCTAAGGCCCTGGGTACACCTTTTGCATAGTTTTTGGACACGCAGGGCTCCATAGTCCAGTCTGCAACACCAAATACGCAACATCCAGTTAGACTTTTAAAATAAAACTAGTGTTTAATGCTGTGAAACGTCATAATTTGGTTAGGTTTAGGCACCAAAACTACTAGGTTTAGGAAAACATCATGGTTTGGGTTAAAAATTTGGGTTAATATGGTACGTGATTTAACTTACTTAAGGTAAGTAATGCTATTTATGTAACCTACGTCACTAAAAACACTCATTGTTTGTTTCACACGGGAAATGAACACTTGGACTTTTCCGTTATTTACAATACACCTGCTTTTAGCGTTCATAAATTATGCTACGAGGCTTCCCCCAGGGCTTCCACCACTGGGAGTCAGCAAGTCATCCTGCTCATATTAATAATCTCTGGTTACCTGCTGGAGTGGCTGGTGGTGGCCACCAATACAGCAGCCACAGGCAGAATAAACCATTTCCCCTCTGTGCTGTAGGGAGGCGGCTATTGACAGAGTTAAGTATAGATGATGGTTCTCTGTGGAACTGACACAGATTCATAGTGACAAAGCGCCTTTTAATAAGCTCTAACTAAGCTAAAATGTCCACAGCCAATAATAATAACCATAATCATTGACAATAATGAATAATTATAATGCCACACTCTTTGGAATGCTAAAGAGCTGTCACCTGTAAGTGACAAATAAAGTATAAAGCAGGCGACTATAGCTTACAGTCAGTAGTCCACTGCAGCCCTCATTACTTAAATGATTGAATAGGTCTTATGTGAGTGCTTTCAAATTACTGTGACAGTGACTGTTACAAAAATGGAAATGCAAAATAGTGGTTTCTGACATGCTGCAACTCCGGTTAGGTTTATGGTTAAGTTTAGGTAACTTAAACTACTTTGTTTTAGTCAGGAAGAGATCGGACTAAAGGTTAGGAGGAACTATGAAGAGAGGGGGCAGTCAGTATTTGCAAAAGTGCAAGAGGTGTGTGTGTGTGTGTGTACACTGTGATGTTAAACAAGCCTGACCCACATCGGCTGTCTGATCCATCTCGATATGTCTCCAAGGTGTCACCATGGCAACGGGTGTACGATTGCCGCAAATGTCAGCAGCAAGGACAACCAAGCCCTAAAGGAGATAGTCTGTCAATCTGTGACTGAAAGTGAGTACACACACACACACACACACACACACACACACGGACACAGACACAAATACTCGCTCAGTGATCAGTCTTCAGATGTGTAAAAGTAGATCAGAGCACAAGGAGCTGGCCCTCACTGACAAGTAAAATTAGACTTTGTCACACACAAACACACACACACACACACCTGTGGAATAACAAACACACACAGACGCACCAGATAGCCACCACTGATGGCTGATGAACAGAAAGAGTGAGAACTCCCGTTTTTAGGGTCGCTCTCACTCGCTTTTGTGTATATTGAACAAGGCAGACACACATATGCACAGTCTTTCCCGTTACACCCACACTCAAACATGTTCACACACTGACAGATACACACACACACACACACTGTACAGCAGCTCTTTTACACCCTCCACATTGAACTGAGAAGAGGAAGCAGTTATGGGAGGAAACACACTGGGTGTTACTGTACTATGACTGTCAGAAAAACTATTACTATAAACAAAGGCATGATAGAGTCTCAATTAACATGCATGTTTAGCTAAAACACACTCTTAAACAAAAATCTGTGTCCAAATTTCTTAATATTGTGCATTTCTTCCCTGTCTACTGTATTATTTAATTTGTTTGTTGCATTTTGATTTAATTTAATTACCCTTGGTTGCACTGCAAAATTTTGCTCAAATTTTAAAAATCTATTTTGACTTTCAATTGACCTGTAACTCCACTTCTTGAATCCCTATTTTCAACTTGTGGCATGTCTTGCATCGCATTTGCACTTATGCTGTCCACAATCAGCTACTGCTCTAATCTGCAGCTTCGTGTGCAGCAGCAGAACAAACTTCAAAATTAATTTAAATAAAACCTACACAGCAGCGTCTCCTCCACTATTAATAATCAGAGCGAGTCTTCCCACCTAAAACATATGATTCATATTATGTTGTTGTGTGCCATGAGCACAAGCTGTTTATAGATGCAAGTTTGTTGTGTCTGAAAAGCAACAGGGGAATGTAGGAAAAATCAATACACTATAATGCTGCAATATTTTTGGCCCTATCAATAAGGCAACTGAGGCTCACTATCAGAGTTATACGCACTACAGTGGCATGGCATGAAAGACTGTACAATGGTATTACATAAAACGAACTCAACATGAAAATGCTGAAGATCAAGTCCATGACAACTGAACGAGGTCAGTGCTTCACTGACAATAATCAGGAGACAAACACAGAGAACTAACAGAATGCATCGATGACATTTTGAAAGGTTTTCCCTTCTACTTCTATGCTGGTCTTTTAAGCCATGCAAGCGCCGTGGCTCTGTCTGACATGGCAATGCGTCTGCTGGTCAGTCGGTCGGTCCACCACTTTGGTCCAGACAGGAATATCTCTACAACTATTGCATGGATTGCCATGACATTTTGTAGATACATTCATGGTCCCCCATGATGAATCCTACTGGCTTTGGTGATCCCCTGACATTCCCTCTAGTGCCACCATGAGGTTGACATCTGTGTTTAATTGAAATGTCTCAACAACTTCCGTATGGATAACCATGTCAAATTTTGTACAGACATCCATGTCCCCCTCAGGATGAATTGTAATCACTTTATTCATCCCTTGACCTTTCCTCTTGAGCCATCATCAGTTCAATAGGTTTACGACCAAATACCTACAAAACGAATGACATTCCCATCAGCCTCAGCTGTTCTTTGTGTTGAGTACTACTGCTCACCATCTTAGTTTAGTATGATAACATGCTAAACTACAATTGTCAACATGGTAATCATTATACCTGCTTAACATCAGCATGCTAGCAAGGTCATTATGAGCATGTTAGCATGCTGTCATTTATCTCAAAGCACAGCTGTGCCTCAGAATGGCCACACGGAGCCACTAGCATGGCTGTAGACTTTTTATAACTAGAAGCTTCTAAAACATTAGTAACACCATGTGACCATAAAAATGGTCCATTGAATAAATGCCATTCTAAGTCCACACAACTCAGGGCCTCACACTCCACAGGTTCAACAACAATACTCTTCTTAAGTTCCCTGTTTCACACCTATGATGTGTTGCCCTTATCAACAAGTGAGCCTGATGGAGCAGATGCAAGATACAGAGCTTGCCCTTCACTTGCAGAAAATGCTCTAATAAAAATGCTGTAGTTAGCTGGTCCAGAGCTGAGTTTTGTGGTGTGCACCAAAACATTACTCCTATTAAATCATCTACAATGTAGAAATAGACAATCTAAGACTACTGATCTTGACTGCATGTTTTTACAGAACGTTTTCACATAGTTGTGAAACATAGCCTCATTACACTGAGGAACAATGACGGAGCCAGATGTCTGATACAGAAATGATAGTAGATGTCTGATTTAAGATGATACTATGAAATTTTTTTGCCACAAGACGACACACAACTTTACTACAGATTACTCACAGGCACCAACCAAATTCACAACATACACAAGACCATGGGTAGCACAAAACATATATCAAACTTGTTATGTATGGGTAATTGTGTACTTGACTTACGATAGTGGAGATGGCAAATCATGAACTTTAAGCAGCTGAATGTTTCTGAATTGGATAGTTTGAATTGAAGTCTCCTTTAAAATGTTTTGATTAAAGTGAAAGAAGACAGCAAAAAACTTATGGTAAATATCTGATGTAAAAGTTTGTTTGTCTTTTTACAGCGCAAGTTGTATAACGAAACAGTTTGTAGTCCCTTCATGCTACACATGCAGAACTTAACATATAGTTAAGTGTATACTAAAATATGGTAACATAAAATAAAATAAAATAAAACAATATATACTGTTATTTATATACATATACAGTATACATATACACAGGCACATATACCCCCCGAACATTCTGTAGCGCATTTTTTGAATTTGTGTCTGAGGTGAATGTAAACCACAGCAACTAGATGATAATATGGTTTCATCTTCACATTAAAAAGTCTGACATTTCGGAAACAGAGTCCATCTTAACTGCGTTTGAGCACCAAGCACAATCGATGTAAAACACAGAGTCCTCGCCGGAGTCCTGTGCTGACAGCTCGCAACACGTACCACCCGCAGAGTGCTTGATCCGGGATGTTGATGGGGCAAGTCTCTGTAAAAATGTGGGCCCAACAGTCTCTGATTTCCCATTGCTTGGCCAACCTGAGTCCTATTTTATCCAGACCGGACCTTTAGGAGTAGCCTTACGTCAAAGCTGGGCCAAAATGGCTCCTATCCCTGCTCTCTTTCCTCTCCTCTGAGCAATCACCGCACGCGCCATGGTTCCCGGGTGCTTTTGATTGGGCCGGGTGGATCGTGGTCTATTGCTCTTTAATCCAAAAACCTCGACTTCCTTTTCCATTGACTATATTTCTGTCACAGGTAACACGTGTTTCGGCAATAAAGCCGGAAAAACAGATGAAAAACAAAGCGTAGCGAAGTTTGAAGGAGCTGGCTACTGCTTCTACAAGCGCTGCCGGTATATCTAAATATACAATATGCATTTATCTCACAGATGATCATTATTTTAATATATTACACAGTATTAAAACCTTCTGCTTCTTAAACCGCACGCATTTCTGAGGGCTGCAGGTCTGAGAACCCCACAGTTTCACAGAACTGATCTCCGATCAATGCTTTCTGTTATCTCAATAAACACCTCAGCCGCTTTTTAATCCTTTCCTTTTTTCTGGCGTTTTTCAGTGTTCTCCCTTCACACCTACACACTCAGCCCTCCCTCCTCTTCCATCCCCCTCTCCACACCCCCATCCATCTATCCATCTATCCATCCATCCATCCCATTTGGTGGTGCTCTCAGTGGAACACTTGGGCTATTTATAAAAGCATCAAAGCCCACAGCTTCCAACACACAACCACTAGAGAGAAAGAGGGGGAGATAGAGAAAGAGGTGGAGGGAGAAGTGGGGAGATGGAGCAATGGTAAAAGGAGGAGAGAAGGGGAAGTAAGATGAACAAGAAGGGAGAAAGAGGAAGGGAGGAATATTGAAACAGAAAAATTAAGCATTAGAAAAGGGAATAATGGGCAGAGATATGGAAATAAAGGTGGAGAGAAAAGAGGACACAACAGAAAGATGGACAACAAGGTGAGAAGGTGAGAAAGAGAGACAGAAACAGAAAAGACAGGATTGAGTGAGATAGAAAGGAGAGGGCAGTAGGTCAAAAGAAATCGGGGGAATAAAAAAGCACAGAGGAAGTGGAATATCCATTTTTGTTTTGCTTCAGGATTTCAATGATCCATCAACATCAGCTCTGTGTGTGTGTGTGTTTTTAAGCGTTTCATGCATTCATGTGCATGAATACCCGTTTTGTTGTTGTGCATGCATTTGCGTGATCTGTGTCTGTATGTGTGTGTGTGTGTGTGTGTGTGTGTGTGTGTGTGTGTGTGTGTGTGTGTGTGTGTGTGCGTGTGTGTGTGCATGTGTGTGTGTAGGAGGCAGGTTTTGGATCCGGAGACCTCCAACCCACACAGGTTGGAGTTGCAGAAGCACCTGAGCTGCGTTCGGCACCGCCAACAGACGCAGATATTTGCAAATGTTCACTAACTGATTTGAACCTGAACAGGCTCATGAAAAGGCAGAAAACGTATTATGTGAATCCAGAGGAATTGTGGGCACCGTGCCCAACAGCAGCTTGACGGTTGCTGGTGAAAGCAAAACACACCCGATTAAACCCGAGCACAAAAGACGGCATCAGTCAAAGGGAAGATTGAATAACGCTCTTGAATAGTGCTTTTTATAAATACATACATTTTTCCTTTTTCGAAGAGTGCTAATAGCTGCAGCAAACAACACCTTTATGGGCTTGTTTTAGGTGCAATCTACACTCCGTGCCTACACGATTTTATCATCTCCCTCTTCCTTTCTCTCTCGCCTCTTTTCAACCTCTTCTTCCCTGTCCATTATCTCCTCTGCCTGGCAGAAAAATCTCACCCACCACCTCTCTGCTCGAGTGTCATTCCAGCATACCTTTCTCATTCATTTTCAACCACCTGTGTTGTTTAATTTATTCTTTATTTTTTTAATATATGTAATTGTCCTCTGGCTGCAGCAACCTACCACTTGAGTTTTGTGCAGTCCCCTCGATTGAGAACATGATCCAAGTCTTTCAAATCAAACACAGAAAACAAACCGTAATTTGTCTTGATTGCATCAGCAACAGCACAATGTTACAGTGTGCACAACAAGACCTCATATTCACTATAAGAGGATTACATTTAGGATGCTGAATACAATGGTGGATTGAATACATTATGGAGAAATTACAGAGTGTGCATGTCTTCAATTTCTGCCCTAATTTATCCTTTCTCAATCTCTCCCTTCATCACTTCCTCTTTTATCAAGCCCAGCTCTCGCTATATTCCCTATATTTTCTTGATATATACTGTATGTTCTGTACACAGTTACATTACAAGACTAAGAGAAAACAGCTTATTTTGCTATTGCTCTCGAAGGACATGTAACATGTCTTTCATCCCTCTGTTTTTCCCTGCAATTGCTATGAGCTACTTTAATTGGAACTTTCAAGGAAATCACGTGTAATCCTCCTCTCCTTCCTACGCCGTTCCCACTCACTGTCTCCCCCTTTTGTCTCTCCCTCTTCCTTCTATGAATTCCACCCCCACTAATTCTTGCTATCCTCCTTCGCCTCTCCCTCCTCCCCTTCTCATCTCTCATCTCCCATCTCGCCATCCTTCTTTTTGATGCATCTTAATTTATTTTACTCCATCTGATTTTCCACTTTCCCCTCCTTACACACACTTTGTGCCACTTAGTTCCCCCTCCGTCCCTCTCAAGTTCTCTAAAGGGATAATTTTTCCATTAAGTCTATGAGGGGACAGTGGAGGATGCGCGACACACTGAAACACAACGCATTATTAACACACTCATTTATGAATATGTGCATAAAAACACACACACACACACACACACACACACACACACACACACACACACATAACCAACCATGTGGAAGCATTAGAGTACACACAGTCCTGCACAGACAGCCATTAAGGAAATAAGTGCTCACCAGCTCATTAAACGGAACATGAAACACATGCACACACACATAAATCCCCAACACAAAGAAGTATGAAATATTCTCAAAACACTTCTTTAAAAACATTACATAATACAAGCTGCTGTCACCCTTTTGAGTCCTACACTCTTTCTAGTGTATGGAAAACTAAACAGCAGAATCCCGCTGAGGCATTACAGTTTATTGTTTACAGCTACAACAACACTGAGGCAGTGAGCCGCTCCGACCAGCAAAACTGTATACAGATACACAACATGCAAAGCCCTGGGCCCAGCCTCACTGCTTGCATTTGCAGTAACAGGCTGCGCAAACCAACATTGAAACAGCTGGGTTTGTCTTTCTTTTTATTCTTCATGCACGACATTCAATCACTTTTCCCACCAATGAAAAAGCAAAAATAAAAATAAAAGTGTGGAGTGGATGGAGAGGCAAGTAAATGTTTCAGAAAATATTTTTCTGATCAATCAATATCTCAGTCTCAATTTTTAGCATCTAACCTCCAATAGGTTTCAGATGGGGCTGTTTAGACTCTGTAGTTTTGTCCTTCATAAAATATTGTGGCTGTGGTCAGCTTTGTATTTGTGTAAGTTTATAGGTTTAATAGATGCTGGGCATACAGATGGACAGCAAAGTGGTGGATTATGCTGCAAGTGTCTTTGGACACCTTTTTTTTACCATGAAAACTTAAACTGCTAACTGTACAGCATGTTTTCTTAACAGCAGATACTGATTGGTGTGTAATGGTTACAATAGTGCTGAAGGCAAATCGCCATTTATGTTAGTTCAGGCAGGAAATGTACGTTGTGCACATCACACAGCGGACTATGTCTAGATCTACACCACATCCTTCTTGCTGCTTTCAGAAACGTGTTACAGGCTTCTGTTGTGGGTGCCGAGTTGTCCATCCAGCCTATCCAATGGCAGAGAGCAGGACCTGTATGTACATGTAGTATGTAAACTATTTTCCTTTGATACAAAAGCACTGTCTATCCACTTCATAGTGTTAAGAATATATCTATAAATATAGTGATGTAGCAGTGGCAAATCTAACTTCCTTATTTCACCCATGACATGGCAGAATAACGATCAAGAGGTACAATTGTCACAATGTCAAATGCTACTAATGAAGCTTAGCTTTGTTGAGTCTACAAACATTTGCAGGTCAACCACAACTAATCAGGCCAACAATAGCAATAAAAAGCAGGTATGAACAATATTCATGTTTGGACATGAAATTTTTGGCAAATAGCGCCTTTTTTAGATCAGCCCTGCACATTTGGAAACACTGGCATTACAATCATTATGACTTTGACCATTAGGCTGGGACTGACAATATCTCAGCTACAGTACCTTTACAGTGAAGGCATTTAGATGGCATAATAAGTTAGTTGCTGTATAACAAGTGTAACAGACGCTAAAATAATTGTACTCTTCTGGACTACCAACACATAAAGCAACCAAAACTCAGTGGGTCAAAGATCAAAGCAACTATCAGGTTTGAGAAAAGTGACAAGAAACATAAAGAGAGCCTGATCAGGGGAATATAACATTAGGAGCCAAGATCTAGTTCAGGCAGCGAGTTTACAAACAACCCATTACCACTATGTAAGGTAGTAATATCACTGCTCTGTCCGCTCAGATCTCAAACTACTCACAAGAAAAGGAGGAGCTGTAGAAAACACAGCCCGTCAGGTCTTATTGATCAATTTGACTTTTCACTGAAAGACATGCAGGCCATACACATTATTTCTGTCACATTGCTGTTTGGATTATTCATATCTTTACTTTGATATAAATGCATCTAACCATACACTACAATATACCACACTGCATGCACTCAAACACCCAAGAGGGAATGCACACCCAAACACTGATCTCAAATCACTCCACGTGTATGTGTGTGTGTGTGTCCTTGCAGAGGAATTCCCTTTCTCCCTGAGCTCTGGGGAAGCGATACCTTGCCCCAGACGGACAAATGGGTCGGAGAGCAACTCAGGACATACATAAACAAACACACACACACACACCTGATTGAAGAAAGTAAGCGCAAACTCATCTGTGCGAGTGAGTGTTGAGTCACCCACTCATACACTCAAACACACATATGCACGTTATTTTGGGCTGGAGAAATTTAAATGTAATTTCTCCTTCCCTCTATCTCCTTTATCCATCCATCCATCTTCCAGCTCTGGTGTCAGGTGCCCCACCTACAACCACACCCTTTCTTCTCCAGAGGCAACATGTGATTCCTACAGATGTTTCCCCTAAAGAACACTGCTGACCCATTAAATATACACATGGGCTCATTATCAGCTAATCCACTGCTGTGTTGAACAGCACCTCTTCCATCCTACAGCATTTAGACGGTTGTGTCTGAATATTTCACTGTTGCTAGGAGACGTGAAAATCCTTGAACACATCCAGTTGGCTGTTAATACAAGTGGAAAAAACACACAAATCAAGCAAATTGATACAAAAAAAAACACAAAAGCCCAAAGCACCATGGCATTTTTGTCGGCTGGATATGTTTCTCTGATAACTCATGTCATTTCCTGTAGCGACTCCTACAAAGCTGATGCTGAATCTGTACAGAGTGGAGATGGTAGATGAATGACAGGGAGGGAGAAGAACGCTAAGAAAAGCAAAGTAGATCAAGTTTTCTTAATCAGTATTGCGTGTCAAAAGGCACCCTGTTTGTTTGACATGTAGACCTTTTTTTTTTGTGTAGATGAAGCCACGAGAACCACAAAATAAGATGTGTTGCTACACTTTATTGATGCAGGAAGTGAACACAGCACCGCTGTTGATGAATTGATACAAATGAACAAACTTAAACTTCTAGCCCTCCAGGCAGTTCAATTTTGAGCTTCGTGGCAGAACGTTTCTGGCTCACTTTTCTATTAAAGTAGTAGTACACAATGCTCCTTTTTCAAATCAGACATCCTGACATGTCACAGTAGAGAAAGATGAAAAGATGAAAACAATGTAATTATTGATGGCTGAATTCTATTCAGGGTCCTGTTATTGTCGTGCTGGCTCATTGTGACACTGCCCTGGCTTGAATAGAAAAAGCTATAAGGAACACCTGTGCTTTTCGTACTATGACAAGTCAAAATGTCTGCTGTGAAAAAACCCTATCTTATTCTACATTTTACATTTTACAATAACTAGGCAACAGTTTTGATATGGCTGGGAGTGTTTCATGTTGAGTCACATCCCTTGACATCCTTGGTCACCTTCTTACTATCCATATTTAAATCTACACCTACAGTATCCTCCTCCACTTCCAGGCTTGCCTCTGTTGCAGTATGTGTTTTCCCACAGAGACTTTTTCTACGGATCTGATTTAATGGCTGCATTCATATGAAAAGTTAAATCCACAGCTATATTATCTAAACAACTTCAACTCATTATTTTTAAAGGAACAGTATATTTACATTTTTCTCGTATCCAACTCAAATATATTTTAATATGCAGGAAATCAGTTGTCAGTTCCATTATTTATTTTTCTCCAGAGTATGAGCGCCATGATACTGTTCTTTGTTCCCATCAAATCTCAAGGAGTTGCAAGGCTGTTTTAAACTGATTTGCTTTGAATGAATAGCACACATGAGGAGGTTTACAGGCCTGTCAAGCTAGCTTTCGAAATGGTATTCATTAAAACACAAAAATAATAGAAAACTGAGGAAAACGTGAATAAAGGCTGGGAAAGTTTAAATGAGTTACTAGAGAGGAAAGTAAAGGGATAGAAATTGGGAGAGAGGTGAACACATAACACAAAAGGAGCAGGTAGTGAGAGAAAATGACATAGGAGAGGAAGAGAAAAGAAAAGACTACACAGATTAGGGACATGAAGTATGCGATTGGTCTTGCAATCTGAACCTCAAAAGCAGAGACGTGGAAAGAATTGAGAAATGAGAAAACTAAAAAGAGAAAGAGAGATAATTAAAGTGGAAAAAACAGAGAAACAGAAAACAATGAGAGGAAGCAGAGGCGACAAAGATAACCTCCAATCATTCAGTGTGTGTATGCGTGTGTGTGTATGTGAGCGTTTAATCCACCTACCTTGACACTGGAATCCCTGCTTGCCAAAACCCCTGCCGAGAGAACATACACAAAAAAAACAGGATGAACATCGTACAGGCACAGACGTGTGTACGCACCTACACTTCTCTCACACACACACACTCACGCGCACACAGAAAGAACTTGAAAAAGAAATTCGGAAAACCCTTTCACTTCGCCTGAAGATATTTGTGTAGAGGCAAATGTCAAATGCTGTCTGCCATTTGTGTGCAGCGCTAAAGCTTTCCATCCAAAAGAGCACAAATTGAACCACTGAAGTATAGCAGCAAGGACATTGTATTATTGTATGAACAGTACAGTACGTGTGCTGAGGTCAACTTAGGTCCACAGACACACGCACACTCACACGTTCTGTGAGGCAAGGCAAGGCTGCCCTGGGGCGAAAGGGTCAACCACACCCAGTCAATGGTATGGAGAATATGGGATGCCTGCAGGTGAAATTTTCATAGTGTGGCTACAAATAGATAATCTCTCGGGTGTGAAATCAATCAGTCCTCTCATTGTTTTTTTTCATTATGCTTATTGACCCATATAGAGAGCCAGATCGATATATAGAGATATATAGATAGATATATAGAAAGATAGATAATATAAACAGGTCAAGCAATTACACAGGGTGCACAGTGTTCCTCTATTTAGGGGTATTTACAACCAATGATACCATCCCATTTGATTCTCATGAACACACACACAATCTTCTAGGTCAAATCATTTAGCCATTCACAAATTAAAAAGCCCATCACAGGACTTAAATAATGGCCGTTTTGGGAATAGTGCACACCGCGGATAAAAATAAGCAGGACAATTAGGCCAACCTAGAGCCGGAAACTCATTTAATAACCCGAGCGCAGTCACTGTCTAGTAAACCCTGGTGGGCTGTATGGTGACATGTCTGCACAGGTTTTTGAGAGGAGAAATGAAGAGAGGAGGAGGAGGAGCAGGAGAAGGAAGGCTGAAGTTGTGCCAGAGTTTGACCCATGTGAAACACTTCTGTTTGCAGCCCAGGTTTTCCGGCTGGCTGCAATTCACTGCTTTTGGACAACATGTCTCATGTTTTTCTCAGCCTCTCTCAGCTCCTCTGCCTACTTAATACCATCAAACAATGGTCTGCAGCTCTTCCTTTTTTATTGGTGCGGCCCACATATCTCTCTGTCTTCCCTTCTGCCCTACCTTACACATATTACATCTACATGGCTGAAATCAATGTTTATTTTGATAAAACTGTACCAGTGCAACCCTCCCACTTTCTTTATTCCTGCTGTGACTTAATGATGTAATACTATCAAGCATTAGAGTCTACAGCCATTTTGTCTATTTCTGATCAATAGGCCTCATCTCTTCCTCTCTACTTTTCAAATTTAAACTGTTATTAAATCCTGGGCTAAGATGAACTAAACTTCTCCCATTGTCTTCTCCCTTTTTTAGATTGCATCTCTTGGTGCACACTAATGCCTTAACTAATTAGTCTATTTTTTATTTCTACCATAGGTTTTTATATGTCTTTCCCTTATTCTATGACATCCCCAATAAAGGCATAAAACTAACTCAAGTAACTGCTCTCCTGTGAACCCCTCCTTCCATCCCTGTGTCCGCTCCTCACCAGATGAAGTCGGTGCAGTGGCTGCAGAAGGTGGGCTGCTTGAAGAAGCGCGCGATGAATTTGTGGTCCTTCACCTCGTGCACGTTCTTCTGGCGGAGGGCTCCCTGGCGCGCGAAGCCCCGCATGGGCTCGCGGGGTCCGTCCTCCCCGTCGCTGTTGGCCGCCGACGAGTCTGCCATTCTCCGACTAGGCTATCTGTACAACTGTCTTTAATTTAACTTTAACCAACCAACGCAAGTTACTGGTGTCTAAAAGCGTTTCTGGAACTGTAAAAGTCGTTCCTCGTGCGCAGTTCAGGGTAGAGGAGTTCGCTGTGGCGTTGCGACAAGCTGAGGGTTCGATAGTTTGTTTGGGTTTTTGTTATCTTGTCCTTCGGTTGAGTAGACGAGCTGCGCTGCGCTCTCCCCGCTTCCTCTTTTTCTTCTGAGCGCTCAGAGAGCCGGTGAGTAGAGAGAGAGAGAGAGAGAGAGAGAGAGAGAGAGAGAGAGAGAGAGAGAGAGAGGGGACAGAGAGAGAGAGCTTTACTTCCTTACTTCTCCTTGACATTTAACACAAGTAGTATTTGGAAAGTCTGAACTGCATAAGGTCATTTATCTGCATTTATCTAAAATATAACATTGCATTGCAAAGCTGAATGAATACATTTGCCTATTACATTTTTAAACAGGATCTGTAAATATGAATTTATTTCTCATGTCATAAACCTTTTTTGGCAAAGGCAAAGAAAGGCCAAAACAAATTATTTTAATAATAATAATAATTATTGGTGTTATTACTATTGTTGTTGTTGTTATAACTGAATATTGTCCTCACTTGCTAAAAGTATTAGATCATTTGTTTTGGAGAACACCTGTGGCGATTTTTGTTTATGGAGTGAGTTTATATTGTCTTATTTAGAGTGGGCAATATGGATTAAATGTTCTACCACTATAGCCTTTAGATTTTATACTGCATTGGATTGAATTACACGACAGTTTTTGGATAATCCTGAAAATTAAATACCTCACAACAAATCAACTTTCTTCACATTACAGCCTCCTAGGAATTAAAAGATAGGTTCACTTTTTTTTCATTCCCATGTGCACAATGATATGGTTCTTGGTTGCTGTTCCTGTTGTCCACACTGACCTCAACGAAATCCCTTCTTAATGCAATTTCACATAGGTACAATGGTCAGCATTTTAAAGTTCAGGCAAAGCTACTATGAGGGTAGACAAATTAAGTGGTTATCAGAGTTCCAGTCTTTATAGTAGCCTATGAAATTCCCTCTTTGTGCTCTCATGGTGTTTTTCTTGCCGAGCGGCAACAGAGGGATGGTGACACAAAGAGAATTTTGTACAAAAAAAAGAGTTTAGCTTTGGAAGGTACCCAGTTGGTTTGTCTAACTCAGACTACTAAGGTGTCTCTTCAGCTGATGTTCAAAATTCCTTCACGTATAAACCAAAAACAAAAAAATTTGTTTGTGTCTATGTGTGAGACTGTGTGTGTCTGTGTGCATGTGGGTGAATGTGTCTGTATGTGTGTGTGTACATGTGTGTGCGCATAAGCCTGTTAAAGAATGTAGTTGTTAGTGAGAGTGGCCACACTTATCCCAGCAACAGGCAGGCAAGAACCCCAGTAGCCAATAGGGAGAAAGAAAGAAAAAAATCAGTCAAAAAAACAAAGACTCCCAGATGCACCGTGATGCAAACGCAGAAGACCCCGACACAAATGCCAGTTGACAACGTAATGCCGACGGAACGCAAGAAAAGTAACCCGTGGAAGAGCAGCGCCCGGGCCGACCTCGGCGCGCACACAACATAGACTAGTGCTCCCCCCCCACCCAGCACCCCACCGCCGCACAGCGAACAACCACAACGCCCAAATGCCACGCAATCATCAACACCAATGCACAAGTGACGAGCCCAACGCGCACACTGTGCGAGCACGGCAACACTCAATGCCCAGCAGCCCCCCGCAAATCCCGTGTCCGAGTTCGGGCAAACGAGAGAGAGCAAGCGGAATAACACGACAGCGAAAGCCAGCAGAGAGAAACACCAGCAGCAAGTCCCAGCCCGGGAGCAAACGCGCCGCACCGTTCACCGTGCACCCGCCAATAAAAGTCCGCCGTCCCACCAACCGCCGGAAAAACTAAGGCCACCGGAGCCAGCCGACATCCCCCATGCCCAGCACGCCCCCCCGGCCGCCGTGCAACACCAGCCAAACCAGCAACAAGGCAAAATCAACCAGCTCAGCTGCATGCCACCACCAACCCACCCACCCGTCAAGGGCCGAGAACTCCAGGCACAACATGGGTGCATCTGCTGACTCCCTAGGGCTGAGGGGCTGTTGCTGCTGTCGCGGGGTGATTGCTGTCTCTTTTCTTTGGGGACGGTGGGGATGTGTGTGTGGGACGCTTCGCTGTTAGGGAGGGAAGAGCGCGGGGGTGGGGGTCTTCTGGCCTGAACTGGCCTGAGTGACATTGCCTCCTGGGTGTGGGCGGACCTTCGGGTCTGGGCCGTTGGGCCATTATGTCCTTGGGCGGGGTCCTTACTGCTTCGGACCTGCTCCCTTGTAGGGGGGGGGGGGGGGGG
>NC_060151.1:11121275-11130946 GCF_021292245.1 Micropterus dolomieu
CTGGTGGTGCTCAGAGTGCTCCTGATTGTGTGGGAGCGGTGAGGTGGGGGGGTGGCAGTGGGGCTGCCGGAGGGGCCCCGGCCAGGACGTGGGATTGTTGGACTTTGGGTTGGGCTTGCACTGACCTGCCTCGGGGGTGTGTGGGGGTCTGGGGCTCGGGGCGTTGGAGCCTCTGGGTCTGGGGTGGGTCTGCGCGCTGGGGGGGCTGGGCCCCCCTGGACCTACCCTGGGGCTGGGCGGGGTTGTTGCTGACTCTGGGGTGCTCTCGGTGCAGCCCAGGGCTCTTGCTATAAGCCCTGGGCTGGAGGGACCTGGCGTCCTCCTGCTTAGGGGGGTGGGGGACGGGACTGAATGAATGATGGGGCCAGTCAGGAATCTGGTCCCAGTGAGGAGGACCATTCTAGCCTCCCTATGACCTCCTTCACCTTCCCCCCTTTGGTCATGTCTCACAACATACACCCTTAGGACTCTGGGGGGCGGGCAGGCTGCAGGGCGTTTGGTGGGTGGGGCTGCTTTATTGCGGCCTCGCCCTTCTTCCTCCCCCACTGGCCGCCCCTCAATTTTAATTATATATTAGACACAGAGGGCTTGGGGGGTAGGAGGGGCACCATGGGAGGCTCCACTACCTGACAGTTGTGGGGTGCCTGTGTCACAACTACCCTCCAATTTTAACTGCACCTTAGTTACCACACACCTTATCTTTACTCCACCATACAACACTTCACAATCCATGACATGCATCCAACACAAAACAATACATTTACAGAGGCAGGCAGAGGGGTTGAAGGAGTGGGGGAGATTCTCATTGGCCTCGTGCCCTGCCCATGGAGCCCCGGTTGTCGGGGGTGCTGTGGGGTTGGTGACGGCCTTGCCTGATCTGGGGTGGGCTGGGGGGGTGGGGGCTCCCCTGGCATGGGGGCCCGCTCTTGACCTAGGGATCTGGGGACTCGGGTTTGTGGCTTTTGCTCATTTCTGGGTGGGTGGTGTGCCCCTGGGCCTGGGGGCCCATTGTCTCCTCTCCTTGCCTGGGCCCTCTTCGGCAGGGGTGGGGCTCCCGCTGCTTCCCCCGGCCAGCTCTCTCACAGTGGGGGCATTCGGGAGTCTCTGGGGCGCATGGCCGGTGTTGTCAGGGTAGGTTTTGTTGCTCCTCCTTGGGGGTGCTTGACTGGGGGTGCTGGGATGAGATCGGCCTTGGGGGCTGCTGGCACTGCCTGCACTCTGGAGAGGGATGCCTCTGGCTGGGCTGGGGGACCGTTGGCCTGGTTCTCCCGCGTTATCGCTCCCTGGCCGCAGGGAGCTTCCCGGCACGGCTTTCTGCTGTTCTTACTTGGGGCGGGGTACAGCTTCCCCCAGGACATGCGGTCTGGGGTCCTTTGCGCTTTGGGGGGTCGCGGGGTGCCCTGGCTTCTGGGAGTGGGGGTCTCTGCTCGGGTTGATCCGGTTGCGGTTTGGAGGGCTGCGGTGGGATTGTGGGACGATTGTTGATGCATCTTGATGCATTGTGCTTTTTCCCTGGGCAGGGTCTCTGAATGGCTGCTGGGCGTTTAGTTTGTGCATTGGAGTCCGGGGGAGGCATTTCCTCGTTGGCTGGGAGGGACCAGTTTGTGTCCCTGTTTTGCTTCGTTGGCCTCGGATCCATGCTTCCCCATTTCTCTGTCGGCCGGTTGTTGGACCCCTCTGGATACTGAGGCATATAGTTAGTTTTCGGGATGTGCAGTGTGGGTGCGGGGCAGGGCTGTGCTCCGGTTTGTTCTACTCATTGATTTGTAATGTTGTCCTCACCAGCAACGCTTCCTTCACATGAAACTTGTGAGTTCATTGAGTTCATATTTTTAACATTGGAAGTTGAGAACTGGTTGTGGCATTCAAGTTATAAAACCTGTGACAAAATAAGACCTTAAGATTTTTGAAGGCCTTATCAAAGACCTCCAGACCTCCAGACACACTCCAGTTGCATTACACCAAAGAACTCCTGCTGCAACTTTTGTCAAGGCCATCAGTCTGAAAACCCATTTAAAATGTGTTTGAAATGTCTTTTATACTCTCAGACTGCCCACATGTATGTGTAAGATGTTACATTTTAAGGTTCACTTTTATCTGGAGCAACAGATAACAATATATGGAACAGCAGAATAAACGTCATTTCTTATATTTGCAATATATACAGCCAATAGTAAACACAAAGAATGACTTTCAATATTTGAAACTGCTCATTTCCAAAAAAGAGATATGTTCCATTTGGGGACAAACACAGACTCTCTTCCCTTAAAGTCTGAGTGCTGGCACTGAAAGCAAGCACAGTTGCTGAGTTCTGACTCATCTTAAGACTTTTGCTTTCAAAGGGATTTTGGAGGATCATCATCTGCGATTGTTGGATGAATTTCATGTCACCAAGTTTTCCAAGATGCATTTAAGGTATTAAATGATACGACTTCCTGAGTCATTTGATCAGTGAATACGATGCTTCATAGAAAGAGCCAAGAAACCTCTTTAACCACCTGCATCTCTCAGAATAGTAAATGCAGTGGGGTGAATATATGAGGCGTGATGACAGTGATGCAGGGACAGGGGTGAATGATGGTGTCATTGTTAGTGCGAAGCTCAACATTACTGCTCACAGAAACTAAACGGCTACGTATCCTCCACATAGGCCCTACATACAGCGAAACTTAAAAGCACTACATATTAACAACAGACATAGTAGTAAGATTGATCTCCCACCTGTTTCAAGGCCACAGAATCTAATTTCAGGACAGTGACAACCATAGTCCCAACTGGTCCATGTTGTACACCCCCCCCCCCCCCCCCCGACACACACACACACACACACACACACACACATCGTGGCAGTCAACTGGAAGTGAATGACCTAGATGGGATTGATTTAGTCGCAGAACAGATAACAGTGTGTGCAATTCTCACTCGTCTCATCAATACAAGGTTTAGTGTAGATTTAGATGTAGATCAGCTCAGATCTCAGTTTTCCCTATTACCTCACTTATTCATTCATACAACCTTGAACATTAGAGGCACGCATGCCTGCATTGTTGTGTAATCGACTGTCTCGATGGCTGGCAGACTGTAAAACGTTAAGAACGGGTTCATTTGCAATGGTGACAGGCATCAAGAGACACAGGTAGTGACGTAAGCATACCCTGCGAGCGCCTGAATGGCCCTGTTTGTATGTACAGACTGTGAGGCGGCGGCCCATCGTTTTTCACATAAGCTGCTCATCTCTTTCAATTTCATCAATACACAGGTTCTGATGTAACTATTCCCCCTGGGCTACAGAACTAAATGTCAGTGTCAATATGCTAACCTGCTGATGTTTAGCAGGTGTAATGTGTGTCATGTTCACCATCTTAGTTTAGCATGTTAGCATGCTAATATTTGCAAATTGGTACAGCTAGGGATGTTATTAGTTTTAGTCTTAAACCAAAGTAGTGGACCATCCAACTTACACTGCCATCTCTGCAGCTAGCATGGCTATAAATCTATTTTAGCTGCAACTCACATTTCCATTTCCTATGGCTTATTTAGATAACTTGCTGCCACTGAATCTTTAAGAATATGCTTACACAATATGTAACATTAATGCTAAATATCTTACACACACCATTTTACGTCAACTTCCAGCAGTATTATATATAAATAGATATAGAGATACTAGTAGACTTGGAAAACACAGGTACCTAATTACATTATTAACAGCATGCTGTGCTGACACAGCTAAATAGAAGTCATTGTTAGAATCAGCTTTATTGCCAAGCAGGTTTACACATACAAGGAATTTGCTTTGGGGTTTTGGTGCTTAACAATAAACAAACAGTCAAAAAATATATAAGAAAGAGAGAGCAAGTACTGCAGGTCAAGTAATCAAATAAATTTCAATTCAAATAAATTCAAGATAAAAGAAGAGAGAAGATGGAAAGAAACTGTTCTTGTGGTGTGAAATTTTGGTCCTGATGGACTGCCGCCTCCTGCTGGAGGGGTGTGTCTGAAACAATATTTGTGGGGCTGGAGGGGTTTGCCACAATCTTTCCTGGTCGCCTCAGAGTCCTGGAGGCGTACAGGTCTTGGAGGGATGGAAGATTGCAGCCAGTCACCCTCTCTGGAGAGAGGGAGCAGGCGGGTATTCCAGGCTCAGAGGAAATCTGACGAGGCGTACTGGTGCGTGGTCAGGGCAGACAGGCAAGCTGGCGGACGGCGAGCAAACTGGCTAGTAACTTAACGGGCGGGCAGGCAGGCAGCGACTCCGCAAACGAGAGAAACTGTGACAGATGGAAAACAAGACGTTAGGCAAGATCACAAAGAATACACTCTCAAGACTATAAAGGTGGCCGGAGCAATATACCACTGCAGGTAAACTGGCGAAGAGTGGGAGCTGAACCAGAGCTTATTAATGAAGGAGTGGATGATGATGAGCCACAGGTGCGGAGCGCTGCAGGTGGAGATGAGCCAGGCCCGGACACGCCCACACACATACACACACACACACACACACACACACACACACACACACACACACAGGACTAGACGGACATGACTGACAGAGACAGCAGGGAAGGGAAAAACTGAGAACACAAGGAAGGTAGGAGAGGGTGAAGCCAACCCATAGCGCTGAGATCCACGACCATCTCCACTGTCTTGAGCTCCAGATTGTTGTGACTGCACCAGGTCACTAGATGGTCAAACTCCCACCTGTAGAAGGACTCATTTCCACCAGAGATGTGCCCAGTGAGGGTGGTGTCATCTGCAAACTTCAATAGCTTGACTGAATGGTGGCTGGAGGTGCAGCTGTTTGTGTACAAGGAGAAGATCAGAGGAGAAGAAGAACACAGCCTTGAGAGGGACAGATGCTGATGGTCGGGGAATCAGAAACATGTTTTCCCAGCTTCACATGCTGCTTCCTTTTAGACAGGACGTCTGTGATCCACCTGCAGGTGGAGTCAGGCACACTCAGCTGTGAGAGCTTGTCCTGCTGCAGAGCTGGGATGATGGTATTGAATGTAGAGCTAAAATCCATAAACAGGATCCTGGTGTAGGTTCCTGAGGAGTCCAGGTGCTGGAGGATTAAGGGCCATGTTTACTGCATCGTCTACAGACCTGTTGGCTCTGTAGGTAAACTTCAGGGGGTTTTGTGGTGGGACAGGGATGATGGTGGAGGATTTGAAGAAGGCATGTCTCCAGTCAGGCGTCTGCGTGGTGAACACTGGAGACAGCTGATCGCCTTTTAAGTTTCCAGAGCTTCAGATGCACAGGTTTAAACAATAACATTAATGATGACTCTGTTCCATTTAGTTATCCCAGCCATAACAGAGTGCACCCTAATAAGGTTATTAGCTAAACCATTGTTAGAGGAGTCAAAATGTCTGCCATGACAACAGTCTGTATAGCAGAGTAGGCGGTAGGAATTGATGCAAAGCTGGTGTCAAATGAGAGTTGTGGAAAATCTGGTGGGGAAGAAATAATGCGTTTTGTGCAACGACTTTATGCCTGTTTCATGGGGTTTTTTGAAAAGCACACTGGAAAATGTAGGAAACAGCTGACAGTAACACAAGTAGACATTGCTGTTGGAAAGCAGTTACAAAGAAGGAAGTAAGAAGATTTGATGCGGTGAAGAGTAATCAGATTAGGGTTTCTTTTAATAAACTACAATCTGATATGAATGTAAAATTAATGCAGGTGTATCTCTCCCTCGTGCGTCTTTCTCCTGTTTCTCCGTTTCACTTTAACTTTCCATCTCTAGCTTTCTGGTTTTTTTTTTCATTGTTCCTTTCTTTCTCTCATGTACCCAAAACCCCAAAACATCACCCCTGTCTCTTTATCTGCTGATTTCCATCTCTGTGTCTAACTATACCTCCTCATTTTCCATCTCAGCTCCATCTTCTGCCTCTCTCTCTCTCTGAGCATCTTTCCTCTCCAATCCCATGGTCCTTTTTTCTCATCTTTTAGTTCCACAAAGGGGGGGAGTTATTATATAAACCTGTTGTTTCCTTCGTCATCCTCTGACTACAACAC
Organism: Micropterus dolomieu; assembly: GCF_021292245.1. NCBI lineage: Eukaryota > Metazoa > Chordata > Actinopteri > Centrarchiformes > Centrarchidae > Micropterus > Micropterus dolomieu. The sequence goes on from NC_060151.1 coordinate 11,127,297, forward strand.
CGAACACACTCTGACGCACAAATACAACTGCGTAACTGCATGCACATACATTCACTAACTGTACTGCTTTAGGCACATTGTTGTATTGTGTTTTTACTCGCGTGTCTTGACTCAGTTCTTTGAATTATTTTACATAATACTTTAATCTCTGTACTATCTAGTTAAAAATATAGAAGAATTGAACACCCCCTCTTCCCCTAAAAGGCATATGTGGCACATTTACAGGCACAATTACCTCACTTAGGTAACTTTGTCTCTTATCTTAATGAGCTCTATTCCTTTCAATCTCGCTCTATCACTTATATGAACTTAATCTATTCTCTCTGTTTCTTTTGCTCTCTTTCTCTCTCTCTCTCTGCGCCTGTCACCCTCTCTCTCTCATTTTAGGAGTTGTTAAATACAGCTCAAACATCACTGATCTGAAACCACAGAGAGCTCATTCTTCTGCTTTCACACTGCATTTGCATACCTGCGCTTCTCTCTCTCTCTCTCTCTCTCTCTCTCTCTCTCTCTCTCTCTCTCTCTCCTCGGCTGAGTGCACCAGTGTTTGTCTGTGTGGTCACAGGAATGTGTTTATTGTGCATAACTGTAGGCATGTTTGAAGCCGGGTGATCATGTCTGCATGTGTGTTGTGTTTCTGTTTGACACCTCCAGCAGCACAGGCAGCAAAGGGGTGGATGGTGTGTGTTCCAGCAGATCTTTGTAATCATATTGTGTGTGTGTTGCTGCAGGGCAGCAGGAAGTGTTGATATTATTTATATTTTCTCTCTGCTGATTTGATTTTTTATCTAACCTCAAATGTAAATACTGTAATAGATTGCTTGCTTTCCAGGTACGGCAAGGTCACAACAAGAGCATGTTCTCACAAAATATCTCCATGAGTATAATCCATCCATCCTTATCTTGCTTACAGGGTCGCAGGGGGCTGGAGCCAATCCCAGTTTACATGGGGCGAAAGGTGGGGTACAACCTGGACAGGCCGCCAGACCATCGCAGGGCCACACATAGACAAACAACCACTCACACTCACATCCACACCTAAGAACAATTTTTAGAGACACCAATTAACCTAGCCTGCCTGTCTTTGGATGGTGGGAGGAAGCCGGAGCACCCAGAGAGAACCCATGCGGACACGGGGAGACCATGCAAACTTTGCTGTGAGGAGACAGTGCTAACCACTGTACCACCGCGCCGCCCTTCCATGAGCAAAATCAATATGCAAATTCCTTCTGTCCTATCAACCCATATGGCATTACAGCTTAATTTTGAGGTAATAGTAGGTAGACTCAATTATGGTTTCAGATTTAGTGGCTTGCAAAAATGACACCTGTGATTCCCCACAAATTGATTAGCAAAGAGTGACAGCTTCACGTCAAATAAACTCCCAGAATTAGTGTTAACTGTCTCTGAGCAGCTCTGGATCTGTGCACAAGATTAAAATCTCTCAGTTTCTTGTCAAACAAGGTACAACATGCGGGCTGGTCACACATACACATACACACCCAAGAGATGTGTTTCCGAGGTCAAAGGCTCAACAGTCAGCACAGAGTTTGTATTTTTCAAGTTTCAATAAAATGACTTTCAATGAATGTTTAACACCATTATTTATTGATAGAAAGTGTTTATGCTAGTTTGCTGTATTAATTTCTGTAGCAAAATGAAGTTTCTATAAACAGCAAACATCATATCTGGAGTGAGCGATTCCAAAATGAGTGCTTGTGATTTAAGTTAAGCACATGTAGCAGGTTGTTTAAGACATGAGTGTTCATGAGACCTTTACTTACGTAACAGTTGTCTTTATGAGGGTAGAATCCATCTGTTTCAGATACTGAATGATGAAACTCAGGTGGGTCTTTTCTTTTCCAAAACTGGACACACTGTATAGGGTTTTGAAATTAAACCTTCAAATGCTAAAGACTTTCCAAACACAACAGAGGTGTGGGTCACTTTACAGCTTTTATTTTAGATTTCCCTTTTCTCTTAGGAAATTACAGCCAAATTATTATAATGTTCAGTGAACCCCTCTTTCTTCTGTTTTTCTTCCTCTCATTAAAAAAACATTAATCAAAGAATAAAATATCTTATGTATGTATGTATATTATCCACAAAAAAACAAATACAAATATAAAAAAACACAATACACAAAATACACATGCAGACATTAAATCATATTCTTTCTAGGAACAAAAAAGAGATGGTGATTTGACAAGCTCTAGATGCAAGATGCAAGATAAATTTATGAAATAAAATAAAAATGCATAGGCTGATTTGTGAATGTGTGTGTGCCTTAATATCTCAGCACACCTGTGTTGGCAAACCTACCAAGGCTAGATTTGATTTGCTGGAGGCCATCTCACATGTATCATTGTATTTTTCTGCACATTTTCCCTTTTTTCTTCCACATTGGAGCAGCCAATTCCCCTCACACTGCGGTTCTTGTTGCTGCTACCTCCCACTGTTGGCCTGGGGAGGGTGTAAACAACATTTCTCCTCTGATGCACGTGGACTTGTGCCAGCTGCTTCAATTCACCTGTCGGAGAGGAGCTTCAACAAGAGAAACTAACATGTATAGAGGTTCAGACCAACCCCTTCACATTCAGCTGTCCTCAGCGCAGGCACCCCAGCCAACCTGTGGGAGTCACCAGTGCAGTGACAAGAACAAGATCCCTCACTGGCCTCCCACAGTTGGTTGCATAATGACCCTGCCTATGTGCTGATCCTGACAGGTGATCTATAAAAGAAATGCTGTCGCATTCTGTACTGTGCAGAAAGCCCACCTAAAGCTTAGAGGCCAAGATGGATCACCTGGGTACAAAACTGCCTAAAGGTGTAAATTGCTTTAGTGGTAATTGGAACCAGTGACTTTTGTTTAAATTCCACATGTAGGTTGAAAAGCAATCCTTAACTGAAACAGAGACATATGTGTGAGAGGAATACAACTGGTTGAGGAACCACCACACTCTGCTAACAACGCGAGTTTGCTAAAGCAAAATTGCTGTGGCCCGGATCCGGTCCACACCTGACACTTTCATCCGGCCCACATACTGCATGGAATGATGGCAACTGGGCAGTCCACTCCTATTTGCCAGATCTGGGCCGCAAGTGAGCCGTAACCAAGAACAAACCAAATAAACCAGAACTGGCTGACCTTTACTTAAAGTGGCCCACGTCTGTTTTATCATTTTAGGGCCACACATGCAATGTCAAATGTGGGCCACCTTAGGCTTACATCCATTCTTTAGACCAATTTCAAAACTGCCTTTTATTGCAAAGATTCTAGAAAGAATTGTGTCCAAACAGCTGCTCACTGTGCTGGAAAATAACAAAATATTTGAAAAGTTTCAGTCTGGTTTTAGGAAGTACCACAGCACTGAGACTGCCCTGCTTAAAGTCACCAATGACCTTTTAATGTCTGCTGATGAAGGTATGTGCTCAGTCCTTGTACTCCTGGACCTTAGCGCTGCTTTTGACACCATTGATCACAACATCATGTTAGACAGACTGAGGCACTGGGTGGGGATCTCTGGTACTGCTCTAGAATGGTTTTCATCCTACCTGTCAAATAGGAAGTTTTGCGTGTCTGTAAACAACTATGTCTCTTCATTCTGTCCAGTTAAATATGGTGTGCCTCAGGGGTCGGTCTTAGGACC
>NC_060151.1:11131046-11135704 GCF_021292245.1 Micropterus dolomieu
TAACCCAAAAATCTATTGATCGACTCCAGACTGTCCAGAACTCAGCTGCCAGGCTTTTAATCAGAACAAAGAAATATGACCACATTACTCCTATTTTAGCTTCATTACACTGGCTCCCAGTATGTTTTAGAATTGACTTTAAAATTCTATTGATCACTTTTAAAGCTCTTCATGGCCTCTCGCCTTGTTATATTTCTGAACTTTTAGTCCCATACGCACCAGCACGTACCAGATCCTCGGGCAGAGGTCTGTTGTCTGTTCCAGAGTCTCGACTGAAAACTAAAGGGGACAAAGCGTTTGCTGTCAGGGCCCCGAGGCTCTGGAACAGCCTGCCCGAGGAAATCAGGTTGGCTGAGTCAGTGAACTCTTTTAAGTCCCTTCTTAAAACATACTTTTATAGGAGAGCTTTTCCCGATCTTATTTGACTTTATTTTATCCCTTTTATTTTATTGTATTTTACTAATTTTATATTAAATTTTCATGCTCTTATCTTTTTTTTGTATTATTCTTTACACTTGTTAAAGCACTTTGTAACTTGTTTTTGAAAAGTGCTCTACAAATAAGGATTATTATTATTATTATTATTATTCTGACAGGGCCACAAGAAGGCCGGGAGTGCCGCATCATTGCGTGAAGTGGCCCGCAATTGTTTGCTATCTGGGCACCATATATTTATATTTTTCTTCCGTTTGTTCACTTTGCATTGTGCTAATTGATTAATATAATCTACGTGTCTATTTTTGAAAGCACTCTTACTTACTAGCACCTGCCTAAAACCTTTGCAAAGTGCTGTATGTGGAGAGGGTTTGGAGCTGGGGGAAAAGTGTGAACCTCTGTATGCCTCAGTATGAATCTCTGCTACGAGTTTTCCAGAGCTTTTACATTATCAACTTGAAAGACGGATATTTAAAAGCACCCGATCCCAATGTAATAGTTACACTCGAGCTGCTCGTTTCGCTGGTGTCTTAGGAAGTAAATGTGTTAGAAAGCGAATCCTTTGTCGACCAAAAATATACATGCCCACTAATAATAATTGCTACACCGAAGAAATCCTTGATCTTTAAACATCATATAAGCAATAAAGAACCAAAATAAAGGACTCGTTACACTCTGTACAGTACTGCTATTTATATATGAAAGACTGGATCTCGTGGGAGAGAGAGGAAGGCAGAGAGATGGAGGGAAAAGAAGAGAGAGAGGGAGATAATAGTGAGAGACTTTCTAACTCCAGCCCTGTGGTGATCTCCATCTCTCAGCAAAACACACCCACACAGCACCTTAATATGACCCCCCCCCCCCCCCCCCCCCCCCCCCCCCCCCCCCCCCATCTCTGTCTCTCTGCTCTCTCTCTTCAGAAGCACAGAAAGATTGATGACAAAACGGTGCTCTCTAGTGGCCACAAGTTGTATTGAGCTAATTTACAGTAATTTTACCTTCCCCCGCTTCTCATAGTTTCCAATTTACCCGGGATATACTGGGACTGAAATTCAGCCCGGGACTTTGAAATGAAGAGGCACTTTATGCGAGCATGTGGGGGCGCGGTGAAATATTTTTGCAGTAATTTTAATAAATAGTGTTGTACTTGGACACAGTCAATTTCATTATGATAAAGACCTTCAAGAAACTTTTATGACACCCGCCTCTTAAGTTTGTATAAGCAAGACTCCACTGCACTGAACGAGACCAGGTCAGGCAAGCCTGAGTCGGTCAGACTGCTAAAATAGTTCAATATAATATAATCAAAAACTACAATGCTGTCCTATAAAATAGAGCAGTGTGTATGTGTGTGCATCAAATCCCTCAGCTCTGAGTTGGCCTATGGAGGAGCAAGGATCGAGGAGGCTTGCTGGATGAGCTACAAGCGAGGATAAAAGATTAGGTTTGGGTTCTTCTTCATTATGGACCATGATTATTGACTTTGCTGTTCATCTATAATGTTAAAATTGTAAATTTGGCTGCTGAACTTTTTAAACAATTCCTGAGGATTGAGAAGTGATGATCCCAAATTTAAACGATAAAGTCCATTGACCACATTTAGCAAAATCCTTGCAATACAGATGCACAAAATGATAGGCTACTTGAATGAGATTCTCACAATTTCCTTCTTTCTTTTGGTTTTGTCACACCGACACAAGCGGGGAGGTTGACAGTTGGTGTGTGGTGTGTGGTGTGTTTGAGTTTATTTTGTCCCTTTTTGAGTGTGTGAGAGGAGCTTGATGGGTTTTGTTTGTCTGTTTGTGGCCTCTGTCTCTCTCTCCCTCTCCCTCTTGCTCGTCCTTTCATTCCTCTCCTTGAGGGCGGAGTTGTGTGTCACGCCACTGGAACACTGGGCGTTTCTCCCCAGCTGCAGGCAACCTGCTTTTGGCACACCTGTCTCCTGTGTTCATTCCCCTGCCATCTCCTCAGTTCCCTGCCGGATTATTAAGTCCTGTCTGTAGGTGATACTACAACCTGCTTGTACCAGCCTCGTGTAACCTTTGTGCCTGTGACTGACTCTGTTTCCTTGTGCTCTGCTCTAGTTTTCCTGGAGATCCTGCTCTGCTCTCGTGCCACTCTGTTTACGGAGAACGCCAAGTTGGAGATTCACCTTCATGGACTCACTTCTCAGTTAGCCACCCAGTCCCCTGCCTGGCCTACCCGTGCTCTCACCTGCCACCCTCTCACCACACCAGAGGCACCTATCCCCCAGCATCTAGTCCGACATACCTAACCTTGTTCATAGGCAGAAATCACGGGGGGGGACAAGGGGGTCATGCCTATCTGAGGGGAGTCCTCCCCCCTTAAAAACCATCAGATAATATGATATATACTTTAAAAAACATTGTAGGATAACTAGTAAAACAATACAAATGCAAACAGGGCAATTAAAGTGCTTTTTAAGTTTAGAAACATTGAGTCCCCCCTCTCTTGCCTCACAGTGGTTTGGTCCACTGCCTGTTTTCTTTCTAACAGGAGTCCGGTGGCAGAAAACCAGTTCAAATCCTTCAGTAGCCTAGTTGTGGATCTCCAGTAATGTTAAACAGGCTGACAAGGCTGTTTTATGCACTTTAAACATTGGATGAACTGATTCTTTGTCTTTAATACAGATGATGCTGAGTCATTAATAAATTAATCATGACAAAAAGTTATGATAACCGATTATTCTTCTATGTTATTATAACATTACCTAGCTTATTTGATTGTAACTCTTCTTCTACAGCTAGATATGCGCAGAGTGATTAGCTTGGGACTGAAATAGGTAGTTTATTTTCGCTTACTCGGCTCTGACCAGTGACCGGGATCGAGCAGTGTCAAATGTCCAATTTTCTGCCGGTCACATTGAACGTTACAAACAGGCTGTGCTGCGTCATGTTTCACACGTGTGTTCAGACAGTAACCTCATGTCTCTCACACAGACAGGCTAAAACAGGTCTTAGATGTGTGGAAGTTATTCACGAGAGTGAAGACGCAATGCTCACTACATCTGCAGAGAAATGCACAGAGAGAGGATATAGATAAAAATAAAATCAGTAAAATTATGACATATGATCAGTATTACTGAAAAGTACACTGTACACATCCCATCATTAATGTTACCCATGGGGGTCCCTCATACAGTTCAGACTCTGGGCACGGCTCAGATGACCTCAAGGCAAGCCATCCCACATCTGACACCAAAGGCGAGAGCAGTCACCCTACCCAGATTCAAACACAGGTCTACAGGGTACCAAACACGCAACTTTGACAGCAAAGCGAAAGAGCCAGGCTCGTTGGTATGGCAGTCCAAGGGCTTACTCAACTGTAGTGAAGGTACTCCGTCACAAGCATACAGTACAAATGGTGGAACCAAACTGAAAAATGTCAATCCTTATCCTTGGAGTGGAGGGTCGGTATCTTTGAGTAGGACTCGTTGCATTTTCTACGACTGTAGACACTATAGGATTTGGAAACTGCTTTATCACACTGCATCTGTGGAAGGGAAAAGGAAATATTTTCAAAGCAATATTACCTCTAATTTATTAACAACCATTGTCAGATTTTTTTATTGTGTTTAAAGTTGCTGAAACACAATATGACATCATGTCTAACTGTTGAGGTGAAATGGTTTTCCAAAAGGGACCCCTCCCAGTTAATGCTAAAAAAAAATTAAAAATTATATATATATATATATATATATATATATATATATATATATATATATATATATTTAATTATTTTTTCACAAGAATATTTGTAAGAATAATATAAGGATACAGTGGGGGAAAAAAGTATTTGACCCCTTGCTGATTTTGCAGGTTTGCCCACTTACAAAGAATGCGACAATCTACAATTTTAATCATATGTACATTCTAACAGTGAAAGACAGAATCCCAAAGAAAATTCCAGAAAATCACATCATATGAATTTATAAAAATTGATAACCGTCTGATGAGGAAAAACAAGTATATGACCCCCTACCAAACAGCAAGTATTCTGGCTCCTACAAGCCAGTTAGTCTTTCTTTAAGACACAGCCCCAATCCCAACCAATTATCTACATCAAATACACCTGTCTCACCTCGTTACCTGTATAAAAGACACCTGTCAACACCCAAACAACCAGCATCCAACATCACCACCATGGGCAAGACCAAAGAGCTTTCTACGGACATCAGGGACAAGATTGTTGATCTGCACAAG
>NC_060151.1:11135804-11180386 GCF_021292245.1 Micropterus dolomieu
GCCTAGCCAGTCTCCAGACCTGAATCCAATTGAAAATCTTTGGAGGGAGCTTAAAATTCGAGTTGCCAGGCGACAACCTCGGAACCTGAATGATTTGGAGGCTGTCTGCAGGGAGGAGTGGGCCAACATCCCTGCCGAAATGTGCACAAACCTTGTCACCAACTATAAAAACCGTTTGACATCTGTGCTGGCCAATAATGGCTTTTCTACAAAATATTAACATGCTGTTTGTCCAGGGGGTCAAATACTTGTTTTTCCTCATCAGATGGTTATCAATTTTTATAAATTCATATGATGTGATTTTCTGGAATTTTCTTTGGGATTCTGTCTTTCACTGTTAGAATGTACATATGATTAAAATTATAGATCGTTGCATTCTTTGTAAGTGGGCAAACCTGCAAAATCAGCAAGGGGTCAAATACTTATTTCCCCCACTGTATTTGTTTATTTAGTCTGACCCCATTGACATGACATGAGTGAGAGCAAAAACAGTGATCATGTGCAGGACCCAGACATACCTATGAGCACATCGAGCTTGTGAGGGTCCAGCTGGTCCTTTGAGGTTTTCGTGGCCTCCAAGCCATCTGAGTGAGGCAGCGATCCCAGGAAAAGAAATGCAGTTGCAAATGAGATATAATAAATATTCAGTTAGGCCAGTACTTCCACCTAGTTTAGCTCTTCATTTGTATATCATTATAAACACTGTAATTCTATTCTTATAGGTTCAGCTTTTAAAAGTTGAATACAGGATCTATGACCATACAAAGAGCAGTGTTGAGCAGGATTTTACATAACATCACATGCTATTATCGTGTGGTCAGGCATTGCAGTACACAAAAACATTATTTCAAGCGTGTCTTAAAACAATTCTCACATACGATTGTACACTTTAACATTGCTGTTATAACTGAGTTATTGGTCACTGTAATGATTACACCCTCCATGGTTGCAGTGAAGAGAAATCTCTAAAAAACAGTGTACCTTTAGAAGATATCCACTTTTGACTAGTCTAATGCAGATGCTTAGCTGATGATTCATAGTAGGTGATTGTGATGTCTTTACAGACTATATTGGCAGGAATGATTAGTGACCAATAACTTCCTGTAAACATGGACATGTGAGTATTAAGGTAGAATATAAAAATGTGAACCTTTAGCACACAGACAGCAACATATTAGTTTTAGCATTAGCATTTATTACTGTGATAACGACCTCACTGGTCATTTTAACAGTGCAAAAGCAGAATTGAATTACACACGTACACAGGTCTGCCTTGTTAAAATCTCATGCATCAAATTCCAGCAACAGGGTTAAAGAACAAACGTGTGAAAAGTTCGGCAAAGCAATATTGTTACATATCATCTCGCCATTTTAAGTGGGTATACGGAAATCTTTGACAGTTCCTAATGGTTGTACGGACAGCAAATATATTGGTTTCCGCGCATTTGGGGGTAGCCGTCTGAAGAACAGGGTTTTTTGGGCCTGCAACGCAAGAAACAGAGAGCAGAGGCGGTGAGGGCCAGTAAGAGATGTGATTGGGCCGGCCCAATGTCAGTATAGAAAATTACCCAATGGGCCGATAGTTGGCCCGTTTTTTTAAAACAGTTATATAAATACATAAGTTGCGTTACACCGGCCCCAAAAGGGGCATCAGGCCCACCGGGCATTTGTCCAGTATGCCAGATTACCAGTCCTGCCCTGCACACACACACACACTGCCCAAGGGCCGTAACATAACCAATAAAAATCGGTGGCACTGAGCATTTTCACCTTGTACCACATGTCATGTTTTTTGACCTCTTCTTTAGGTTATAAACCCATCGTGGATTTCTTTTGCTTCATCAAAAACTGCAGTAAAACTTTGCAAAAGTACATCTCACCTCTTTTACAAAGCCTCTATCACCCCTCAAACCAATAATTGTGTCTTCAAGATTTTATGCTCTTTTTAATTTCACCTTTCTTTCTTGTTGCAGGTTATCTGCTTTTTAACAGACAGGTCTGAACCTTTTACAACACTACAGAGTCCATAGTACCTGAACCACACATCGGTTCCTTCTTAAGTTCAGTGTCAAGTTTGTTCTCTTCAGCCATAATCAATTATGTATTTTTGCAGAGTCTTGTAAAAACACACTTCGCTCATGTAAACAGTCATTACCAATGCATTGAATTTTACATTGAAGTTATGTGTGCACACATTTACAGCAAAGGCCATTCTTTGTCAGTAGCGCTACACATAGGCCTACCATAGTGTTGGTGTGTCATGGGATAGCTGAACAAACTGAGGTGTGGACCCAAATTTAGATACTTGCGAGGTGGATGCAGTTTTAATGATTTATTAAAACAAAAACTGAACTGAAACAGGATTCCAAAGAGCACATGGCAAGAGTCCAAACAAAGGTGTAATCCAAAGGCTATGAAAATCCAAAAATGAACAAAAACAAATACCAGAACTGAGAAATCCAAAAATCCAACCCGATTGCATCTCATGCGTCATATATACACGCTTTGGAAAAGCCGTGTTTATTGTACGATTTATTTATTGTCAACTCCTTAAACAAAAACAGAGCTAGCTAGTTAGCTCACATACACACGCGGCCTGGATGCGTGTCATACACATGTACTTGGGGGCGTCCACTATACATGCAAAATTGCCGTTTTGCGTACAATAGACACGGCTTTTCCAAAGCGTGTATATGTGACGCCTGAGCATGAGTGGGGACAGGAATGAACACTCACGATGAGGATACAAGAAAGACTGAACAAAACTGAAGGCATAAGTACACAGGCAAACGAGCAGGGAGGGAGTGCACATGTCTATTGTAGAAGCGAAGCTACAGCTAGCGGTTAGTTAGCTTAGCTTAGCTTAGCACAATGACAAAACGCGTACAGTTAGACTGGCTCTGTCCAAAAGTTACTTTCTGATTGCCGGATAACCTTATGGTGACAACAAGACTCTAGGCACAGAGGAGTCATTTAGATATTCATCCATATTTACAGTACAGTCATGAGTAATATCAATCTTTTCATCTAGCTCATGTTAGTGTGTTTCTCAAAATGTCGACCTCTTTGCCTTTTCAGTAATTCATTTCAATTTTATTTATATAGCACCAATTAATAACAGAAGTTATTACATTGCATTTGTCATATAGAGCAGGTAGGCCTGCTCTTTGTCATATTATTTACAGAGACCCATATACTATAGGGTCCTTTTTTTGGTACTTTTCTACCTTTTGCCATGCACCAACTTCTGTCTTTTCCTATTTGCTTGGTTTCACACTCCACTCTACAACCTTTATTTAATCCAACCTTAAAACAAACCTATGGCTTGTTGCATCTCTCCACAGTTTTCTGCGCCACATGCAAATCTAGCAGTTCCAAAACTGGATGTTTGAAGTGCAGCAGAAAAAAATATGGCTCTAAAAAAGCATTTTGAACAAGAGAGAACACAGAATATGCTAATCATTTTAGAAATAACTCACATGATGAAGTTAATTTATTTATTCACATAATTATGCATAAAACCATCCAGTTGTCAAGGTTTTTTGTTAGTCACAAGACATATTTTTGAGACCAGTGTCGACATTCTTACAACTAGAGGGAGACAGAGCTACATATTTTATGCATTATGACCTGTGAACTGACACTTTCTTCAATGACCTGAGATTCATAAGGAGTTCATGCTTGAGGTTGGGGTCACCGATGGGCCAACAATTAGAAAACAGACTGTGTCACCACACATGTTATATAGGCCTACTGACATACTGATACTTATTTGATATATATATATATGATAATTTATTTTCCTCCAGCCAGACGCCACTGTTGTGACTAATAAGTCATAATAAATAAATACTCAAATATCCTTAGTCTGTGATGTTCAAAATAATCCAGAACTTGTTTTGTTGTATTGGGCTGTAATTTATTTTTTCCTCAACCCATTTGTCTTCTTCTGTTTACATTTGGGGTTCCCTAGATTTCTCTAGTGCCTGTAATTCAGTCTTATTCCAGTGTGAAGCAAACAGGTTATTGTGTTATGTCTTTTACTGTGCGGTACAGTTGACAAACTCATACTACAACTACTGTACAGATTAACTAAACTGTGTGTAGGACTTTGCTGATGTGTTTAAAAATAGCCCAGTTTCACAAAGGTAGAGCTTTTGTATACATTGGACAACATCACTACCACGTGATTACACATGGAACCCAGATAGAGGACCTGACACTGATTATAATCAGGTTGCAGAACAGCTTAGTTAACTGGTCATTTACAAAAATAAACTATAAATGCTATAAGCTAGCAGGTCAACAAACAACTGGTATGTTCCACTGATAGTGATATTATTAATATGACATGTTTTATAAAACGTAGTTACTTTTTGTCATTTCATCAGGAAAAGAAAGAATTGAGGAAAAAGGTAGATGAATGAGAATGAAATAAAGTTTGTGCCTAATAAAAGATGATTTATTCTGTTCTGTGAATCAAATACTCTTTAAACTACACTATTCCATGCAGTTGTCATACCTTTATAGACAATCTTTCTAAGCATACTCCTCATACTTAGTAAAAGATGCTTGCCAAATTCATCAAAATGAAATTGAAACATGCACATTTGTTAGCTAAAAAAAATGCACCTGGACTTCCTTTTTCCACATGAAAACACATGAAAAGTCATCTAGTGATCCATAACTTGCTCTTGTTTCCATGACTGGTTTCGTGTCAGTCATCATATTTTAAAATACCCCCCAAAAGCCCTTTGTTCATTCACACATTTCCTCTTTATTGAGAATTAGAGAAAAAGCTTGAGCTCAGATTTCCTGTGAGCAGATGTTACAGGGTCATTTTCGTTGTAATCAGACATACAGTGTGAGGATTAAAGGGACAGTTTTGGACATACGCTTATTCACTTTCTTGCCACGCTTTAGATGAAAAGGTCGATTCCACTGTCATTTCTGCACATAAATATGAAAAACTGAAGCATTACCATGACACGTTGTGATTTGTCTTTTTCTTACTGATTACCTATCTTATTACTATTACAGATGAATACAATGAACAAGTTGCATTTCCAGCAGTTGTGGAAAATGTTGTCAAGTAAGATTGCTTTCCAAAATAGATCTGTTGATCGGTTATATTTATCAATTTGCAAAAAACAATGTGAGTTAGATCTAAATAAAAAACATATTTGGCCTCCCATATTGGTGACCACCATTTGCCTTTAAAACAGCATCAATTCTTCTAGGTACACGTGCACAAACTCATGTATTTTGTAGGCATATCTATGATTAAACAATTATACCAAACAGGTGCTAATGATCAGCAATTAAATATGTAGGTTCAATTCAATTCAATTCAATTTTATTTATACAGCGCCAAATCACAACAACAGTTATCTCACAGCGCTTTTCATAAAAGAGCAGGTCTAGACGGTACTCTGTGGTGTTATTTACAGAAGCCCAACAATTCCCACCAAGAGCAAGCACTAGGCAACAGAGGCAAGGAAAAACGTCCTTTTAAGAGGCAGAAACCTCGAGCAGAAACATGGCTCAAGGTGGGCGGCCATCTGCCTCGACCGGTTGGGGGTGAAGGAGAGAGAGAGAGAGAGAGAGAGAGAGAGAGAGAGAGAGAGAGAGAGAGGAACAGAGAGAAAGAGAGAGAGGGTTGGAAGGAGAGAGAGGGGAGGGAGGCAGCCTACACAATATACACACAGAGGTACAGACAGTAAAGGTAATGTTGCTATAGACTAAATGATAAATGGTACAGATATTTATAGTAGTGTTGATGATAATAATCGTAATGCTAATGATTATAATAACAACAATAACAATAGGACTAGTAACAATAGTTGTTCTAGCAGAGGGTGTCGAGCAGGAACACGGGGGCAGCAGGTGACTTGCAACCACAGATCCAGACTCCACAGCTCCAGAGCCAGAAACACCTGCAGGAAGTGATAGGAGTAGAGATGAGAGGGACGAGAAAGCACAAGACTACGGGAAAGGGGAGAAGTCAAGTTAGTAACATGCATTAATGGGATGAGGTTGCGTAGAGAGGGAGAGAAAGTAGAGGAGAGAGGAGCTCAGTGCATCATGGGAAATCCCCCGGCAGTCTAGGCCTATAGCAGCATAACTAAGGGATGGTTCAGGACTCACCTGAGCCAGCCCTAACTATAAGCTTTATCAAAGAGGAAAGTCTTAAGCCTCCTGAACCCAAACTGGAACCTGGTTCCACAGGAGAGGATCTTGATAGCTGGACGCTCTGGCTCCCATTCTACTTGTGGAGACTCTAGGAACCACAAGTAACCCTGCATTCTGGGAGCGCAGTGCTCTGGTGGGATGGTAAGGTACTATGAGCTCTTTAAGATAAGATGGTGCCTGACCATTAAGAGCTTTGTATGTGAGAAGAATGATTTTAAATTCTATTCTGGATTTTACTGGAAGCCAATGCAGAGAAGCTAAAACAGGAGAAATGTGATCTCTTTTCCTGGTTCCTGTCAGAACACATGCTGCAGCATTCTAGATCAGCTGAAGAATCTTAATGGACTTTTTCGAGCAGCCTGATAATAAGGAATTGCAGTAATCCCGCCTAGAAGTAACAAATGCATGGACTAGTTTTTGAAATTTGCTTAATGTGAGACTTAAACGACATGTCCTGATCAAAGATAACTCCAAGATTCCTCACAGTGGTGCTGGAGGCCAGGGCGATAACTATATCTTTAGATAATGCGTCACGGAGGTGCTTAGGCCCCAGAACAATAACTTAGCAAAAACATTAGAAATTTATAGATCATCCAGGTTTTAACATCCTGAAGGCACATTTGAAGTTTAGCTAACTGATTAGTTTCATCTGGCTTGATCGATAGATATAACTGAGTATCATCTGCATAACAATGAAAGTTTATGGAATATTTCCTGATAATATTGCCTAAAGGAAGCATATATAATGTGAACAGGATTGGTCCGAGGACAGATCCTTGAGGAACTCCATGACTAACTTTGGCGTGCATGGAGGATTTATCGTTAACATGTACAAACTGAAATCGATCTGATAAATAGGACTTAAACCAGCTTAGAGCGGTTCCTTTAATGCCAATGAAATGTTCCAGTCAATGGTATCAAATCCAGCACTAAGATCTAATAAAACCAGTACAGAGACAAGTCCTTTGTCTGATGCAATGAGGAGGCCATTAGTAATTTTCACCAGTGCTGTCTCTGTGCTATGATGAGCTCTAAATCCTGACTGAAAATCCTCAAATAAACTATTGCTCTGTAGAAAGTCACACAGCTGTTTAGCAACTGCTTTCTCTAGGACCTTAGAGAGAAATGGAAGGTTAGATATAGGACTATAGTTGGCTAAAACATCTGGATCAAGTTTGGGCTTTTTCAGAAGAGGTTTAATTACAGCTACTTTAAAGTACTGTGGTACATAACCTGTTGATAGAGATAGATTGATCATATCTAGTATAGAAGTGCTGACTAAGGGTAAAACATCTTTAAGCAGCCTAGTCGGGATGGGGTCTAAGAGGCAGGTTGATGGTTTCGATGAAGAAATTATTGAAGTTAATTGTTAAAGACTGGGGGAAGCAAAGCAGTCTAAACATATATCTGGCTTTACAGTTGTTTCTAAGGTTCCTGAGTTTGGAGATAAGTCTGTGCCAGTTGAGGGCAGGTCATGGTGAATATTGTTTCTAATAGTTAGAATTTTATCATTAAAGAAGCTCATGAAGTCGTATCTACTGAGAGCTATGGGAATACATGGCTCAATAGAGCTTTGACTCTCTGTCAGCCTGGCTACAGTGCTGAAAAGAAAGGTTAAAACACAATCATTAACTGAAACAGAAGCAGCTGTGTTGGAGGAATACAACTGGGTGAGGAACAGCCGAACTCAGCTAACAAGGTGAGGTTGCTGGAGACTGTTAAAAGTCATACACCTTGGTAAGACCGAGCACAGGAAAAGGACACCAGGTAGTTCCAGATGTGCTGTCCAAGCTTTTTAAAGAAGCACAAAGATACGGGCAACATTGAGGAGTGTAGACGCAGCGGTCAGCTTAAAAAAAACTTACTGCAGCAGATAAAAGACACATCATCCTTACTTCATGTCGCAATCGGAAGATGTCTAGCAGTGCCATCAGCTCATGACTGCAGAAAACAGTAGGACCCTGGTACACCCATCTACTGTCTTTAGAAGTCTTGTCAGAAATGGCCTTCATGGAAGACAATTTGCAACCAAAAAGCTATGAAATGGAAACAAGGCCAAGAGACACAACTATGCACACAGGAACTAGGGTGCAGAAAAATGGCAACATGTGCTCTGGACTGATAATTTTAAATATTTGGCTGCAGCAGAAGGCAGGTTGTTCTCAAAGGGCTAGAGAGCAGTACAAAAATGAATGTCTGCAGGCAACACTGAAGTACGGTTGGAGGTTCCTTGCAAGTTTGGGGCTGCATTTATGCAGACAAAGTTGGGGATTTGGTCCAAATTACTGGTCTCCTCAATGCTGAGAAGGACAAGCAGATATTTATGCAGTACCATAAGGGAGGCATGGGATTGGCCCTAAAATTATTCTGCAGCATGACAATGACCAAAAACATACAGTCATTTAGAACTGTCTTCAGCATAAACCAGAACACCGAGTCGTGGAAGTGATGGGATGGCCCTGTAATGTTTAGCCCCAAGGTGGAAGGAGGAGACATGGACTCAGGAGTTCTCCACCTGGTGCTTCAATTTATTTCTTCACCAGATACGTGGAAAGTGCAGTTGTGCAAGTGTGAATTATTGCAAAATATATCAAAAATTAACAAAAAAAACAAACAACGACGAAACTAAGTATAAACTATTCAAATTATCATTACAAAGTGATATTAAACAACACAAAAAAACCTATATCAGGCCCTGACTATTGGGCTCAAAGACATGTGCCCTTCCAGGCCAAAGCTGTTCTCCCGAGAGGAGCCTCTGCCTCCTTCCTTTATACCCCTCCTACGAGACAAACCAAAGTTAATTGGAAATCAATTAAACACCATTACGTTACCTCAACAGTCCAGAATATTTCTGGCTACATCAATACACAATATATCAACTATAAAACCAGAAATTAAAAGTTATATGCTAAACAAAGCTTCTCAAAACAGCAACTTAAGGTACTACAGTACATCCCTCTGTACTGGCGTCATTTATAGGGGGGAAGACCTGGAATGGTCCAAGTTCACACTTGGACCATTCCAGGTCTTCCCCCCTATAAATGACTCCACACTCCATCACTTCCTGTTTGTCACTTCAGCCCAGATCCCTGCTTGAGGATGAGAACAGGTGAATGACACATATAAACATTTGGATGACCTTGGGTAAATCCAATAAGCTAAAATAAATGACTTGAAATGAACTGTGTATGTGTTGTATTTATATAACCATGATTTCAACTCTTCCGACTAGTACCTAAATGAACTAAAATGAAATGACAAGCCATGTGTTCATTGATGCTAGCCCATATGCTAAAGGTAATGATAATGCTAAAAGTCCTATGCTAATGTTCAGCTAAGGTTAGCTTGGCATGCTAAGACCAATGCTACCGCTGGCTTAAATGAAGGCATGGGGTAGCCCTATGACAGGCCCCACAGAGAATAGAAGGGTTAAATAATCAAAAATTATAAAGGAAAAATGTAGTTTGCCTGTTTGTTTGTAATAAGGTAACTTTGATGTCTATGAAACATCTACCTTACCCTGTAATAGTAATAGAAAAGTATCCTGCAGTTAAATAACAGCTGCACTACAAACACTCTTTGTAAGATCCCGAATTGTTACCGCCTTATTACATAACGTAGCTACATTCCGACTGATATGTACTGTACTGGTACACTGTAACTCCAGAGTAATTGTGCTACACGTGCCTGCGGGCTGTCATTTGTTCTTGTAGTCCTTCCCCATCATCATATCTTTGTGATAAGCAATACAGTCGACTACGTCCAAAGTCTAATTTCATGCAAACACTGCATCATTGCTTTATAATGCGTGACTTTTCTGTCACAGCTTGTAAAGAACTTTCAGATACTACTGGCTCAACTGCCAAATTGGTACCAAAACACAATTGCAGCTCCAAAAAGAGCCTTCTTTACAGAGTTGTAACATTTCACTGTTGAATCAAAGTTTCTAATTTGTGTGTGTGTATGTGTGTGTGTGTGTGTGTGTGTGTGTGTGTGTGTGTGTGTGTGTGTGTGTATGTCCGTGTGTACAGTACTTTCTGTAAATGGTTTACATGGATCCTCTTCTTCTGAAATGCTAAATAATAATAGAGAAGTGCCATTTCCGAGTTTCTGTGGCTCCACACTCCCAAACAAACCTACACACACACACACACACACAGTCTACGGTTTGGACAAATATGGTTAGCAAATATTTGACCACCATAAGGAGTCATTGTTTTAGTAACAGTAACATCCTATTCCCTTTTATGTTTAATGACGAACTGCATGAAGGTGAAATCACTTTCATTTCATCTTTTAAATTCTCTAAAAGTTAAAGGCATTTTTAAAGAAAGGGTGTAGAATTCTAGAAGTATCAAAAATACTTTTCTGTGCAGACACAGTTTTTAGCACAAGGGCAAGTAGGGTAACATGATAAAACCTGAAGTGGGTGTCGGTCCTGACATTGTTATTAATAGATCCACCCCACTGTCAGTAATGATACTTGTAAAGACAAGATAAGCCACATCAGTTACTAAAGCAAAAAAAACTTGATTAAAGTGGAAACTATGATTCAAGTGTGTACATGCAGGTGTGTGTGTTTCCTTTAACAGCCTTTAATGTAGACTCACTCACACACACATACTGACCTGGTCTCCTGGATTATTGGGTAAATACATGTTTTGGTTTGGTAACACACATTTCACAATACTATGTCAGCACAGCAGAAGTCAATATGGACTAAACTGGAAAAATCCATGAACTGTTTTACATGATATGATTGCGCATAAATAGCATGCCGGACATTCATGTGTCAAGTCTAGGTTTAGGCACCAAACTACTTACTTAGGTTTAGGAAAAGATTGTGGCGAAAATTCTTGAGAATTCGTCAACTCTTACGGATTAAGGTTTCAGGAAACTCAGGATGTCTTGAGAATAAGATTTATTGAAGCCCGGATGGGGAGACTAAGCCATCTGCAGTTCAGATGCATCCTGTATTTATCCTTCCTAGATTCACTATGTGTCCACATAAGATTTATTCACCCCTCTATACATGTGTGAAGATTCTTTTAGATTTTGGCTCAAACAAGACACTATTCTTATCTAAGTTAGTTGTGTGTCATCCAAGTCACATGCAACACTTCCTTAAAGAGAGCCAGTCAGTCTGTCTGTAATATAACAAAATAAAGCTCATCTTAACCTTGAGTTAGAAGATGGACAGGGACGGACTTGGGCAAAGAAATGGCCCAGGAATTTGTCCCTGGTCAGCCCACTCTATGGACAAAGTATTTGCTGGGGACCCTGGGTCTTAAGAGACCCTTCTTCCTGCATTCTTGAAAATATTAATTAATAATTCATTAATATAATACTTTAGAACAGTACATCAAGGAAATTAGTTAAAGTACATTTTCTAAACTACAAACACCGATCTAACTCTCCTCAAGTAAATAATCACCTCAGCTGAGCCCTTGAGTTCAATAAATAAATTAAATAGATATAGCTGCCTAAGGCCCCTGCTTTTGGCCTTGTGAAACAAATCTACATTTGATAGGGGCACTTCAAGTCTTGAACAGCAGCCTCCTGGGTAAAAGTCCTGTGTTTGTTGGCTTTGTTGCTACTACTAATACTGCGTCATCTGACATTTTGTGTGACACACACTATCTCTGCACAATAAAGGTTAGTACAGACTAAATGGCGTGAAATGACACGAAAAGCAAAAAATGCATTGTGATAACACATGAAATGACTAAAGACATTGATATGTTATTCATAAACCATACCAGGCTTCACCCAAACTCAACCACCACCAAAACTCTTTTTGTGTGTATCCATTTTGCCCGTTGACATACTATTGTTAAAACTGTTCAGTTTACATAACATAACACAAATGTGCTGTATAAGACATTTAAAAAAAAGCATACATTATTAATTGAGACACTGATCACCTCATTTAATTCATTGGTGACCTATTTCAAAGAATCCAGAAAGATTTGTAATCATATGGGACAATGTGGCATTTCAGCGTTCTCCTTCAGTCAAAGAGGGGTTTCCAGCCAATCTCAGGATGGTGTCCCTTTTCCTACCACCTTACTATCTAGAGATGAATACTTTTCTTCATAGAGGTGGGATATTTATGACCACCAGCCACATGATCAGATGTCCTTCTTGGACACAATGAATGCTGGACATCTGTACATATCTGCATAAGATTATCAGGCACGCAAAAACATTCTTCTCCCAGGTGAATTGCAAGAGAGGACTTGAGATGTGATGAGAGCTTGTGGCTAAATGCAAAGACAAGGTTGACTAGCACTGTTTTATATATACATACATAGTGCATATGTATAGTTTTGTATTGAATTACTGGAATTCCTTTAGTTTCATTTTTGTGCACTTGGAATTACTCCATGTAGAAATGGTGAAAAGCCTACTGAAGCAGCATTTCAGATTTCGTTCTGTGACATTTACTGTAAGGTAACACAATCCATGCAATAATGAAAGTGCCCTTACTTTTGTTGTAATTGAATCTTGGTTTATGATAAATACGTATTGACTTTGACTGTGTTATTGCTGGTGATTTTAACATCCGTGTTGACCACCCCCTGGAGTCAGGACAGAGGGACTGAAGAACAAACTAGCAAGCTTTCACACGCTGTGTCAGTAGCCTCTGAAATTCTGTCTATCAGGGCCTGCAATATAGTTCCCTCCTTCTTTGACACAATTCAGAAAATTAGACCGGCAGTCTGGACACGTCATTAATGAGCAATTATAGGCCCATATGAAAGTAAAGTATAGTAAAATAATTGCTATATAAATAAAGCTATTTTTCAACAGCTGAACTACTTCTTGGCACTAATGAACTGTTTTAATGTCGGCCAGTCAGGGTTTCAACCACATCACAGCACTGACACTGCTCTTGTTAAGGTCTCCAATGACATCCATTTAAACACAGACAGTGGCAGAATTTCAGTCTTATTATTATTGGATCTCAGTGCTGCATTTGATGCAGTCGACCACAACATATTATTAGACAGGTTGGAAAACTGGGTGGTACTGAACTGGTTTGAATCCTACTTAAAGGACAGGCACTTTGAGTCTACAGGTAAATACACATCTGAGTGGGCAAAAATGACCTGTGGAGTTCCCCAGTGCCCCATCAACATCGACATGCTTCCACTGGCTCAGATTATGGAAAACACCAAAATATGTTACCATAATTTTGCAGACGACACTAATATAAACATAACCATCTCAAGTTTCATTTCAAGTGCTCAGTAACAGCATTGAACAAATCAATGTGCCAGAGTTTTCTTTTTTATTTTTTTTTTTTTTGACACTGCTTGCTGTCTGTGAAAGATTTGTAATTGGGGATTTTGGTTTAAATGGCATAAATATTTATATAAAATGATATAATAATGATTAGAATTCCTCTTATATTTTCATATCGCAATATATATCACAGAAAAGAAAAATATTGCAATGTCAGTTATTCCCAATATTGTGCAGCCCTAATTCTGCAATATTAAAGAAACCAGCATGTATATACACATGCATTTATTTCACAAGGTACACAAAGCTAAAACACACAAGATCAAACTAACTATAATGCACTAAATGACGACAAAGAGATAGGCGTGTGTGGTAACACTGACCGTGTATACTTGTGCCTTTGTTCTGCCATTTATATGTCTAGCGTGCACGAGCAGACGTGGCCAGGCCATCAGACAAAGGGTGCTTCTCAATTCCTGTTAGGTGCGGCTGAAAGAACTCAGGGGCGGACACAAGGCAGAGGACTGTTACTCAGGCAGATTTATTTACAGAGCGAGCAAAAAGGCGAACTGAGGCGTGGGAAGCAGGCAGACAGGTAAGAGGGCTTAGTGACAAGCTCTGGGTGGGTGGCTGCGTCCCCTAGCAAACAATTACAGGCAGCAACTTTAATCAGGCAATGAACTCTGGCAGGTAGAGACACACAAAAGTTACTCACAGGTGGAAAAGTACTACTAAAAAATACAAATAAAGTCTTACAGTTATCACTGTAGAGCATGGCTGTTTTGTATGCCTGTTTAACAAACACCTGCAAATGAATAATTATAGGCTAGTGCATCCTGCTCGGAGGCACAGGATCCTTTCTATTGGCACAATGCTTATTTTATTTATTATCTGCATTTATAGGTGTCGTGGAAATTGTATATTGCTGGTGAGGGATTAAGAAAACAATTGAGTAACAACCAACAGTTGTCTTTGAAGAATTTATTAATAAAAAGAGAATGATAGAGAAGTACTACAACAGAAAACCAGCTGGTCTAGAGACCTGCTGCCTAGGGCAGCTTCGGGCATCTGGCCCCAAGCAAAGGGATGCATAATCATTTACACAGTCTAGGTTTCTATATTTTGGGGAACAGAGATCCCGGCCTTGAATGAGCATTCAAAGAGAGGAGAGGAACAGCAAGTGAAGAAAACACTAAAACAATATCACAGCTCTATATATAATGATGAAGGAAAAAAGGTTAAGGATGAAAAACAATATATATATTTTTCTGCAATTACAATAAGTCTATTTATTGATATATCACAATATCAATGGAGTTTCATACCGAGTAAGAACAGATAACAGGTTAAAAGTGTATCACTGCAAAGTTTTAGATTTTTCTTCATTTATTAAAATAGATTTCCCTTTTCTGTTATTTCTCCCAGTAACTTTTATTATGGAGACAATTAAAGTCAGATAGTTGGAGAGTCTATCTGTCTGCAAGAAACACTTTTTACATAATTTATCGTAATTTCCATTCAGTAACATTAGGCTGATCATTCCTGAATGCTCAGTCCAAATAGACAACAATAAAAAGTAGTAGACTAGTAAGGAGTCTGCACTAAACTGCACTAACTGCACTAAAGACTGAAGAAGCAGGTAAAGGCAACTAAAGCCTGCACATCCAGCTGATTTCTGCCAAAAAGACTTCCGCAAAGGATACACCGGTGTATGCTTTACAGAAGTCTCTTCGCTAGAGATCCACCGGCAAGCCTCTTCGATCCTCGGTCCTCGATCCTCAATACTGCTCCAAGTGCATTTCAGGAATTGAGATGTCCTTCAAGATTGCTCGCTGAAAATCGATGTCTGGATCACAGAGGAGACGAAGAGGCACAAATTAGGGAAATGAGAAAGGCCCCTTGCTCTTTCCATGCATCCCCCGGTGGGCGGGACTAAGATGCAAAGAAAAGATGCAAGTGAGGGAAACATGGAGAGAATTGAGAAGCACCCATAGAAAAGAATGTGAAAAAGTTTCCTCCCCGCCTGTGTTTGGCTGAGTTTAAGGCCAAATCAGATCCAGCCGCAAAGCTCCAGCTGTTCTCCTCAGAGTTATCTGCTCGCTAACTAAGGGCTCTTAAGCAGGACTTTGTGTCACGACTGTATGATCAGTGGTCAGAGCAGGCCACGCTGGAAGGCCGCTGCGGCCTGGAGGATTCCTGGGAAAAGGAGTTCAATGACTCACATGATAAAAGTTCAGTTGTGATCAAAAATGCACAACTTCATCTGTGAGGTCCCTGTAATCCAACGAGTTTTAAATATTACCGTTTAAAAAGCACTGAATGTTTAGGGACAAAATACATTTCTGATCTTCTGCTGTGTTATGAGGTTGTCCAAGACAGGTCTGCTTTCCCCCATGCACCCTAGAGTAAGAACTAAACCCTAGAAGCAGAGTACAGTTTTTAAGCACCATAAATCTGGAACAACTCCCAGAAAACTGCTGATCTGCAGCAACTTTCAGCTCGTTTTTTTAAATCAAGGCTGTAGACTTATCTTTTTGCCACTGCCTTTTATTAAATCAAATTTGAAGCTTTAATACCTAACACTGCTCTGTAATTTTTACTCTTCTGTTTTATCTCTTTCTAAAAATGTTTTTAAATGTAATTTTATATTACCTTATATTGACTTTACATTATATCTTGTATCTTTATGTCATTATATCTTGACAAAACCCTTTCTGTCAACAAAAAGGGTTTTGTCCTCTCCTGAGACCAGACAATAATGACACAATAAAAAAACATAAATAAAAGTATTTTTCAAATACATGAATAGAATCCTCTCTGCCATAAGTCTGGATGACGGGCTGCACTAAAACATTGATACCTGCAAATACGATCTCAGTCCACTTCTAAACCACTGGTTTTTTTAACTGTATTGTGTCTACTGTGAGCCACTGAACAATCCCAAAACAAAAGCTGGACAGAAATGAGGACACTTGATAGCCAGCAGATATCTTGGAAAAGCACACCTGACACTGACCTGAAAACAAGTTATTTTTTTCTTATTTGGCACAAATACTGCTTTAACTGAATAATGTTGTAGTCATCCTGGGTCAGTTGTATTCACAGGACCCGAGTACGTGCAAATCTAAGTTGCTTTTATTTTGTTTCATTTTGCCTGTGGTTTGGAATAAAGACAGCAAAATATGGGAGTGATCACTCCCTTGCACAGCAGAAGCACTTTTGCGCAGTTTTACATACTTGGCCTCATTACATTTGACAGTCTGCAAAGAGATTCCAGATTAAATCCTGAGATAGGGGAAGTCCATAAAAACAGGCCAGACTCTGTGTTTGCATGCAGAACAGTGTAAACTATCCAGCGAGTTTATCATGTTACCAATTCAAACAAAGCAATACAGAAGGAGAAGGGGTAGAATCAGGATCCCGGGATCACTGTTTTGAATGTGCAGGATGTTACATTGACGTCAGAGCGGACTAATCTAAATAACACTAAATGTAGACTTCTAGAGAGATGTTTATTTTGAAAGGGGCGGCCAGCCTGAGACGCATGCAATGCATGCAAAATGTAGATTCTTATCTGTCATCATGGTACTCAACCATTTCTTTTAGTTTCTCTTTATACAGTAGTTATCACATGAAAGACATATTAAATTGTTGAAATGGTTCAAACTTCACCTGACTGTGGAACCAGACAGACGCCTCTATTAGCGCATAAACGTCATACACTGTGTCAAAGCATAAGCAAAAGAGAAAGAAAGAGAAGACTGTATCTGCTGAATGATGGTCTCAAGAAAACCTTTCCAAAGAAGCTGAAATCCTACCATGTACCTTTGGTCATGATAAATCCCCCAACTACATAAACATAAACCGACTATTCCAGGAAAGACAATGAAACTACCTTTAAAAGGAACCTGTCCAAAAATATTTCCCTTTGAGTCATATCTTCATTTTTCAGTGTCTGAATAATCTGGTTTGCAAGTTCATGGTTCAAGAAAGAATACACTGCAGAGATCAAGAAGATAATATCACCTATGGTGACAAAATCAACATAGCTGCAGTGGCTTACATCACACTCTTCATAGTTGCTTTAAATGATTTATTATCAAACAGGTCAGTGCAAGTTTTGTGTTTAATAAATGCTGACTTAGAAGCCTGTGTAAAACAGCTTGGCAACTTAAAAAATTTATTTAGTAATCATTTTGTCCACGGTCTTTGAAGGCAGCATAGTGAATGAGAGCCAATCAGGAATTTTAAAGGCTACGTTGCATCATTTGTTGCCATGTGGCAGGAGGTCGATGACAAAGGAGATCACTTTCCCTTTCGGGTTCCCAGAAAATGGAGCATTTCTGTCACAGTGTGGCAGCTGCAATGGAGACAGACCACAATCTGAAGACACGCACGCAAACACATACATAAATATGCTGCGGTCACACATTAACACAAAGCATAGGTACGTACATACACAAAATCTCTGTGTGTACAATTGTCTGCAGATTTGTTTGTGTCTACAGTATCGTTGTCCATCTGTCAATTTAATAGACTTTTGAGAGATTTTGTGTGTTGACACTGATTAAAAGTCAGATTACCGTTGACAACAAGATGCACTCCTCCCTCCATCAATCCAGTACTACTACTACTTCTTTTTTTAAAAACGGCCTCTTTTCTAGAAAGAGGAGGGAGAACAGGAAACTATAACTCAACAAGACTCAAATCCTTATCTCAACGAAATGAAGAACTTTAACACTGAACAAGTCAGGCGATTAGCTTTCAGTTTCATTCTGACGTACTTTTCTTTTAAATGGCACCCTGGATACATCCACTGCATATAGATTTGCATTTCAGCAGATGGCTAGATTCCACACTGAATACATACTGAGAGCTTTGAGGTTTGTATGTTTTTGTCAACAGTGCACACATCCAGCCCTCTATCAGCCCAACTTACCAACCAAGCCACCCTGAAAGTGTGAATCAGCGGTAGCCCTGCAACTACAAAGCTCACACTTTGTGTTTTTGTTAAACCAAGTTTTGGAATGAGCACTGTCAGATTTTCACTACTCATGTGGCAGCTAATGTTCATGTACAACAGACAGACTAAACTGTTCACATGAAGGCCATTGTAGCGGGGCTTAAGCACTTTGACCACATGCTTTATGTTGGTATTTTGTTATTCTCTACACAAAGTATATATGGCATATCTGTGGCATGTTTCTGTGGGACTATCCGAATCTGCTGTAGAAGGCTGCCTAATCGCTGTGGGACTCTCCCTCCAGTCTGCTTTAGTCTTGTCCCGTTAATTGGCACATTCAGGTGATGCTGTCGAAAATTAAACCTTTGTTTGAAGTATATCGCTGCTGACTTGGATTCAGTGGCCAAAATGTGGTAAAGGGCACACATACAGCAGGTGTTTTTTGCCCCTGCCCCTTAAATAGCTGCCCCTGGGTGCACGGTAGCATCCACATGCAGCAATTTGTAAACCCTGACAGGAAGTTTATTTTCACACATTCATCTATGAAACGTGAGTTGGGGTACATTATAAGCCGGTTGCTTGTGTGTATAGTTTATAGAAACAGGGCAGGAGGCCAAGGTTTAAATAAGCACAGCTGTGTTGCTAAGCCAAAATTTTACAAAAAGTGCAAACAGTATGGTAGAAACACAGTCAAATAATGCTGCATTTCATGTTTCCTTACAACAGCCAACATGAGGAAATTTAGCAACGCGATGTTGTTGTGTAATGTTGGAAAACCACATCCAGGACACCCCAGATCCACATTTTAATTACTGAGCATATAAGACTTTTGAGACAAAGTTTACTCAAAAAGTCCTAAATGCAGAAATAAGGCAAAGAACCAGATGATTGAAATGGAACGACTGGAGCGTATTTGAATGGCAAGCAGCATAGACGGAAGGACTCAAGAGTCTTAGCTGCTGGCAAACTTCAGGAGTGAGTCACTGGCTGAATAAAACAGGAATAGTACAGTAAGAAACTTGATAAACTAATAGGAAGTGCCCGGAGTCATTGCCTTATATACACTTAAACAGGAGCTTTGAGGTGTCCCAGCCATTATTGGCTGACAGATGGTCGATGGTTGAGCAGGCATCGTGATTGGAAAACCCTGCCCCCAGGCAAAGAAATAAATCTAAATTTTTCACATAATACCATGCGAAAGCAGGTTTTAATCACCAGGAACATTATTATTATTAATTTTAAATTCACACCTTCCTCGTAATTCTCTTCTCCCCACACCTCAGGTAAACCCACCTTCCCCGCCTCTCAATGTAGACATCGTCCGATGGAAATTTTGTAGACATCGTCCAACCATACTACCTAATGGTAAATAGTTAAAACAAGCTCCACCAGCTCCACCAACCACAACAGTAAAATGCTGCATACACAACTTTTCATGAAGGATGAGTAATTTTTACTGTTTATTCTTTAAGTATATGTGTTGACAACATTCCTATTCTTTTATTTAAGTAACTTGAGTAACGAGTATTTCTTCAGTGTGGTATTGGTACTTTTATGCAAGTTAAGATCTGATTACTTCTTCCACTGCAGTTTTAGAAGACAAGAGGCCAAAATGAGTCATTCAGTGGTGTTAAGGGCATGGCAACATTATACACATCATTCCTCTGATGCCATCACATGAGATTTCTCTCTAAATGCTGATATCACCGATGTAAATAAAGCAATCATTAAACAAAGCAACAGGCCCAGAGTTCTTCCTGCCTGCTGTCAACACCACCATATCGCGGTATGCGATATGAATCAAAGGTAGCTCTTGGACCTTGGCGGCGAACAGATGCACTTTTCTGGCACAGTGTGGGCACCACATTAGTAATAAATGAACCTCTTCCTCAAGTTTTCCAGAAGATTGTTTTTGCAGAAGCTTCATGTCATGATGGGAGAGGTCCTCGAATGACTCAGACTGTTTTCTTGGAGCCACACTTTTCAAGTGAACCCGCTGATTAACTTGCTGTGACTGTTTTACTGTAAATTGTTTCATTTGCTGAATTAACTTTTTATCTTAACAATAGGGCCCGACAACTCTGATTTTACAGTATTGTTAAAAAATGCTCAGGTGAAGTAAAGGTTAGGGAGACTTCATGACTCCAAGTGGCAGCCCTCAAGATGTGTCCTTCAGCACCATAACAATTTAATCCCAGAGCCGTTTCTGCGTTGTTCTGCTTTTCACTTTTTAGATAGAGCAAAACAATAACATGGTATTGTTCTGTCAGAGTACACAGGAAACAAAGAACCTTCAGTTACTGGGATATGGCTGAGGGAGGACCAGCAGGATGAAAGAATGAGGGCCCGAGGATAACTTGACCATATAAAAGTTATATAAAAGCGCTTAAGGTACTATTTTCTAGTTCATGAACTTTTTTGTAATCTTCTTTAAAAAGTAGCTACTATTGGGGGAGAAAAGTCTCGGGGGGGAAAAAGGACAAAGTGGGTTTGAAAATAAGAAGCTAAGGCAAAGTGGCTGCTTTCAAATATGTAGGAGACTCTCTGAGACTGATTGAGAAGACTTTTAGGAGTAAACAATCTAAGCAGAGGTTTTCCCATTTAACATGCATATTTGTGGCCTGATGACATAAACTTGTTCAACATCATGCAGCACTGGAAACTATGGAGGCCTAGGGGATTTTATTGGCTAGCAGTAAAATCCTAAAATGCTGCATTGATTCCCTTAAGTATCATGAATTCATGGAAGACATTTGTACTTTCACATTTAGCAGAATCACCTTTGATGCATAGATTACATATTATTGTGTCATCCAGATTGCACAACAGATAATGGCGCCTTTGTGTATCTGCTTTGTGAATCCGAAAGTAATAAATGCCCCAGTAAATTTCGAGAACCTCCTTCCTATAATCAGTAAAGATCCACTGAAATGCAGCTTCTCATTTCGCTGCAGCTCAACTTCCACTTTTGCCAGCGCTCAATTATGTTTTCACAGACCAATGTAGGAACTACTGGATCAAATTTACTGGATTGGAACTCAGCCAGGAGCTGCCTGCCTAGGCCTGCTGGTTCTTGTCTTCTTTCTGACCAACTCTTACACACAATTACATTCGCAATGGAGAAAAAAGAAACCGCACCAATTACAATACAATGTGGCTGAGTTTGATATTGAGGTGCTTTGGCTACGGAACAGGAAAACGTTTGGCTGGGACAGGCCAAAATGAATAATTATTAGCTATGGGGTTTTTTTTGTGCCTCCATTTTCTTCCTGTATGCCTTCTTGTAAAGCTCATGATAAACTAATAATAATAATAATCATCTTTATTTGTAGAGCACTTTTTAAAAACAAGTTACAAAGTGCTTTAACAAGTGTAAAGACAATAATACAAAAACAATACAAGATAAAAGCAAGAAAACATTGAAAAGACTAAAATACACATTTAAGATAAATATAAAATTAGTAAAATAGAATAAAATAAAAGGGATAAAATAAAGTCAAATAAGATCGGGAAAGGCTCTCCTATAAAAGTATGTTTTAAGAAGGGACTTAAGAGTTCACTGACTCAGCTGACCTGATCACACACACACACACACACACACACACACACACACTGTAGCTGTCATCCTGCCTTATCATGTCACTGGCCATTCCATCCTTATCACTGAAAGTGTAGACCAAAATCATTTTAGGTGCACTTCCTTTTTATCATTTTCATGGGGTGAACATATTGAAAGTAGCTACATCCAATGACCATAAGTACAGGTGTATATCATGACAGGCAAAAAACAACACACATGTTACGAGGTTGTGTGGTGTGGGGACAGAGAGGACCCAAATGCAGCACTCTGAGGGAAGGAGGTTTATTGAGGGAAAAAGGGTGAGAGGGCCTGGAGTGGAGGGAGCGGAGGACGTCGGGGAAACACAGGCACGGGGGACCAAGGAGCCTGGGGGCCAGGGGGCCAGGGAGCCGGGGAACACTGGGGCCGAGGTAGCGAGGAGCGGTGGGAGGACAGGGAGGACGCCGTGGGGGAGGTCCGAGGAGGAGAGGGCCGGTGGATGAGCCCAGCCGACTGAACGGAGGACGAGGGTGAGTGTACCTGGGAGGGAAACAGACAGAGAGACAGGGTTAGAGATAACAGAGACAAAGCACGGGGTAAGTGTGAGAATAAAACAAGAAACAGGAGAGCCTGAATGTGGGGGTGGCACCGGGTATGGAGCAACGACGATCAAGCGAGGATGGTGTGGAGAACCGGGGTTGAAATACAGGCAGGCATGAGGTGATTACTGGCAGGTGTGGCAGGCTGACGAGGTGGCTGATGAGGTGCAGGTAGTTTGCTGGGCTCAGGAGCAGAGAGAGAGAGAGAGAGAGAGAGAGAGAGAGCACACACAGGGGAGAAAACACAGGGAGGCAGACAGGGAACAGAAAACCAAGGAAAAAAGCAGAATAACTGATAAAAAGGAGAAAAAACCAGGACACTCACCGTCAGCCGGGCTGCCACCACAACAACACACACACACACACAAAATCGCCAGCTTTATTAGTCACTGCTGGCAACAGTGGAAATATTAAAGTAGCAACAATTAGAAAAACAAACACATTTTAAGCTTTGAAGAACAAAGAAGTACAGCTTTTCCTTTGTGGACAAGTGGCGTGAGAGAGGGAGCTGCTGCGACGAGAACCACCTCAGTCATGCTAAAGGCTAAAGTTTAATTTTACCTGACAACACATGAGGACAAACCCACACAGGTCCTGTGTCATCATCTAACAGCAGTCTGTTCTGTTCCCAGGCGTGACAGGTAAAACTGCAAGAAACCCAATCTGATCGTATGTCAGCTGAAAATTGCAGGTCTGCAATACATTGAAAGTTTAATAGTAACTGGTCTGCAGATCCCATCAGTTACACATCAAAAAACAACAGCACCAAAGCTTCAGCTCGCTCCTGTAGAAATGTCCAGAAAGCATGCGCCGTGACATGTTCATGTTGCTTCATCTGTTAACATTCTGTAACCACTGCTGATCAGACAGCAGTCATGCCTCACGATCTTTTACCAAGCATGCAACCTTTATCAGCCACCCACAAAGCTCATATGGTTTAATGCAAATGGCTCCTGCAGGACTAGGAACAACCAAAATGGATTTTCCCTGCTGTCATCAATAGATGAACCCTCTCACACTGCACGCCTGCATGCGAATGCTAAAAGACAAACAATAAGCTAAAGTTACCAAATTTCAATGTGGCTACGTTCTCAATATAAGGATCCGCAATTAGAAACAGCACGCACTCTGTCAAGCTGGCAATGTTTCAGCCCCTTGCTTCTCTCCCTGTTTCACAGAAATGAAACTCATGGAGCACGCACAAGTGTGCAAATAAACACTGAGTGCATTATTACATGCAGTTATAAACTGCATTGCATGAGATGATAATCATAACAATATGTCTCCAATGCACGTAGAAAGTCCAAGACAGACATGCAAAGAGACAGCAGTGGCAGATGCCCAGCATTATAACTGACTTACTGTTTCTGATTAAGCTCAGTCCTTGAACCCAACACAGAACAGAGCCAAATAGAGAGCATGCACACGCAGTCCTCCCTCCCTCTGTCTGTTTGTCTGTCTGTCTCCTAACTTGAACCGTTAGGTAACAGACAGCGTTGCAGCCATAACGCTCCACACAACACGCTAGTTACAATAAAAATGGATTATTATTTCAGGTATCAGAAAGTATACTCCTAGCCACCCACAAAATACACACTCATACTGTGTGCATGTGTTCAAACAGTGTATGCAGTGTTCAAACAGTGTGTTTATAAAGCGTAGATACAAATCAAGCCTTTAATGACATCTTTGTGCCAAGTCAAAAGGAAATCACGATACAAAAAAACCACCAATTAAGTTGTTTCACAGTGAGATATGAGACCAGTTCTTAAAAGCAAAAACATTTTTTGTTCCACACATTTTTCTTCCTTGTCGAAACCTGACGCACTCATGACCTACAATGCAGCTCCACCGTCAATAGTTCGGTGTGTTATGCTAGTAGCGGTTAATGTAGCCTCGAGGGGAGGAGCGGGCTACTACACAACTCCAGACTATTTTCATCTTCATACTGTTACGTCCCAAGGTCTAGGGGTGTCCTGGATGTAACATAAATGTGTGGCCTCCCACTCTTCCCATTCCCAAACAAGGCCAGCAAACAACAAATACAATTTAGCAGTTTTTATTATACATCGGAGATGAGCAGTGCCCAAAACAACAACCAAAACACTAAGAAAACCTAAATCTTTCCTAAACCCAAAACCAAAAGGTAAAGAAAAGACAAAGCTCTAAAACTAGGCTTCTAAGTCCAAAAACAGGAGAAAACGGTGCAAACAAAAGAAAGGGCTTCTCACTCCAACTCACTGCTAGTAGCTGACACAATATAGCTACGACAAAGGAAATTGCTTCATAGCAACAAAAATGGCAAAGCCAACAAAACCAGGTTGTCATAAGACAATCAGAAGGACTACGATAAACTACTTACAATCTAAGTTGAATATAGTCACAACCGTTCACTATGTACAATAAACACAGACATAACACACAGTCCTCAGGCAGGTTGGGAATGTAGTCCTTGGCCGCAACTGACGCTGACTCAAGTGACATCAGCTCATCAGACTTCACGCTGCTCCCTCTGCAGCCACAACTTTACACCACAACGTTTTTCACAAGTGGTCCTCCTCAAGACCTGAAAACATTCTTTGATGTGTAAAATTTGTATGCATATTTTGTTACTCAAGGAGGCGCGTTATGATTTTTGCTGGCTATTTTAAAAGACCGCTGAAAGCAACTAACTCATGGACACAACAAATAAGCTGCGGATGGGGACACAAAATGGGCTGTAAGCCTGTTTCTGTTGGGTCTCCATGAGACACATTTTTATCACCTGATGAAGAAGATGAGTGGTAAAAGACTGATATAAAAGGCCAAAATATTCATAATAGGAGTAGCAGGCTGATCTGAGTACTGGTTTAGTACTGATGAAATGAAACTATACGCAGACACTATACTACTTGTAATGTCAGCTGACCTCTAGCCTTTCCTTAACTTTCTTTTTACCTAACTCGCTCTTTTGTAACTGGACACCATGACCACCTGGGGGCTTAGTTCATCTGTCTCTCTCTAAATGTTGTTTACTTGTGACACTGCAACAAGCAGCAGGCTGTCCATAACTTTCATTTTCCTCTATTTTCAAGATTGTTGTGATAATGTGATGCTGCAGTAGAACAAAAGCTTCCATTATAATGCCATAAATGCAATTTTGTTTAAGGGCAGGGACATCTCTTCACCACAGGAAGCTAACAGTGGAAGAATAAAGGTGACGAACATATTCCTGCAATGCAGTGGGTCTAGACCAGGTCTACACCAGGTTGGCCTCATACGACGTCATGTCAACATGTAAAGTTTTCATGTGCAGCATATTTAGAAATTAACTTGTAATTTCATGCAATGTAGGTTATGCTACTTGTAGTGCTTGCCCAACACAAAAATATTTTGGCATGATTAAGTAACCGTCTGCCAAAAAGATAGTCTGTATGCATGCAGCCAGTATTCAAATACTGCAGCCACAAGTGTGGAAGAACAGTTGTTCAGACTTTTTTGAATTAGATCCGATTAAACTAAATTTTCAGACTCCTCTGAAATAAGGTTTGTGTCACAAGCCAACTCTGTTTGACATAGACTAAATTGATGCACTGTATGTTTGTTTGCTGTCATAGTACAAACTGGTTCTAGTGATATAATTAGAAATCTTCAAAGCAGGGGTTCATGACTGCAGAGTGATTTGACTTTATGTGAAACAGGTGGCACTTACTCAGAAACAACACACCTCAGAGTCTCACTTATAACCACCATTTAAACCACAGCTGAAGTGGAATATGAACTGCACCATGATGTGTCATCTGCAGCGTTAATACTCTATAAACTATATGATAAAAAAGGAATTCACAATGGAAATGGCCTGATGTGGCCTAGTTTTGAAAGTCAAAATAGTGAAATGACTGTCAAGAGTGTCACAATACGAACATTTCTGCGATGAATCACACTAAAAGTCAATGCCCCCAGTCAAACAACAGCCTACTATTACAACAAATGAAGAAGTGCAGCAGAAGCGCTGATTTGATCTTCCTCGTGGCCCCAGTCAACTGATTTGTTCACTACTGCTTTCCCTTCCAATCCTTCTTGAGTGATTTAAAATAATGCATTTCTGACTGCAGAAATCTCCATTTAAATGGCACTTGGCTACCTGGTTGAGCAAAGGTTAAAAAAAAACTTTATCTTTATCTACATGCAAAATCTTAAACCGCCTGCTGAGACTGTTGCCAAAACCAGGCGCGAATGACATTTTACTTGATATGCCATTTATGTAAACTCTTTCAGGCAAGGTCATTCCACATACACTGGGTACATGCGCTCTTTTGAAATGACGGATGTTTTGATGTACAGCATCTGCATGTTTAATTACACATATCTGAATTAAAACCATTAATGAATAAATAAAATAATTAATCTTATAAAAAACACACGGGAGAGAGAGAGAGAGAGAGAGAGAGAGAGAGAGAGAGAGAGAGAGAGAGAGAGACACTAACAACTCTAACAATAAAAGGGCTCTTTAAAAAAACACAGGGACCAGGAACATTTAATAAATGCCTCCATTACTCGAATCTGTCACCTGTCTTTCTGTAAACGTCCTATGTGCTGTCACGTGGCCTTCTTCTTCTTGAAATTCTCCAAATAATCTGTCGGCTTCAAACGAACTGAAAGAGCAGAGGGGGCTCTTAGAGTTCAGTTTCACTTTCGGTTGTGTTTCAGAGAAACTGTCTGCCTGCCGCTAAAGCGAGTCCACGAGTTCAGGGAACCAGACCAGTGCACAGGCGGAGCCAGCAAGGCTATAAAGTCAGAGCAGTGTTTACCACGCTTTACACACATGAGAGTGATGATTTGACGGGTGGAAATCACAGCCAGCAGGTCCACAAGTTACCTCCGAGCTGTCAAATGCGACGTACCCCTCCACCCGGCGCTGCGTCACGGATTACCTGCAGGACATTCACCGTTCTCGGCGCAGCTCTTGCACTTTGGGATTAATTTACACACAAACGGATCTTTAAGCCACTGTTAGAACAAAACGGTAAGACGTTTCACATTGGAGTTATGCTTCACCGTTGGGCTCTTTTAGCGGCCAAAAATGGTGCTTTGCAACATTCGTGGATGCTTTTTTTCCCTCTCTCTCTCTCTCTGGGATCTTGCAGTGGAAAATTCCGGATAAAAAATTGTGTGGACGGGTGTGTTTTAGCTTGTACAAAAAGTGGATGGCGTTTCATGCTTACTCCTGTTTGATTCTGTCCAGCTGTTAGAAGCAGTCAATGAAATGCACAAAGATAAACACTTGAAATCTGAACATGTGATGATTGATGTGGCACTGGAGCTAAAAATAAAGAAGTCCCCCAAAATTACAACACCCGGTGATCATGATCTTTTCCTGGAATTTTAAACTTTTGATTAACTTGTAACACAGGTTTTAGGTCCTTAAAACTAGACAAAAGAAAGTGAATCTCACACAAGAATAGGCCTGTTGATGTGTGATACATTGTTCTGTGTAACTTGTACTCAGCTGATGAGTAGTTAACTCAAACAGTCCAACAGATTCAGTCCAGGCTCCAGTGTTTAGTATTTCAAACCATTTATGTGCTGGAAAAAACATATGTAGAACAAAAACTTCTTTTAGTTGGAAATGTGTAAGCATTTTATCTCTATTTCTGAAATTTCAGTTACTTAGGCAGAAGGGCTAAAGAAAAAAATACTGATCCTCTGTGTGTGTGTGTGTGTGTGTGTGTGTGTGTGTGTGTGTGTCTACAGCAGTGTACAGTAATCTGGCTGTGGCTGACATCAGCATTGACTGTATTCTAGCCAAACCGCAGATTCCAGTCATATCAAACACAGTAGCCATCAATGGAAAATATAATGACTTTCTGACCTACACTCAGTCAATGAATTGTTCACACACACTTGAACTCACTTACTCACCCACACACACACACACACACACACACACACACACACACACACAGTCTTTCTTCTTTTAGAGCCTTACATGGACATGAACAACCTGCTTTTAAAGTTGTGTGCTCTTAACTGACTTTAGTTTAGCAAGGCCGCTGTAAAAAAAAAAGTAATTTAATAGTAATAAATGGATGTTTGTATTCAAGATAATAATCCTGTCTTTCTTGTCTTGTCTCTCTCAGGATGTCAGTGTGGTGGTTAGAGATGGGAGAGGGTCTGGGGCCACTCTCCCCTGTAGGATGGTAGCCGAAAGCACAGTGGAAGGCCTTGACAAAACCCAGTTGTCAAGCTCATCGTCATCATCGTCATCCTCCTCACTGTCATCATCGGTGGCCAGGCACGAGCTACCTCTAAGCCCGCACCACACAGAGTCGGCTCAGCTTCAGCGCCGGGTCGCTCCAGATCCCAACCCCAGATTGGTGTCCGTCCCTTCCGTGTATCTGACCCACTTCCCCACCTTCTCCTGCAAGGAGGACTGTGTGATCATCACAGACACAGCGTCCAAGCTCGAGCGCAGCTCCTTCTACTGGGGCCCTCTGGGAGTGGAGGACGCCCATCGCATGCTGCGGGACGCTCCACTGGGCAGCTTCCTCATCCGCGACAGCCGGCAGAAAGACGTTTTCTTCACGCTGTCCTACCACGCCAAGAGCGGGCCAGTCAGCGTGCGCATCGACTACAAGAGGCAAAAGTTCTCACTGGCAGGCAACGAGCGCTCCTTCCCAACGCTCTTTGCCCTCTTGGAGCATTACATAAATTCTCCCAAGAAGAGCCTGAGCATCCCGTACAGGAAATGGAAGCCAACGCTGCAGGAGCTGTGCAGGAAGCGCATCATGGAGCTGTGTGGTGGAGGAAACCGGGTCTCAGAGCTGCCTGTCACCCATGTTGTCCAAGACTTCCTGTTGGAGTTCCCTTACAAACTGTGACCAGCTTGCCTTATAAAGTTTTTATAGTATTATTTTTTATTTCAAGAATGCAGCTTTTACCAAGTAGTGGTGAACAGGAGTGTTTGGTAAAGCCTGCCCGTCATATGGTGGATGCTAAGACTGCATCACTGTGGTTACAGATAAAAGCAGCTCCCTGTTTTGAGCTGAAAAGCTGCAAATCGTTTAAGAGACATTATCACCTTTGTCAAATACAGGCGGTCTCCAATTGGAAAGAGTCCATGCGTGGCATTTCGACATACATTACCTCCAGTGACTCAACTCCCAATTGCACACGGACAGAGCGCCGTTTGGGCTTGACGAAGCATGAAAAGTTGGAAAACGCTGCATTAAGAGAAAACTACAGACACAGTGGAGATATTACAGAGATAATAGAACTGGTGTGGTCAACTGTGGGGTCTGTTGCCCGTTTGTGGCCACCAGAGGAACAAAAGTATTTGAAAGTGGATGGTGGAAGGACATTAAGAGGATCAACAGAATGGACTTTTAGAAACATCCAGGCATGTCGGGCGGTACGGTTGAAGCCATCACAAGTTGGTATGAGTAGGATTTTTTTTTGTAGCAGATTTTAATACTCTAATGTTGTTGAATGTTTACATCACACAAGAATGTTTGCCAGCACTGATGGCTCAAATACCATTTGATGTCATTTCTATCATGGAGGTATTGGAGTCACGAGGTCTGGTGTTCAGTTGTACTGTATGTAGAGGCATCTCACCTCTTCAACCATCTCTGCTAGGCAGATACATTTTTCTTTACTGAATCAGATATATATATATAAATATTTGTATATGTATTATTTTTATTATGAAATAAAATGTATTTAAACTAACCTTGCTGGATTTTTTTATTTAGGTTCTTTCTGATTTCGGTATTTCTGTTCCCCAAACTATGTCATGTGCAGGGGTGGTAGGAGTTGTAGGGGTGGAGAGAGACAGAGGGGGAGGGACAAACACACACGCCCTCACAATCACACACTTTGTCCACGCTATGTCACAAACTATAGGACAGACAGACAGACAGAAAGTATGACAAGGTAGCATACAGTATTGCCACCACAGTGATTCATCTCTGTAAAGTGACAGGTGGGTGGGATTTCATTGGTAGTAAATGGACTGTTAAACTTAAGACGCATGGTTACCAGAAACAAGGGCATGTGACACATAATGAAGCATGTGATTGTGTCTGCGTGTGTGTGTGTGGTAGTTTTAATCTAATGGGGACTGTGCGGATTAAAATTTCCTCAGGAGGAAGTGGGAATTTTTATAGGGTTAGTGGTTTGACAGAGACATCTTAGATCAAGGTCAGGGGTTAGACTTATGGTAAGCTTTTTTGTATTTAGCATATGTTTAAAACGGTATCTAAATCAGCAGAGTGGAATAAAAGTAAGCAGTTGAAAAAAAAGCTTTACAGAAACTATACTTAAAAGCCAATAAAAGTGAGGTAGGACGCGAAAAAGAGATTTAATAAATGACTGCTTTTTGAACAAAGGACTGCCATTGTTCACTATACAGTGACTGCAAAATCATCTGTCTGTAATAGGTGTGGCAACACTGAACTAGGTAGGTTTAAACCTGGTAGGAGTGTATGACTCATAGGAGTTTGTGAGTTTGATAAACATACTGCACGCACTACATTTTTTTGAGCCCAGCTTCTCCTAAGACTAGTTTAGTGAAGCATTGCTTAAAAGGGTGGCAGCCTGAAACACATTAGTGATTTAACAGGAACCTTACACACGTTTTACACATTTTTACAGAGCTGTTGCATTCATTCAAACGGTTGTAGAGTAGACACTGATAAAACTTCTTGTCCTAAACACAGTTGAAAAGTTCAACAACTGCTTTGAATGTAACTTTCCTTGTTTAATGTAGCCTCATCGAAAATGTGGCGCATTCAGCTGGGGAAGTATTATTGGACTGTTAAACAACAATGACAACGTTTATTTGCTTTCTTGCTGGGAGTTAGATGAGAAGATTAATATCACTGTTTGTACAGTAAGCTTTCACAACACACGGAGCCGGTTAGCTTAGCTTAGCAGACTGGAAACGGGGAAGCGGCTAGCGAAGCTCTGTCACGAAGGCAACAAAATCTGCCTACTACTACCGCTAAAGTTCATTAAGTAACCCATTACACTTTGTTTTAATCCTTACAACAACAAAAAAAAGAAAAGCAACAAATTTAGTTTTACATGGGTTATGTGCCGGATTAGCTAACGTTATTTCTTGACTGGGCGCAGAAACACTGGTTTTTGTATGAATTAAACAAAAATGGGAATGACGTCACACACGAGTTGACGGCGTTCCAGTTAACAAGTCGGAAAACCTCGCTCGGACAGCCATTGTTAACAACTGGCCAGGTTAGGTATTGATACGCCGGTTGATTGCATTGTGCGGTATTTACTCATACTAAACACTGTAGCAACACGACCACATACAGCGGTTGGACAGCACTTTGTGTACGAACATTTCTATGAGACACAAGTACACAGAAGGGCTAATAAACAGTATAAACTAGAGCCTTCACTAATTGTTGATACCCTGACAGCCATCTTGGATCGCGAAGTCGGGGTAGTGCGATTCTCCTGACTTCCGAAGTCGGGATTAAGGAGGCGTTCCCTTTGAAATTTTGACCTTTGAACTCGGAAATTCCGACTTCCCATGTCAAATGGAACGCACCATTATTAGTGAGCTTTTAGGGTGCAGGTAGGTGTATTTTGTTAAAGACAGACAAAGCCTGCCTTGTTGTTTCTCTCTCTCTTTCGTATGTTTGTTCAAAGCTAAGCTAACTGGCTACTAGCTTCAACTTTATATATAACATTACTTACAGACGTGTGGTATCAAGTGATATTACAGAATTTGCGGGAACAGTAAACTAGACAAGATGAGCTGTGACTCCAACTAGCATTATCTTGAGAGAGCAGAATAATTTGGTAAAATTTTGTAGTTTCATGACATTTGTGAGAGTATGTGTCACTTTTTCAGATGGTGTAGTGTACTTTTCATGTCTAACTTGAGGTTTTAACCTTAACTAACCTCCAACCCCTTCCTCATACCTAACCAGAACTCCAACGCTAAAACCAAACCTTACCATAAGGCTTTGTGATCTTTTTGGGGGATTTTTTTTTATTCTCTTGGGTCTAGACAAAAGTAGCCACACACACACACACAATGTTGAGTCATACTGAATATAATACTCACAACTTGATTCAAGTAAAGCCCGAGTAGTTTGAGTATATAATTATCTCAGCTTGAGCAAGAGGCTGAACTGGGGTGGAACACATACACAAACCACAGTGGAAGATGAGTCAGTGATGTAAACACTATGATAATGTAATATCTTAATTTTAATAGTACGTGTTATCAATCCTCACTTTTTTGAAGCTTTACTTGGTAAATGACCAGAGATTGGTCAGAGATTCAAGCACAAAGTGTGTGTTCTTGTGGGGCTGGGGGATGGTGAGGAGTGACTCACGTAGCAGTTTCATTGATAGCTTTTCACTTTTCAGGACATTCCCGACTATTTAGAGAAGTGAAATGTGAAGTGAGGTGTTCTGTGATTGTATGCTTATCAGCTGATTTCAGTGGAATCCTCTGCTGGGAGTTTTCTGTCCTTTAAACAGACACACACACTCACACCTTTCTACAGAAATCAAGTAAAAACTGATGTATCAAAAGACATGCTCAGAAGAAGGCAGAGGACAAAGTGAGAATTGATAACAGGGAGATGTTCATTCCAAAAAAAATCACCTTGAAATTCGATGTGAACAAGAAGCTCTAATTTCGGCATTGTGATCTTATTGTACATTTATTAGGCTCAGTTGAATGAAATAGATTCTAACAGCATTATGAAGATGAATGATTCCCTGTGATGAAGGCTATTAGTTTTTACATAGACTATTAGCCAACCTATCTGGCTGCCTCACTGGTTGCTTGAGTTTGATTTCTTAGACAAGGCTTTCCTGTGAACAAACACCAAGGCCTGAGTTCCTTGTAAACCAGTTCTCCTTGAAAAGTCATGTAGAAAATAAGTTCTTTGTTTCTTCAGGCTTCTCCACAGAATTTCGTTTCCCACGAAGTGGAATATCTCAGAATTCACAGCATGATGATAACTACCTTGTAGGTAATTTTGTGGAAACTGGACTAGCTGTTTCGCTCTGTTTCAGTCTTTGTGCTAAGCTAAGCTAAGCTAAGCTAAGTCGGCAATATTTATCAGACAAATATAACATTGACATCAATCTTCTAATTTCTCTCCACCAGAAAGTGAATAAGTCAGTTTCCCAAAATGTCAAACACATACATTTAGGGTTCTCTTAACTAGGCTAATTTCACGGCACAGCACTTACCAGAAATGACAATGGCTACATTCGACCACTTCTTCTTTTTAATGGCGAATTGCATGTGGGCGGATCATAATCGGAAACATTTGACGACCCGCCAAAATATCTGCCAGCATTTTAGCTCATTTGACTTCTATTATTTTTATCTAAGGAGGCGTTCCCTTTGAAATATTGACCTTTGAACTCAGAAATTCTGACTTCCCATGTCAAATGGAACGCACCATTATTAGTGAGCTTTTAGGGTGCAGGTAGGTGTATTTTGTTAAAGATAGACAAAGCCTGCCTTGCTGTTTCTCTCTCTCTTTCATATGTTTGTTCAAAGCTAAGCTAACTGGCTACTAGCTTCAACTTTATATATAACATTACTTACAGATGTGTGGTATCAAGTGATATTACAGAATTTGCGGGAACAGTAAACTAGACAAGATGAGCTGTGACTCCAACTAGCATTATCTTGAGAGAGCAGAATAATTTGGTAAAATTTTGTAATTTCATGACATTTGTGAGAGTGTCACTTTTTCAGATGGTGTAGTGTACTTTTCATGTCTAACTTGAGGTTTTAACCTTAACTAACCTCCAACCCCTTCCTCATAACTACCTTGTAGATAATTTTGTGGAAACTAGACTAGCTGTTTTGCTCTGTTTCAGTCTTTGTGCTAAGCTAAGCTAAGCTAAGTCGGCAATATTTATCAGACAAATATAACATCGACATCAATCTTCTAATTTCTCTCCACCAGAAAGTGAATAAGTCAG
Organism: Micropterus dolomieu; assembly: GCF_021292245.1. NCBI lineage: Eukaryota > Metazoa > Chordata > Actinopteri > Centrarchiformes > Centrarchidae > Micropterus > Micropterus dolomieu. Next base: position 11,170,336 of record NC_060151.1, read on the forward strand.
TTTCCCAAAATGTCAAAACACATACATTTAGGGTTCTCTTAACTAGGCTAATTTCACGGCACAGCACTTACCAGAAATGACAATGGCTACATTCGACCACTTCTTCTTTTTAATGGCGAATTGCATGTGGGCGGATCATAATCGGAAACATTTGACGACCCGCCAAAATATCTGCCAGCTTTTTAGCTCATTTGACTTCTATTATTTTTATCTAAGGAGGCGTTCCCTTTGAAATTCCGACTTCCCATGTCAAATGGAACGCACCATTATTAGTGAGCTTTTAGGGTGCAGGTAGGTGTATTTTGTTAAAGACAGACAAAGCCTGCCTTGCTGTTTCTCTCTCTCTTTTGTATGTTTGTTCAAAGCTAAGCTAACTGGCTACTAGCTTCAACTTTATATATAGGCTATAATTTTAATAAAAATGAATGTACTTTACTTGCTTGTGTGTGTAATTGCAACCACTGTAACTTCCTCTGCCTCCATTTTCACAAGTTTGAAAATATGTTAGTAGTCCCTCCCCTTCAACTACGTAGACACAATGGCGACCACTGGGGTTTAATAGTGTCCAGTGTTCCACATTTAAGGTTTGGACTGTTATGAATATACTATCCGGGTACTCATAGTGCACTGCATTTTGCCGTAATTGTGTGATGCACAAATTGCTTTAGTCTGTTCCAGGCCACATTTTGGCCTTTGTCGTGGCTCAAAAGCTGACATCCATAGAAATCTGCAGATAAATTCCATACCCGATATGTTATGATCCACTAAAGTTAGGCACGACCTGAGATGAACAAATCCCTGTTTTTGTTATCTTCACCGCCATCTTGACTGTAAGGGGGCCGGGAGGGACAATTCAGTGAGATTAAACTCTTCATTGTTTGGGACGAGAGAGAGATCTTACTCTGTGCGGTGTGTTACATTTTTTTTCTAAATAATTAAAAATGTGAATGAATGCTGCTTAAATTCATAAGTTTGGACTTGGTGTCCCTTTATTGTTTCCTTATTAAGTTTATACAGTTAGTTAAACCCAGGATGCTCGCTTAGACTACACTATAAAACTCTGCATACATCTATATAGGAAAACTCACACTATACTACATACTATGCAAAAAACTAGAATGCACTCTAGGTCTCAGACTATCTCTAACAAAACCAGGGATTATAAATGGTATTAATCTTTGGTAATAATTACAAACTCAGGGCTGTGAAGACTTAAACAGCCCAGCTGCACAGACAATTCTTCAAAGCTAAGATCTCTACAGTCAAACCTGCTGTGACTGCGGTTTAGTACAGAGAAAATGCACACGCAGACACACACTAGAGCACTTTAGTATGGTTGCAGTACCAGGAACCCATTCACATGTTTACGCACACACAACCAGACTTCCCTGAAGAGAGGAACCGCGATAAAAGCAACACATACAGACCACAAGATGACTGAGGGCTCCTGCAGCAGCCACAGGAACACAAAGGTAGAACGTGTAAAGGCAACGTCATCTTAGTCTTCCGACCGTCCTGTACACACACGCACTAGTATAAAATCAAGTTTACACCCGTTTGTACAACTGCAGTGGTGGTCGCAACACGTTTTCCCTTACACAAATTCTAGATGGACCTTAACTCTCAGTGTAAATCAGGGTTTTCTGGACCATGTTTTGGATTCTCAACATAGAAATGTGTTTGAAGACTCTCATTATTATATAAACAGTCTCACATTTCTATTTGTAATAAAATTGCATCGAGCAAAAACTGTGCTCCTTTGGCCATGAAACACAATCACTGGAAGCCTTTGCACAATCAGTTATGTAGTATTCAAGGGGGCGTGTGTTCCTGGGATTGGCAGTTCTTTTCTAATATTTCCTGTGGTTTTCTTACTCAAACACTGAGGAGAACTACTTCTGCTGTTACTACAAGAGTGTGATTCTGTGAAGAAGGGAGGGAAACAATCACAAGTAAGAGAGAGAATGAGCACAGTCCCACAGTGGAAAAAAAACAAACAAACCCTCTTCTGTCTGCAAACACAATGACAAGACTCGTGCAGCTGCCTCACTGTTGTTAAGTAGAATAATTTATTGCAGTTCTTTATTTATTCCTCTGTTTCAGTTCATTAACAATAATTACAGGTTTAAAAGCCAAAAGCATTTACAGAGCATACAAACATATTACATACACACACACTACAATCAGAGACTAAAGTAACGGAAGCTAGTCACGACATGTTTAGAGAGAGGTTGCCAATGGTTACAGGCTACATAACGCCATGTTGTGTCCAAACATGGCGGCGTGTTCCTTCAGACCATCAGTAGCTGCTCTACAAATTGTGCCAAGCCTCTTCAGCACATCTGTAATCATCACTATCATTCTTCTGCTATTTACAGTAGCAAGGTGGAAAAACTAAGAGAAAAACAAGTATTGCTCCAATTTCTCCTTTATAAACTTCTTGATGACTGTACAGAGATAAAAAAAATAACAAGAACAATCGAGCGTTAAGACTTTAGCCGTATGATAATGGCACACAGAAGAAGAGTGTAAGCTGGAAAGCAAAGCCACAAGTCAATAAAAGGATTAAGGAGGATGAGGAGATAATGAGAAAATATGTTCTAAAGAATCCGTGACTGTGCTTTATCCTAACAGTTACAAATCAAGTCATGAATAAAGGATAAAATACACTGATCCCATTCACATTGATCAAACACAGCTGTTTGGAGAGACAAGTTGTCCGTTACATTCATCTCTCCCCTCATTGGTTAGCTTTTAGGATTATTGCAGTAGTAAAGCTTTATTCAAATGATTAAAGGGGGCAGGGGGGGATGGTTGTCCCTAGACAGTGACCTCAGAGCAACATCTGACAAAATCTAAATCTAAATGCTGCTTTTCCTAAACACAGCTGTGCATATTAACTACATTATACTACTTTTTTTTTTTACTTCCTGAAAGGTATTTTATGGTTCACCAGTTGCTGGATGGAAAGAAAACATGTTTTTCTCAGCATCCTGTTTTGACATGAATTCAGTAAAGTATATAGATGAGATGCTCATTTATCTATTTAAGCCCATTCCCAGATACATACTAAAACTGAGCTGAGGTCAGTGCCTGAGGGGCAATCAGCAGATACATTCAACCTAACGTTGTTGTGTAGACCTGAAGGCTCGTCTAACATCACTGATATCTAGTATACTGCATCGCTCTATGAGGCTGTCAGTGTTTCATTTAATCAAGCAAATTAAATTTTTAATCTATTTTTCTAAATATATCCAACAGTACTGTTCAATCAGTAAAACAGCAGCACACACCTGTGTTGCTACAGGCTAAAATACTTTATTTAGCAAACTACTCACTGGCCTGCCATCCCATTTTGTATGACTACATCTATAACTGTACCACTTTTGCAGCAGCTTTTGCTCCATTCAGATCGCTCCATTTCTTCTTTCAGTCATGGTTAATGATTGGTGGATCACCTCTGTCAGTGAACACATGATCTAATTCCTGCACGCTATGAGCTAAAGTATTACCATGGGAAGAAAGTTTGGGATCTGGAATGGAGGTTAAAATAAAAGCCAATCCAACGAGGTCAAAGTTTGTTGATTACTGTTGCATATCTGAAAAAAATGCTTTGTTGCAGTGCACTCAAGCAACCCGTCCTAAACTGTCAGCCCAAGAGATCAACAGTAACAATGATGGAAACTGGCGTTGATAATAATCAAAAAGCCTGAGACCTGCTCCCTCCTTGCTCAAGATGCTATTTAATACATTTTCGTTTGCAGACGCAATTATTAAATGGAAAATTGACACACACACGTACACATGTACGCACACACGCGCACCTAGACAATGGCAGTTGTACGTGGCAGTAACTGCTGACGGGTCTGACATGCAGGGGTTAAAGGCAAATACAGCTGACTGTGTGTGTGTGTGTGTGTGTGTGTGTGTGTGTGTGTGTGTGTGTGTTAGCATAGATGTGACCACCACAACACAACATTAATGGTGAACCATTATGTGAACATAAAATAGAGCAGGTCTTTTAAAACCGCATGAGTGGATTGTTGCTGGTTACGCGCCTTCACACACGCTTGCTAAAAACACAATGGACACACTCAAATGCAGGGAAACCCAAATGTGCTTTAAGCCTTTCTTGAGTTCAACTGGAGTCCGTCTCGCCTCTCTATTCTCTCTGCGAGTAAAAAGAGTCTTTCTTCATGTGCAAACACAAATGCTGAGATGCCTCCAAAAGCCCCTTAGACTACTCACATCACACACTACAGGCCGCAACTTGAAAATATACCGCAGCCAAGCTGGATACTGTATCTCACATCACTGTCCTCTGTGTGTGTGTGTGTGTGTGTGTGTGTGTGTGTGTGTGTCAGAGAAAGAGAGAGGGGAGTTTGCCCGAATGTGTGTGTGTGCTGCTTAATCCAGTTCAGGTGAGTCTGGTGTTTCAGTGTTTATCCCTGCATCTTCTGTCTCCTCTATGTACTCTGTCACCGTTGACTCGTCTCTTACTTGCAGCTCTACAGCAGAGACTTGGTCTCTATTCACTTCGAGCGGTTTGTCTTCACTCTCTGGCGCCTCGTCAGTGGGTGTGACCAACTCCGTCGTTGTGGTTTCCTCTTTTGCGGTCTCGTCTGTCTCGTCCATCTGCGACCCCTCTTCCTCATGCAGCTCCTCCTCTTTTAACTGCCCTCCTTTCCTACTCTGCTCTTTCTCTTCGTCGTCGTCATCGTCCTCCTCCTCCTCCTCCTCTGCAATGGATGCGTCTGGTCTCTGGAGGGAGTGCATTGCGGGATGCAGGTGCGGTGAATCGGCGGGGGGCAGCAGCGTGAGTGACTCCACACTGAGGGTGTCTGCGCTGTTGTCGGTGAGGAGGGAGATGGTGGGCTGGGACGCTGGGGTGAGGCTCGGGGCCAGGGCCGCGGCTGGGGCAGGGGGAGTAGAAGAGACTAGTGTTACTTCTCCTCCTTCTCCTTCTCCGCCTGAGGACGAGGGCGGGGTGTGCTCCAAAAACGTACCATCATCTAGAGGAGAGAATGAGGCAGGTGAGGTGAAGACACATTTTTATGCATTCTCCCTTTGGACCTAGTGTGACATGATGAGGCTTCTCTTTAATAAAGCCTTCAAAAAATGTTTGTCCTACTCTGTAATAGGCTTGGCCCCATTGTCAGTTTAAATGACAACTGACGAAGAAGAAGGAGCAATTTTTGGGGTCCAGAAAAACACTGTCATGGTATCTGTACATATACATACATAAGTAAGCCCTTATTTGTCTCGTGCATGCTGTGCTTTATTTGAATCACTCTGTCTGAAGCTTACCATGCACTTAACAATTTACACTTGTACCTATCAGAGCTACGGCTGCAGAATTTACCGGGGTCAGGAAGAACAGATCAAGCTGTTGTTACCTTCTCTCTGACCTCAGAGGAACAAACTACAATTCCACAAAGGCCTCATTAAAATGACGACATCTTGTACAGTACAGGAATGCGGAGTGTCAAGCGAAACTACTGCACAATCACAGGCATGGAAAACAGATTATATTAGCTGTCAATATCAAAGAGTTTAATATAAAAAATAAAGCTCTTTTGTAATGTGCTGTTTTCCATACAGTAAAATTAGCTGCAGTTATGGCGCCATAGGGCCACTGAATGAAACACTGTCTATGCACATACAGTCCGTACCAAGAAACAGCCTGACCAGTTAAAACACTCTTATGACAGATTTTTCTTGCAGTGTCTAACCAACTTAGGACTGCTGATATGGAACATTCAATCATACATTTATGTAATTATGTAAAAACAGAAATTGTTAATCACCATATGGAGTCCCTTTTCATTTTTATCAATGCAGCGCTTTCTAAATTCTGTGATACTGTGATACTTTCACCTGCTCTGGAATCCAGTTCATCTGAGTTCATTAGAGTTAAGGTGAAACGGACTTCTCCAAACAAAGCATGGTGTACAAACGCCCTGAGTCATGAATAGCAGGAATCTACTGAGGTATGGGTGCAGATAACTTTTTACATTCACAAAGAAACACCACACATTCTCTGTGACTGTGTGACAGAGGAAGCCCTGTGTGTCCCTGGGCTACTTATATACCAACAGCTCAAGTGACACCCCCACAAACTGTGTGTGTGTGCGTGTGTACATTGAGGCATTTTCACTTAGGGGTGTACTCACTTTTGTTGCCAACAGTTTAGACATTATTGGCTGTGTGATTTGTTATTTTGAGGGGACAGCAAATTTACACTGTTATCCAAGATGTACACTCACTACTTTACACTGTAGCAAAGTGTCAGTTCTTCAGTGTTGTCACATGAAAAGATATAATCAAATATTTACAAATATGTGAGGTGTACTCACTTTTATGAGATACTATATATATATATGTATAGTGCATCAGTTACACCCAACGCCCAATACTCTGTGTGTCAAGGTGGTATGTGTGTGCTATGTAGTGCAGATATACTGTGTAAGCCACACGTCAGCTCCATAAGTCTAGCTACATCACATTGTTTTCAAATTAGGCTCCTTTTGCCATTTGACTTTCCCAATAGTATTGGCTTTACAATCCAGCATAGAATCTGCACATTATAATGCACCTTATGTGCTTCTGTGTGTGTGTTTGTAGGTAATGTAGATGTACTGGGTGTGAGCTACCTGTGGGGCTCTGAGCTGATATAGTGCTTGCAGTAACAGAGTCACATCTTCCTGTGCTCCCACTCCCACTGGAGGGAGGCGAGGGGGAGGAGAGGGGCGAGGGACTGTGTTGCGATACACATTGAGCCACTGCAAAACCTGGAGATGCGCACATGGACATAGACACACACGCCTGTGTTACCATGGGTGGGCAAATATTTCATCTGACCATATCTAGCCCTTACATCCTTTCAGATGATAAATCTTGCCTTTCAATGTTTTTTTTCCGTCAATGTACGTGATATAAGAGTCTGAATATTGTGTGGCACACAGTATATACACACACATCATTATGTACCTATGCATTCTTTGCATATGTTCACATGTATGAATGAGAGAGAGAGAAAATATTACTGCAATTTACTGAAAACACAATACACATGAATACTAATCAGAAAAACTGGCCTTTAGGTGAAAACATGTTGACTTTTGTTGACCTTTCTAGTGGCTATGAAAAAATTTCAATAAAAGTTGACTTAAGTTAGTTTCCACAGGAGCACGTTTCCTTGCTAAGACACACAAAGAGTCCTATTCAGGAACTGCAGCGGGTAATATAAACCTGACAAAAAGGATTTAGCAGGGACAGACAAGGCAACAAAAAGTCAACCTAAAATAAAACTATAGCAAAAGGTATTTAACATAAAAGGAAGTAACATGACATTTAAAAAAATTAAACGTCAGTGGGGGTTTCTACACAAAGGCTCTAATCGAAGTCTGCTGATAGAAACACTGACTCACTGTTACACTAAAGATCAAATCCCAAACCCATTTCCACAGCTAAGATACTATCACCCTTTGTTTTAAAGGGTCTTACTAAACTTACAATTACCTGATATTCTATCATTATTATTATTATCATTATTATCATCATCATCATCATCATCATCATCATTATATTTCTCATAAAGAACCCAGTCTGTGTCAATTAGGGGTTTGAGTTTATTACTGTTGTTTTATGATGTTTGTAGGATCTGATCTAGTTTAGAGGTGTTCTGCTACTGATCTTTTTAGTGTCTACAATGTCCAGATTTAAAAACAGAGAAAAAAAGCATAAAAAGTTTTCTGGATCTTTGAAGTAGTGTAGAGGATAAAGCAGTATATGTAGGCGGTGGACCCTTGTCACCTGGTACTTTATCGACGGAGGCGAAGACCGATCGACTCGCTGTGGGGTCGTTGGACGCCCGTCTTGACTGCTCATAGAACCGGAAAGGCAGGGCGCTGGGTGAAGCGTTGGCTGTCTGACCGAAACCCAGCACCTCCGTCGCACTTGGCTGCACAGGAAGGTCCAACAGAGCTGCGTTTACAGGAAGCAGAGAGTGTAAGAGGGATATGAACACAGCAACATTAATGTGTCCCAGAAAGGGACTGAAGTCCAACTTTAGGAGAGGATGGGAAATTCCGAACAAAAAATAGTGTCCCTTGTGTGACTGATGGGTAATCCATCAGTATTTACAATACTAAAATATTTTTGATGATTTTATGTTTGAATGTACACATAGAAGGATCAGCCACTTAGGCCGGGAGATGAAATTAGCATGGGGACATATTTACACTTTAGTTGTGGTCACATAATTCGTCTGGTTATACAAACCCTGTGCTGTTCACCTACCTTGTACTGTGAATTATCACAGATGACAGAAGTACAAGAAAAAGAAAGATACGAAACTGATAGCTAAACAAAATAAAGAAGTAATTTTTAATAAACATATTAATTGATTGATTATATTTGAATGACGAAAAGAAGGACACTGTCTAAATTCAGGGGATGATTGATACTGTGATGCTCTTAAAGACATTAGCTTTCACTTCTGTTGTAAGTAATTTCACTTCTACTAAATTTGAAGTGACTAATGATTCATTGTGATATTTTGGTTTGGCTTTTTTGTTATGTTTGCCAAAAATCGAAGAGGGCTTCATCCTTTTGTTGAGGATGTTTCTAAAAACAGTGCTAGCTGTACATGACTGATGACTAAATTTGATTGTTGTGTACTTTTTTCTATTTTCTCCCATTGCTTTCTATTTAACTGTACTGTACTTTCAAAGTAGATTCTGAAACACACTGCCCAGGACATCAGAGTGGCTGTCCTTTTTAAAAAAGAGGAAATGGGTCATTTGGACCATTAGGGCAGAAGGCTTAAAAGGCTTTTCTTATTACTCACCTGAAATCCTTTGCATCTTCATGCGTCGGGCTTGGATGCGACCCTTCGCCAGTCTCTGCTTGGCGATGATGCAGCGGATGTGGTCGGCGAAGATGAAGTTGGCCTGCAGAATGGGCAGGGGCTTGGCGTGGGGGTTGGAGCTGGGCTTGTGAATGACGATATTCAGCGCTCTGCTGTCGTCCTCAACGCCAGACACCTGCATGTCCTGTTGAGAGAGTTAGGGAGGGAGAGAGAAGGAGGGAACAAAAAGTGAGGAGAGAATGTCAGAGAGATTAAACCAAGATAGGGAGCGAGATAAATGTAAAGAGGGAGATTAGTGGGAAGGAAAAAGTGAAGGAAACAAAGACAGACAAAAAGAAGTGAAACAATTATTTGAGGAAAAGAGAATGAGAGATACAAATGAATGGAAAGTGAGTCGAGAGGGCCATGGACATCAACTGCAAGTTAAGACCCAGTACTTAACATGTCATCCATAACAGAAAAAAGACAATATATCGATTCAAAATACATAGGAAACACATTGTAAAAAAAAAAAAACAAAAAAAAAAAAACAAATCGGTTTCACAATAGCACATTGTGTATTTTCTGAAATTCAGATTTCAGATTTTTTCCTTCGAAAAATGAAATGCAATATCACTTTAATTTATTGTACACTGTTACTGGTAGACAGCATGACTGAACATGCTTGTACTTAAAGGTGACAGTAAAGTATGTTACTGTTTGCTCTCTCATGATATATGTCTACAGTGGGGGAAAAAAAGTATTTGACCCCTTGCTGATTTTGCAGGTTTGCCCACTTACAAAGAATGCAACAATCTATAATTTTAATCATATGTACATTCTAACAGTGAAAGACAGAATCCCAAAGAAAATTCCAGAAAATCACATCATATGAATTTATAAAAATTGATAACCATCTGATGAGGAAAAACAAGTATTTGACCCCCTGGACAAACAGCATGTTAATATTTTGTAGAAAAGCCATTATTGGCCAGCACAGATGTCAAACGGTTTTTATAGTTGGTGACAAGGTTTGTGCACATTTCGGCAGGGATGTTGGCCCACTCCTCCCTGCAGACAGCCTCCAAATCATTCAGGTTCCGAGGTTGTCGCCTGGCAACTCGAATTTTAAGCTCCCTCCAAAGATTTTCAATTGGATTCAGGTCTGGAGACTGGCTAGGCCACTCCAGAACCTTGATG
>NC_060151.1:11180486-11188473 GCF_021292245.1 Micropterus dolomieu
AGCCCATCCCAGCCTTGTGCAGATCAACAATCTTGTCCCTGATGTCCGTAGAAAGCTCTTTGGTCTTGCCCATGGTGGTGATGTTGGATGCTGGTTGTTTGGGTGTTGACAGGTGTCTTTTATACAGGTAACGAGGTGAGACAGGTGTATTTGATGTAGATAATTGGTTGGGATTGGGGCTGTGTCTTAAAGAAAGACTAACTGGCTTGTAGGAGCCAGAATACTTGCTGTTTGGTAGGGGGTCAAATACTTGTTTTTCCTCATCAGATGGTTATCAATTTTTATAAATTCATATGATGTGATTTTCTGGAATTTTCTTTGGGATTCTGTCTTTCACTGTTAGAATGTACATATGATTAAAATTGTAGATTGTTGCATTCTTTGTAAGTGGGCAAACCTGCAAAATCAGCAAGGGGTCAAATACTTTTTTCCCCCACTGTATCAGGTTTTCCAGTGAAAAACAGGAAACAACAAATCAACACCTGGTGAATTAAGAAGAAAAGAAGAGAAACAGGATGGACAACTTGTTGGCAGAGCGGGGATTAAGAAAGACAAAAGAGGATGTAGCATTAAGTCTTTAGCACATAGACACATCCACACAGACAAAGAAACACCACGTTTCTCTTACTTGCAGAAGGCCGGCAAACTTGACGACACCCCATCCAAGCCGTTTGGTTTCTGGCTCGACCAGACTCATCTGGTACACATCAACAGCGAGGAACCTCTGGGCCTGGCCGCCATCTTTACTAACCACCATACAGGCTATTAGGTCACTGTTGTCTGAAAAAGATGGCAGGCATGACTATAAATGTATTGCTTTATAATTCAGGTTGAGGTCTGGCGGTGATCTTTACTAAATACAGTATCACCTCTTAGGATGTTAAAATATGCTGTTTGCACAAGATAACACGACGAAGAGTCAGCAGGCAGAGCAGGGAGAATCTGTTTTCGAATAATTATAATTATTAGTAGTTACTGTCATGCAACTTAAGTGACGTAGGAGCCAGCAGACTGACACACAAGCATTGTCGACCCTAGAGCCACTAAAAATAACAATAGACTGTCTCACTGAATCACATTTTCTAATCAAGGTTTTAGTCTAATTAAGCTCTATGATAGACATGTCCCCTGTGGTCACTGTAATTATATAAAATATGTAATGGACATACAATAGACTGTACTGTAGATATGGACATTACTGTCTGATGGTATAACATCATTTAGATTAAAAAGTATTATATGTGAAAAGTCTCTAATGAAAACAATTAAACTTCCACAAACACAAGTTTAGGAATACAACATCACTTGCTAAAACTTACACAGAACACATACACAGTTAAGGATTATTTCACAGGAACATTTGATTACTAAGGACACTGCAGCTTTAACAGCCTTTAACGACTTCTGTTTTATATTACGCATGAATAAAATGATTCATCTTCTTTAGAAAAACCTTGACACATGATCTAAATTCCCATTATTGCCACTTCGGAGAAGAAAAAAAAACTGCTTCCTGAAAAAAAAAAAAACTTTAGATGAAACTACTTCTGTATGCTGAAAGCCTCAATGGCAGTGCTCCCATGGAAACTGCACTCACTGCAGGTCCTGTGAAATATGATAGCTACAGTAGCTTGGAATATTGATGTGGGGCACAGAATTTGATTGAATTTCTATTTATTGGACAAAAAATGATAGAATTAGAAAGATAATAAGTTAGCTAGCCTGCTATTTCCCAACTTTATGTTCAGTGGGAGTCTGGTGTTGAGTTTACATTTCCATTTCCATTTCCATATTTAGCTGACGCTTTTATCCAAAGCGACTTACAATTGCTATATATGTCAGAGATCGCACACGTCTGGAGCAACTAGGGGTTAAGGGTCTTTCTCAGGGACACATTGGTGGATGTGTCACAGTGTAGAGTTGAACACACCAAAGCCATGCGTCTTATCCATTGCGCCATCACCACCCCAGTTATGGGGTGTCAGTTCAGAAGAACTATGAGTTAACATAGTTATCCATGTCTGTGAAGATTCTCAGTCATCCAGGTCATAGTTATCCATGTCTGTGAAGATTCTCAGTCATCCAGGTCATAGTTATCCAGTGAGTTAACAGTTTGGTTAACAGTTTGGACCCGATTTAAACGATCTAAGCACATGGGGTGAAGTGCATAGGGCACTTGTGTTTGGGGCGTGCCCAACTCCAATTCTGCTAGTTTATCAGCGGGAAAAAATGGTCACTGCGCCAGGCTCAGGGTTCAAATGGGTTGTACTTAGTCTGTGAATTAGGCCATTTTGGCGAAACGGGGTGCTCAACGTCTGATTTTACATAGAACTACCAGTTTGCTCCCAATAAGTTAATATACAGCCTAATACAATACCGTGACGTGCATGCAGTTGTTGGCAGCAGTAATGCACCTAAAAGTCTGCACAAGACCGTTGAATGACAGGCGCGCGCACGAGAGAGAGGGGTCTTCAAAAAGCCTCAGTTTAGCTGGGAATTTACAGTGTAAGTTGAATGAAAGCTCTGCAGCTTCTCAAGCGGAGCGACTGTGTGTAACCCTCCCGCGCTTGCAATCACCGCACACAAAAACACACACATGATTCGACTATAGGCAGGACTTGACGATTCTGATTCGACTATGTAAATCCTTAGTCGGGGACAGCCCTATAACAACATTAGAATATAGCTGGGTTGTCGAAGTTAGCCCACTGTATTAGTGCATGCACCCCATAGTCATAGGGAAGGGGCCGTTGTTTCATCAAAAACACAAACGATAGACCCTCCCCTGAGACACTTTTCACTGACTCGAAAGGTGTTCCTAATTTAGTGTAGTTGTATTTTTTTACTGGCAAGTTGTACATGACTTTATTTTAAGGTCAGATGTCCACACTAACTTACAGTTAATACATACTGACACAGCAGCTAGACAGAAGCACACAGTCAGTCAAAACACACCGAGTGCTATACACACATACGGAGAGATAAGATGCTATTCTCCCACATGTCTGCAAGGACGAGACGATCATGGAACTGTAAGCCGACGTTTCAGCAGCTTCACTTCAGGTTACCACAAAGCCTACTGTGAATCAAACAGTAAATGTGGAACTGATGATGACTGACACCACAGGTTTTGGTTTAAGTATCACCCACCCTCACTTGCTCTAAACTAGTAATACCACACTGACGTACAACCCCTTGATAAACATCCCTTTCTCTTGCAGACTGACTTCCACTTTATAATATTTATACTCTCTAGTTCCTTGATTTCTATTCTCCAGAATCCTGACCAATCCATCTTTAAACTGGTATGTGACTAATGTATGTGCAAAACCTGTTTGATCCATGTCCTTGAGTACATTTGGGTTTTTGTCTGTTTAACAAGCCCCTTCAGTGCCGTAGTGTTTGCTCTGTGGGATCATTTACCCTATTTTAATAATAATAATAATAATAATAATGCATTTATATAGCGCTTTATCATGGAAGCTCAAAGCGCTTCACAGTGAAGTGGGGTGGGACTCACCTCAACCACCACCATTTTCAGTAATTGTGGTCTGTTTCTCGAGGTTAGACAGCTGTAGTGTATATCATACATGTGGCCTTCTGGCTTTTTGACTTTCTCTCTAACCAATATTAATAGATCAACGGGGTTTGCCAGGAACTTGACTTTACCCACTGAAGCTGTGAAAAGTACCTGCAGCTGGAGAGGTAGTCCCCGATTTACTACGACAGCAAAGGGAAGCTTACAGCTAAATGGTCAAAGAAATGAGGGGGAGTTTGACAGCTTAAATCCTCAGAATACCTCGGAAAAAACCCTCCTACCACCCACCTTCTACTTAACTTCTGACTACAGAAAGTGGGGTCAACTAGCCCAGTTAAAAGGCTTGAAAATGTGGGACAGCTAATAAACGTCATGTTGAATCCAGTAGTCTTTTTTTTTTATTGAAAGAGATACATGTTCAATCACTGAATTTGTTTAGCAGGGAAGCACCTTTCTATCTGGTTTCAGAAGGTACAGTATGTTTCCATGTATTAGTCAATGGAAGTTTTAATTTCACTCCTCCCAGAATAAGGAAGAACAAAAGGCATTTAGATGTTTAAGCAACTACAAAAGGACTGAAATTCTAAGGTCTTACAATGAGACCAAAATCATTTTAGTGTCTGAAGGCATACTGCTGTGTCATGACTTTCATCACTCATCAGGCCAGTTTAGCAATTGTTAATCATTTAGAAAATACATTGCTGATGCTATTTATTGCATAAATTCTTCAGAAACCTGGTTCTCTTATATCGTTTTTTTGACTTGGATGACAACCTAACTGAAGTGAGAAAACCTCTGTTCTATTCAGTCTGTAGTTCTGCCTTTTCTAACAGCAACCAACGTACCATTGAGCAAGATATGACATAAGCTGTTCAGTGAAAACACCAGACAAGAGTGCAGTGAGCAGCTGCCAGCCTTAATGGTGTGTTTATGTTCCAACACTCCCTGTCCATGCAAGTACTCCCTTGAGATATTAAAGAGGTGGTATTATGCTAATTTTCAGGTTCAAAATCTTATTTAGGGGTTGTACCAGAACAGGTTTACATGGTTTAATTTTCAAAAAACACCATATTTTTTGTCATACTGGACATTGCTACAGCTCTTCTTTTCACCCTGTGTTGAAGGCTTCGTTTTAGCTATGGAGTGATACCATCTTGTCTGTAAATGATCTTTGTTAGGAGTTGCACATGCACAGTTCTTAGTTAAGGACTACTAGCCAATCAGAAGCAGGGAAGGGCAGATCAGCGAAAGGCCGGTAATAGCCAATCAGAAACAGAGAAAAGCGGGTCAGCGGAAAGACGGTAAACAGCTTCGATTCAGCTGTAGGCTACATGTTGCTGACCAGGTTGCTAATTTGGACTGGAGCTAGAGTTTCAGAGTGGTGAGTTATTAATCTGTAACAAAAATATCTTTCATCCATAAAGTTTTAACTGAGCTCTGTCTCTACATCACAGTAACAACTTCATGTCCATTGACTGCTTGGAGGGTAGCTAGTGTTTGGAAGGGAGAGGAGAGGTGTGTGCTGCAGCTCAGTGTTTTTCCACCGGTGTTTTTGAGGGCGTGTCGGAGTAGTCACTCAGTGAGCATTATAACACGTATTTTCATTGTGACGTCACAAGAAAGGGAAGTAAAGGTTGGACTACAAACGAGCTGTTTTCATGCAGTTCAGAGCAGTGTTTTCTCTGGGAGATGGGAACTCCCTTTGGGGTGGGCTTTTTCATTTTGCAAAAATAGTACATGCACAATAAAGGAGAGGGAAAAAGCCTAAAACCATAATACCACCTCTTTAAGGCTCCCTACAAACAAACATTACTCAAGGTACACAATGCAGTGACTGTATTCACTGGTGCGAGAACAAAACATGTGACTTTAGTTTCAAGCCTCAAAGGATATCTCTTCCTAAATAGATAACTGGTCATGTTCAGTAGAAATATATAAAGACATAAAAATCAGTGTCTTCAAAACTGACTTTTGAGCAATTTGACACTTTTAACTACTTGCAAGAACCAAAAACAAGTAGGGGTTAATACTTTATAAATCCACTACGCAAGTTTTACAATGAAATAATCCATGTTAAACAGTATCAACATGAATTAATGTCTTCGCATGCTCATTGGAGGCAGACTTTCACACTTAAGGCAAAGTTCCTGTTGATGGGAATGCAACATCATCTTCCACTTGCAAGACCATCTCTGCAACCACAAGGCTACAACTCCACTCACACAATACAGGTGCAGAAATTGGAAAATGTTCTGTGATTCAACAGTTACCAGAGGATGTGGTGAAATGGAGGCGGTGGCAGCCTTATGGTCAGAAAAAAGAGTTTGTGGGTGGCAGGTTGCCAGTTTAAATCCCCAAAACCCACAAGGAAAAACCCTCCCTCTCCCCACAATTACTCTGTATTGTGTTCTTAGTCAACCACCTTGCTTAAATGAAAGTGACAGTGACTTAGTAAAACAAAAAATTAACAGAAGTAAACCCAACAAAAGGGAATAGTTTTTTTTAAAGCCCCGCATGGCTGGAGTTAAGCCATGCTCAGTTGACAGCAGTTGACAGCAATTGAAAACATTCTAGCCCTTGAGGCTAGCATAGTACTGTCAGCAGAAATGAACTGAATAAAACTCACAATCCCATTTCCAGTTCTCACTGAAGAATCAACAACCCGTGTCTCCCCAACCATTTACTCATCATTTGTTTACGTCTGTTTCCCCATGAGATCACGTGAGGTTGTGCCTGCTCCTTCTGGCATAATCTGGATAATCATATATATATAAATTCAAGTGACAAAAAATTACTGGAATCCATGTCACACCTGATATGACTTAAATCAATACCTCAATCTGCCACAGACTCTTTCGACTGGCACTTGGAATTATGAAAACTGTTACAGTTTCAACCACTGAATTCGATTTGAAAGTAAAGCTGCAGGGAGACATTTTGGTTTCACTAGGTATGTTTCCATCCATTTGTCAAGTGATTTTTTTGCGACACCCACCCCCATCCCAAAAAGAGGGGAGTGGAGAAAACATTTGAATTTGGTATGTTTTTATCACCAGGGTTTGGGACAAACGAAAGCAGAGCTTACACCAAATCACAAAATTGAAATGTCTTTCAAGAATTACAGCTACATCAGTTATTGATATCTGCTAATTATGTCTGTTTTCATGCAGTCTGAAGACAAAAATGCATTAAAAAAATGAAACTGGCAATATTCGTATGCAGAAACCAATGGTGACACAACTGTGACATGTCTCCAGAAAACATTTAATCTGAAGGCACACTGCTGTGTAATTGGTTTGATCCATTCATCAGGCCACTTTCATCAGGTTTACATCATTAGTTGTTCTGCAAATGTGTTTCCAAAAAGTACCGAAACTGCAGCTCAGTCATCACAGATGAAACGATAACTCTTAAATGCTTTGCCTACCTAAATTTGCAGTGGTACAAATAATATAAATAATATAATTATCTTAAAAAGTTTGTGATTTTCTTAAATATTTATCCTTATAGGAAGGTAGATTTATTTTGTCAGGTTATAGAGTGAAATTGAGTTTGAAACTCCCTTCTGCTACCTAGCAGACAATATGCAATAATATAGAAGCAAATACAAAAAGGGCAAACAGAAAAAAAAAAAACAATCAGTGGGGCAGTGCTGAGGATGAATTAAAGTTTAAGAGTCTGATAGCTTGGGGGGGAAAGCTGCAGTCTGGTGGTGTGGCAGCTGAAACTTCTATCTCTCTTCCAGAAGGCAGCAGGGTGAACAGGCTGTGGCTGGGTGGGTACTGTCCACAGATGAACAGAGATGTGCAAAGAAAGTGTGAAAGAGGAAAAGAAAACAGACAGAGGAAAAGAGGCTTTCTTTGCTTGCATCACAACATAACTTAATATGGATACTCTATGACATATGACCTGAAATGGGGAATTTATGGTGAACACCAGTTTCTTTCTGAGATGTTCTGCTTCAAATAAAAATTAGGTAATGGGCTCATTTCAAATAATACAGAGGAGGAGGAGACAACTTCCTGTCTACTCACCGACTCTACTCTCAAACTGAAAGCCATGAGTAAAATGGTATGTATTCTGTCATTTTGATTATTTTATTTATGTACACTGAAATTGTTAAGGTCCCCCCCCCCACACACACTAGAGTCACCAGTTCATCTAATCTGCATGTTTTTTTTAACATATAAGTGAACATGCTACTAACATATTTCCACAGATTCAGAGATTAAGTAGAAGGCTGCTTATTCCATTGCTCTTGGTTGGTAAACAGTATTCCAATAACTAAATTCAGTGTTATGACACCAGCACATAAGGTACAGGTTGTACGCCGTTCCTGATACATAAAAACATCATCCTGCTCGGTGTATAAAAGGTGTTTTGACACTGACAAGGCGTTTATGATTACGCCATTATATTTCTAAAAAGGAGGGGGGGGGGGGGGGGGGG
>NC_060151.1:11188493-11206888 GCF_021292245.1 Micropterus dolomieu
GTATAAGGAAACAATATAGGAAATATAACATCTTTTACTCATTTATTTAATCATTCTATGTTGGTTATTATCTCCCAAAGCTTCCTTTCTCTCCCAAAATGTTTCCATATGTTCCTTAAAGCAAAAGTTTGTCTCTTTTACAAATTTTGTAGTTAGTGTGTTTGTTTAGTTCTTTGCCATAGAAGCATACATTATACATATAAGACAATACTAACTAGTAGGATAAATTCAGTATTAGTTTAGGTCTTCTCATGGGATTTGTTGATAATAGAAATACAAATGAAACCAGGCTTATCCTTTAAGAAGCTTGTGTGAGCCGCACTAGCAAAGTCCATGTGTGAGATGATATGATATTAAATTTACCCTTTAAACACATACACACCTCAACCACATTAGTAGGTATCCGAGTAGCAGCCTTCCTTTAGGTACTGAGAAATGGAGTGCTGTGCAGTGTATGTATTGTTTTAAGTAGTCACAACATGCATGCACATGTCAACCCCCCCCCCAAAAAAAGATTTACAGATTTGCAAAGTTTGTGCACTGAGCGTGTGTGACAGAGTCATCACTACTGTTCACATTACTGTGCAGCTGTACTTATGATATCCTGCAAGGCAGAGCTAACCACGTACAAGTTTCCATAACACCATCTACACACCTGTGTACAGTAAGAGAAGGTTGTTCAGGTTATCTCAAGTGTGTGGGAAGCGGTGTGCGCAGATACTTGTGAGTGTGTCTGTATGCTCATCTGTGACGTGGTGGTTGTGAATGTTTGCATGTGCATGTGTGTGAATATTGCTTGTATGTCTGTGCTGTGCATCTATTTCTTCCTTTCGAATGTGAGAGTGTGTAAGTGCGTAAGAAAAAGTGTTTCAGATATTTATGCTGTAATTGTAGATTGATGGAGGTTCCCTTGGGGTAATTGTACACTGCAAGTTTCCATAACTCCTGCAGGGGTGGTAAGAGTTATTGTTTTCTTCTGCTCTTGTAGTTAGAGAGGCAAGTGTCTGTAATTGTCTTTCCTTGACTTTCTTAGATTATTCTTTTTTTGAACTAATTGGACTTAATTATGTAATTTAAGGTGTCTATCCCCACCCTGACGTTTAACTATTTCCCCAAAGTGAAAAAAATGATGAATAAATAAGCACGTTAGTTATCCTGTGGTCTGGTTTTGTACAGTATACAGTGTGCCTCTGTTTCTCTGCATTTGTCTTACTGAGGTCTAAAACGTCGTCTGTCTTGATAAGGTCTTCAGGTCTGGTCAGAGGCAGCTGCGTCTCAGGTTCTCCCTGAAGCTGAAGCGATAAAGACCGCAACATGAAGAACACACGGATTGCCTGTAGAGAGAGTGGGGAAGCCCGTACAATAACACACAAGCAGTTAGAGATGTCTATGTGAAATTAATCCTGTCTGAAATTGACAGTTACAACACACCGGTGAAAAGAACAAAGAAATTACAGCGCTCCTGAGACACTGACATCAATCACACAATGTTTTCATCACTGTCAGAATCAGACTAATCTCTCTCTGAATCAGATTCCACTTTATTGCCAAGTAGGTTCACAAATATAATGCATTTATAGGAATAAACATGAAATATATACATTTTAAAATATTAAATTAACACAGTATAAAAAATGTACAAGAATAATAAAGAAGATACCAAATATGGCAGTGAATGCAAAATCTGAGCTTTGTAGTGATGCTACTGTCATTTGTGACAAGGGTGTTGCAACCCCACACAGGTACTTTAAAATGTCAACTATTAAAATCCACTTGGTTGATTACATGTCCCAAGGCCTAAATAGGACACAACACATGGATTCCCAGGAATCTCACAACCTGTTTTGTCTCTGTGTCTCTCTCTCTGCCTGTGTCTGTCTGTCTGTCTGTCTCTGTCTGTCTGTCTCTGTGTGTTTGTCTGTCTGTCTGTCTGTCTGTCAGTCTGTCTGTGTGTGTGTGTGTCTCTCTGTCTGTTTGTCTGTCTCTCTGTCTGTCTGTCAGTCTGTCTGTGTGTGTGTGGACGCACCCTGCGTGTCTTCTCTACGTCTCCACAGGGCAGTCTCTTGACGAAGTCGATGCCAGTCAGAGGGGTGCCAGTGGGCGGCAGCAGTATTGAGGCATCCATCATTAGATACTCCACATTAAGAGGTTTACTCTGCAACATAACACACAGGCACGAGTAGAGACAAACCCACGTACAGCACCGGCACATACATCAGCAACACCAAGGAAATCATGGAGGGGCAACAACCCCCCACCCCCAAAGCAAACGTGACACCAACTAAAGGTCAACTAACCGTCATGCTCCTGTATTCGTCTTCAAACATGTCCAGAAAGATCTCCTCACCCTGTGATGACACAACAAAAAATTGGATGCCGGTTAAAAATAAGACAGATGGGAATGAGTGGGAAAATTGACGGACATTCTGGATGGACTTTCATACTGACTTTCATCGCCTTTTTGCATGACGCATAACTCAGCTCTCGAAAAGCCACATGCATTCACACAATAAAAACTGTAATTGCATAAAAGCAGAAAAAAAGCTAATGCATATTTTGTGTCTAGTTATACAGCTCTACATCCTCACAGTTCTGAGTTATAAACACATCTTAATTATCGTTTGTGCATACCAACTCCTCTTCTCATTTTCTTGTTTTGGCATCATGCTGGAACAGTGCCAAAGCAGTTGCTACTCAACTGTAAAACCCAATACACGCGGTTATATGTTGTAAGCCACAATGGAATGTTTCATGTTTTATTGGTTTGTTTGGTGCATCTGCTTTTTTTATTTGATAGTGACAGTAGAGATAGAGACAAAACAGAAATTGAGATATGGGCAATGACATGCAACAAAAAGGTCCCCCTAGGCGATGAGGGGAACAGCTGTTTTGTTGTCCGTGGGGTGTACAGTGCCTGATTCTGATACTGAAAAGGACAAAAAGTTGTGAACATTTGTCATAAATACGGGAGAACTGTGGCCCCTGGAGAGAGAACCGGGGACAATGAAAAATGGGAATCTCCTGGGAAAGAGGCAAGTAAGGCCAGTAGGAAGAAGGACCTTACCGCATGCATTTATAAATTCTCTATAATTAAAACTCTGATATTACTGTACTTAACAAGCCGTGTCCTGAAAACATCATCACATGCCCACATTCCGTCTTTCATGTTACCTCTTGGTCATATCCCATGTTAATGTCATATACTCAGCTGACTCATTGGCACGTCTGTGCGTGCAGAGTGTAAAAACAGTGTTTAGAGGTATACACACTCTAACGGCACTTTCTGATTATTATCAATTTCTGTGGGCATAACGTAGAACATGAGCTTTGTTTGTGCTCATTGTCACATTTCTAGATGCAGGTAGCTGACCAGCGGAACCACATTCTTCTGTTACATGTTATTTTCTTATCTGGGGATGTGAAACTACCGCTGTCCCGCTTCTCTCAAACGTGATACTGCCAGCTATGGGCACAGACCCTGTTCATCTGCTGTGTGTTCCAGCACAAGTAAATAAATATGGAGGGAGAGGAATTCTTAAGTGACATCCCATAGGCAAAAAAAACAGGAAATGCTGGACAGATAAGACAAGTTGTTTGGACACGAACAGTTGAGCACAGAGAATTGATGAATGTGGTACTAAAAGGAATGAAAAACAAATTAATTGAGTAAAGATCAACATTATTTATAATAGGAAGTGCTTAAGATATTTATATATATATATTTTTTTATAACATCCAGTGTTTTCTCCTGCTTCATGTCAGATTAATTTAATCAGATGCAGATTTATCATTTCATTATTTAATCAAAATATACCTTACATACAGGAAGCCTCTATTCAATGGTTATGTTTGGAGTGTTGATGGCAGTGACAATTTCCTGAATACTGTACATCTTTTCTGCCTCTCTGGGCCTTGATGATCCGCATGTTTTAATGGTGCGAAAGTCAGTCCAACTGAACTCCTGTGACTGATTCCAAAACTGATATCCAAAGATACTCAAAGAGAAACAGAAAGCACTGGATGCGTTTTGCCTAATTGTGTAAATATATCTATATTTATACTTTGTATAGTACACATGGGAAACACTTTCAGTTTTACCTATTACTAAACCTTCAGGGAAATGGTTTCAGTTATAATCAGTGGATACACTCACTCACGCACACTCCTACATGTGTTAGACAATAGGGACTTAACAGGTAGATTGAGATTCAGCTTTTGTTCGTGACAAGGTTCACAAGAAGAACTCATTTTAAACTGGCTGTTGGGCCTGTCTGGCTTTGTTCTTTTGTTACCCTCCCTAAAGTACCTTTCTGTCCATTAGCCCAGTCCCAGCAGCAGTCTCTGTCTGAGCAGCCAGAACAGCTAAAGTTTTTCATGGTGTGACTGTTAGCTGAAATCTTACTGTGTTACAGCAGTCAGCAACAGTGAAATATATTGCATCATTATAATTTGTTAGACAAAGTCAGTCTATGTGTCTGTGTGTGTTTTCAACTTGTAGCTTTAGTTGTCTTCCCCTTAGTGAGAGAAGCGCTTATTTCTGTAGGTTAGTGGTGCATGTGTGTGCGACCACTGGCCAGGTAAATGTCTGGTTATCCTAAAGAGTGTGCGCTGGTGTGTTGCTGTGTACACTCACCTTGTAGAATCTCCGCAGTAAATGCAGACTTTCTTCCCTAGCACCCTGCAAACAAAAAACATTAAGTATGAACAGTATCAACCATCAGTCACGTGACACACACACACACACACACACACACACAGAAATACAAACTTCAACTAATGTGTAAAAGGTCAAACAAAGTTAAGAAACAAACTGCCAGAAATCGTGTTGGATATAAAAAAGCAAAATTACCCAATGACTGCAATATTTGAGGAACCCACACCAGTGTTTCCCTTATGAGTTCAGGAGCGGCGGTGCGCCACTGCTGAATTGTGACTGCCGCCACAAAAAGTTCCCACAATCATTATTATATCAGTGTGCTACTTATTTTCACTCACACAATGTGCGAGGAAGGTAACACTCAAGGTGCTTTTATAGGAGCAGCATAACTCCAATTCGGGAGGTGCGTAGCAAGTGTTTGATTGAGCGGCAGAATATTAGATTCTGGCAGTAAATGTACTCTGTCGGTTACAGTGTGTCAGCTTCTCAAGGCCAAGAAAAGTCTGTTTGTTGTTTCCCATCTGGTGGAAAAGTGAAGCCCGTTTGCACTAACTTAGCTAACATCTCCCCTCCCCTCAGACTGCGCAGTGTAGCAGGAAAGCTTATACAGTAGGCTGCGTCTTTTGGCTGCTGTAACTTAGCTCTATTTATAGAAAGTAACTGGTTGCTGTATTTTATTACTACCTACTTTTCCAATGTTGAGAACACCAGTTACAAACTTAGACTAAACTGGTGTAGCCTACAGCTCTGTCCTGTTCACAGACTGGTTCATTCTAAATTATTTTTCATATGAGTCTGAAAAAGTGGTTGTTAGGAAAAGAAAGGACAGTGGTGACTGCAGGAGCTGAGGTTAGTAAAGCAAATTAGTGATGCAAACTAGTCCTTTTAAGCTAATGAGGAGACGTTTCTTTTTGTATTTTAATGTGCAAATAAAATGCAGCTCAGAAGGGAGGTGGTTTCTCATGTTGCCTATTTTGTTATATTAATGTCTACAGATAAATGTCAAAAGCTGTAAAATAAAGACACAAAAGGCAAACATGAACAATCGTATCTGTAATGATTCTGAAGTCATTAACAGGGTTTTCCTGCCATTAAGGCTCAGGGGGTGATTCCCAAAACCTGCTGTGCTATAAATGTAAAATCACTGTGGAAAGCGTCATAACCAACCCAATTACTTTCCCCAAATCCAAAGGTTGTAGTTCCTCAACAGTAGACTGATCTTGGTGTGTGGTGTTGGTTATTTATTATCTGCTTTAGCTTTTCCAACTATTTGTTCAAAGATATGGTGAAAATAATGGCCCAATATGATGTGGAAATACATATTTTTTTATTGGAAAACGTAAAATATTCTTGCGGGAGAGCCCCACCCCCCACCCCCAGACATACTACGCGCACAAATTTTCTTCACTCAACTCCACCCTAGGGGAAACACTGCACGCTGGCTGTTCCTGAGAAAAGGTGACATCTATAAATGGTATTCACATCATTAACTTCTAGTGTATCCCTCACTTAATAGGAATCTGACACAATGTACTGTAACTGTTAGTGATGCCGTTTCTCCTGTGCTGCGTTAACCACTTCCTCTGACATCAATAAATCCTTCCCTGGTTTCCCCAATCATATGAGGAATCAGAGAGTTAGAGGAAGGATAGGAAGTAGGTTTTCCTTGAACAATGTGAATCTGTTTGTGATTAACACTCAACAAACTAAACCTGGAAATGCCGGCCTTTTCTGTCAGAGATTAGAAACACGACTAGTCATCTATATCTGCAGGGCAGGAAGAGAATTAGCAGGGTGAGGGAAAATTCCCCATGACAATAATTTTTTCCCTAGGATCAGATTTCTGGAATTTTAGAAAGCCAGAAGTCACAACTTGACAGATACTTTAGCAAAATAATGATCATGATTCCTGGTAAGACCCTCAGCATTACCATTTCAGATAAAGGAGCACTGACCCATTTGAAAGGGGCTATTCATTAATATTAACCTATGTCAGAGGTGGGAAATTTTCTCAAGCAGAAACCCCCAGTGATGTTAAACTGACTGACATCAACACTACGGGAAACCTGACCAGACTGCTCGGCAAAAACTACAAGATTTCAATTCACTTTTAAATTCAGTCAGATCAGAAAACTTTTTTTTTCTTTTTTCTTTTTTTAAATGAAATCCTGAAAACCAAAAAGCAACAGCACAAGTACTTCCTGTAAGTCCTGGGAGGAAAGGAAAGGGGAATGCAGTGAAAGAAAGGGTGGGGAGGAATTACCCTGAAGTGAGAGAAGAGGAAATAAAACATTTCCCAGAAAGACTAGGAAGAAAAATCGATGGCTGTGCAAAGCAAAGACAGGTAGCGAGAGAGAGAGGGAGAGCAGAGAAATCATGGTGGTCCAGCTTCAATCATACACCATCCGCTGAAATATGTCTTGGTCATAACCACCAATTAGCACTCATTGAAAACCCCCGCAGCTTCAGATTGTGAGGATGTTAAATGTAGAGGGGCTGTTTTACTGCACTGAAAGAAAACCTCCTATGGATGACACAAGATCCAACCTTCCACCTCAGACCCACCGATCCCTGACACTGTGTGTGTGTGTGTGTGTGTGTGTGTGTGTGTGTGTGTGTGTGTGTGTGTGTGTGTCAGGTTTTACAGGCCTGTATGTATATGAGTAGTGTGTACATTTTGTGTATGCTGTACCTCCAGGCAGGCCAGATGGATGTCTTTGATTATACAGTGGCTTCCAGACAGCACAGACTGCTTTAATAAGAGGCAGCTCAGCTCCATGGTAGCTAGGCGCACTTTACCATCTACACATAAGAGAAATATATGATTAATAAACAAGGATAACTTACTGTAGTCCCATATTGGCCAAACAAAGCATTGTTTACATGGAATAATGTGTACAGTGTTAGTGTTAATATTTAATTAATGGGCTAAAATGTGTTTATAACGTGTATGAAATTAAATGTACATATGGTTTGAGCATAATAACAGCATCATCTACTACATATACAAACCCCATTTCCAGAAATGTAGGGATATTTTCCAAAATGTAATAAAAACTATAATCTGTGATATATTTCTTCAACCTTTATTTAACTGACAAAAGTACAAAGATTTTCAATGGTTTTACAAACCAGCACAATTATTATTATTATTATTATTATTATATGTATTTTGTTGATATAAACAAAGTTTCATGCCTGCAACACATTTAACAAAAGAATGGACAAAATTAAAATATGATTGAAAAGTGCACATCAGGATATATATAATATCCAAGTAACACCTGTTTTGAGGACAATAAGCAGGCTAATTGGTAACAGGTGAGGTGTCATGATTGGATATAATAGTAGCATCCGCCAAAAGGCTCAGTCTCTGCAAGTAAGGATGGGTCGTGGCTCACCCTCTTTGTGCCAAAATTCATGAGAAAATTGTTAGTCAGTTCAAAGTGAACGATTCTCAATACAAGACTGCAGAGGGTTTAGGTCTTTCAAAGTCAACACTACATAATATTGTGAAAAGATTCAGGGAATTTGGAAACATCCAAGTCTAAATGTGAAGGTCGGAAACCCCTGTTGGATGCATGTGCGTGACCTTCAAGGCCTCAGGTGGCACTGCCTAAGAAACCGTCACACTCTGTGACAAATATGAGGCCAATGTTTTCTTTCATTACGGCTCCGTCTCCTCCTGGCAACAATAACAGAAGCCATCTCTGCACAACACTTGGCGGTTTGCACCTTCCTTTCATACGTATTAAATACAGAAGCTGTTGCACTCACTTGAAATTACGTTTAGGCTTGGTAGATCACATTTCTTGTAGTAAATAAATGTATTTGCATGTTACGCCCCAAAATGTATATTCATAAACGCAAAAGTAAATGAACAACAGGTGCTATCTTGCACGTTTGAAAGACATCATTCTGCGTGCACACAGTTAGTAGATCAGCTCAAGTGCTAATTTGCTGGTGATATCAAGTTTGCACACGTTTTTACTCACGCAAACCTTTAGTAAATCAGGCCCAGAGTGCGTGTGCTTGACTGGCCTGCTGCCAGACCAGATCTGTCTCCTGTTGAAAATGTATGGCGCGTCATGAAGAGAAAAATCAGACACTGGTGACCACAGACTGTTGAGAAGTCAGTAAAACTATAGAAAATCTTTTCTTTGTACTTTTGCCAGTTAAATAAAGGTTCATGTGAATTAACAAATCCCAGATTTTAGTTTTTTTAATCACAGTTTGGAAAATATCTGTATAACTTTTTTGGAAATGGATTTCGTATTTTCGCTTGTATAGAACTTCTCATAGCACCTGTTTTTGGTCGCATGTTCAGTGTGAAAATATGCAAATAACATCCAAAGAAAAGAATAGTGTTTGTGTATGGAACCGCTTTAAATTTCATATTCAGAGCCGTACTCAGTAATGGGAATTCAACAGAGGGACTGGCTCGTATGGGTCATTAAGATAACTAAAGATATTCAAAATGAGTGTGTGTGTGTGTGTGTGTGTGTGTGTGTGTGTGTGTGTGTGTTACCTGGTTGTGCTGCCTGGCTCATAACTCTGATAAGTCTCTCTACCAGCACCAGGCTGTAGGAGCTCTTCTCCTGGTCAGGAACCGGCAACTGCAAACGCTCCAAAAGATCTCGGTTTATACCTACAGCCAGGCGGACAGGCAGGGAGGCAGACCAGGTAAGGAAAAAAGTTGCACAGGAGATTTGGTGGCATAAACATGAACACTGATGGTATAGGCTTGTTAAAAAATTATGTAAACTTCAGTCCTGTGTCTACTACAAAATAATCTGAGGCAAGGCACCAACTCAATTAACAATATCAACGTGTTGTATCATAAAAGTGGCCATTATGACTCTATGGGTCATGCCACTGGCCACCTCTATTATAGTAATTGTGTGTATTGTATTGAACAGTGTACAGTCTCCTCCAACAGTATTGGAACGGTAAGGCAAATTCCTTTGTTTTTGTTGTTCACTGAAGACATTTGGGTTTAAGATCAAAAGATGAGTATGAGTTCACAATTTCAGCTTTTATTTCCTGGTATTCACATCTAGAGGTGTTAAACAACTTAGGACATATCACAGTTTGTATTAGACCACAGCATTCTTAGGTGAGAAAAAGTAATGGAACAAATAATCTTAAAGTAAATAACATTTAATATTTGGTGGCGTAACCCTTGCTTGCAATAACTGGCTCAAGCCTGCGACCCATCGACATCACCAAACTGTTGCATTCTTCATTTGTGATGCTATTCCAGGCTTTTACGGCAGCTTCTTTCAGTTCTTGTTTGTTTCGGGATGTTTCTCCCTTCAGTCTCCTTTTAAGCAGGTGAAATGCATGCTCTATTGGGTTAAGGTCATATGACTGACTTGGCCAGTCAAAAACCTTCCACTTTTTCCCTCTGATGAAGTCCTTTGTTTTGTTGGCAGTGTGCTTTGGCTCATTGTCCTGCTGCATGCTAAACTTCCTCCCGATTAGTTTCAATGGGTTTCTCCATAAATTGGCAGACAAAATGTTTCTGTACACTTCTGAATTCATTCTGCTGCTACCATCATCAGTTACATCATCAATAAATATTAATGAGCCTGTTCCAGTAGCAGCCATGCTCGCCCAAGCCATGACATTACCTCCACCATGCTTCACAGATGAGCTTGTATGCTTCGAATCATAAGCAGTTCCTTTCTTTCTCCACACTTTGGCCTTTCCATCACTTTGGTAGAGATTAATCTTGGCCTCATCAGTCCATAAGATTGTGTTGCAGAACTTTTGCGGCTCGTCTCTATACTTCTTTGCAAATTTCACAATGGCTTACTTTTCTCCCATAGACAGCTCTCTGGTCTTCATGTTGGTTTATCCTCTTTAACAGGAAATGCAGTCTTTATAGGATGAAAATTTAGACTAGTCATGCAGAGTTATTAAATGTTTGGACAATCAACCTAAAAGGCAACACCTGGGCAACAAGAAACAGTCACATGTTCCAATGAGAGCTGAAATTCTGAACTCATCTTTATGATCATAAACCCAATGTGTTCAGTGAACAAAAACAAAGGAATTTGCCATACCGTACTTTTGGAGGTGACTATATATTGAAACAAATCTTTTTTAGAAATATACGAAGTTCTGCACAGCCTATATGGATGCGGGTTAACTTAATGTACCAGAACATATCTAAATGAGCCAGTATAACCAACCAAATAAGTATAAAGGGCAACCTTTGCTGTGTGAGACGGCATAGAGCAGGCAGAGGACAAACAGGGCGTGGTAGTCATCGTTGGTGCAGTCGAGAGCACTGTACACCATGTCTAAGAACGGCCTGCAGAGAGAGAGAGAAGATATCAGCAGTCCACAGACACTTTCGTCTGATAGTGGAAAGAATAAATAAAAGACAAATCTAACAGTTCAGCGTGTTCAGATGTGTGTTTACATGTACCTGCTCCTCTGTGTGTGTGTGCGGGTGGCGGCAGCAGTTTTCTCCTCATCGGTGATGTTCTGCTCCGTCAGCTCCGACACCTTACACTTCTCCATCACCACCATCTCGATCTCTGTGCACACACATGCTTTGTACTTAACTTACGTAAGGGACTATAAATGTGAAGATTGACAAACACATCATTGCTCTGAAGTCACCAGTGATTATGAATGTTCACTCTGAAAATACTTCCTTCTCGACCTTCATCGGTCCAAAAAATATAGTAGCAGAAGATGGGCCAATCGTGCCATCATTGTCTGCCAACTATGACTAAAATATTGATTTTCATAAGCATGTAAAATGTACGGAATATTTCAATCAATGATGTACATTCCTGTCTATCCTATTTATCACTTTTCTGATCAATCAGTTAAATAGGGTAGGTGTTGTAAGTGTTTTTTTTCCACCCCAAATGGTACATGTCTCATTTTGAAACTATCCGTTCCTCTACAGCCCACAATGACATTTGTGTTAAAAAAAAACAAACCCATGCTGTCAAATTCTGTGCAATGGGCCCTCAGAAGCCCTAAAGATTGTATAGTCCTGCAATGACTCTCTGCAAAAAGAGTCTATCAGCAAAAGTAAAGAAGGAATCATTTCAGATGAGTGAAATGGTCACACTTTTATTTAACACACACACACACACACACACACACACTTGGATGCTAACAAACATACACACACATGCACACAGAGGAGGAGTGAGAGACAGGCGGAGAGGTGAGGAGCACAGGATGGATGGTGTGTCACCGTGGATATGGACTGT
The DNA here is from genome assembly GCF_021292245.1 of Micropterus dolomieu. NCBI lineage: Eukaryota > Metazoa > Chordata > Actinopteri > Centrarchiformes > Centrarchidae > Micropterus > Micropterus dolomieu. Next base: position 11,200,392 of record NC_060151.1, read on the forward strand.
GGGCTGCCATGGAGGTTGTATTGGACATGTGATCCGTGGAAGCCATGGCAACCACGGGGTAATTAAGAGGTGCCAAACAGGGGGATGCAGCAGAAAGAGGGAGGGCCTCATCTCAAAACCAGCCAAAGAGGAATTTCTGATAAAAATTAGTGTCTTTCCACTTCTACTCTTTTTCTCCCGCATTTTGTCTTTTTGCCTCAACTTCTGACTCTTTTTGTCTTTTGACATTTGCTGTTTTCAGGAGTCATGCATGTGCTTATCTTACTACTTATGAGGCTGCATAGTCTAATCTGAATTTGGCACAAAAAAAACAAAATACAGGAAATGCATGGAGATGACGGCAGCAGTCATGTGCACACAAAAACAGAGCACTTTTATAGTAAAAGTTTAGCTGCCATCATCTTTTTAGTTATTCTGTTTTTTTAAGAGTTAGTCTCCCTCTTTTCTGTTAAGAGACGAGGGGCTGCTGCTGTGGTGCCTGTTGGGTAACCAGGGTGCATCATGGGAGACTGCGTCTGATTGATGGGAGTAAAGAAACACTCACAAACACAGTCCTGTACTGCTGTATCTCAACGAGACACCCACTCACCTTCCGCCGTCTCCCCACTCGCTCTGCTTCCCTTAGAACTCCCTCCTCCTACTCCCTCTGTACCTTTTCCCTTCTCTCTCTCTCGGCCTCCCTCCCTCTCTCCTCCGCGGCCATCATCGTCCCAGCCCTCCTCCCCTCCTCCTCCTCCTCCTCCTCCTCCCCCAGTCCTTTCGTCCTCCTCCTCCTCGCCCAGGTTCTTGTAGTTTGGCCTCCTCTGAGTTCTCTTGCGCCCACGGTGGCGGGACAGCTCCAGGGAGCGCTCCAGAGACTCCGGGGGCTTGGCGAACCGACGCACACCTCCTGCACTGGCCTGGGGTGTTGGAGACGGACAGAGAGGAATCACAGAGGCAAGAGTGTGAGATGGGAAGAGACTACATGCCTGGAGTAGGCCACAGAGTAGTAATTATTTTATCAAGTTATATTATGTCAGAATTCATTCTGGAGATCATTAAATAATTTTGTTATCAAGTGCTTTCATAGATGATTTTGGTTAAAATAAAGCTGTGGTGGTCACTTTGCTTCCTGGTTTTTAATATCTACAGGCAGATAATATACAAGTGAGAAAAAGAAAATGGCTGTATGATGAATGTATTTAGTCAGCTAAAGATATTCTGGATTAAACACACTCAGAGGCCTAGATACTTGGAAGAAACTGTCTCGTTTCCAGAAAGCAATATCACTGCAACCTAAATGCAAAAAACAGACACACAAACTTGCACGAGAACACATGCATGCACAAAAACACACTTGCACAACTGATCACGTCCATATCTTATCACACATGCACACACAGAGCCTTACAGTAAATCCTTCTTGCACTATCTTGTTGATCAAAGTCAGTTAAAACACCCAAGCCACTTCCTCCCTGATAAACTCTCAAAGAAAAATGACCACTTGACACACATACACACAGTTTATAACTGACTTTGAGGCTACTTCTGTGAAGCCATACTGGAACCAGAACCCATTCTCGCATATAGCCTTCAAACTTGCAGCAAAATGCAGATACGCACACAGGAAACAGCTGGTAAATGACACGATGCTGAACGAAGATGTCAACACTGACTTACAGTAAAACTGTGTATTCATAATGACAACAACTACTACTACTGATTCTAATGATGAAATTGAATACAGAATAGTGACTATTAAAAATTTTAATGTTTTTAATGGTTTGTGTTTCAGATTAAGTCAGCCCCAGTTTTAGACCAAAACTCCCGACGCATAATAATGCTAAAGCCTTAGCTACTCATTTCCACAGAATACTTTTTAATCCTTCTTGTAGTCAGCCACACTTTCAAAAACACTGATACCTGTATCACCTATCTGTTTCACTGGGTACATGGGAGCACTTAGGATTGTACTGTAGTTGCTGCTAAAAACACTCTGTGTATTCTGTCAGACATAAACCACAGACTAGTCAGTGTGTGTATTGCACCTGTTAGCTGACTCTGTTCTGGTAAACTGCTCACACTCTGAGCCTATGCTGAGAAATTAATGGAGGTCAGAGAGCATGTGAGGCGCACATGCACACACACACACACACACAAATAGGGCACCATTTACAGTTCAAAGATATACATGTGAATGCATAAAACTAAAACAGCTGCATGTGCTTTTCAAACAAAGATACTTGTACAGACATGCAAATGTTGACATGATGAATCTAACTGGTGCATTTGCAAGTAAACAGGTGTGCAAAACATAGAGATAGAGAGAGAAAAAAAAACACTTCTTCCAGGAAAGAGATTTAGGTTAGGTGAGCCAGCTCTGTCAGTGTTCCATCATGAGACCTAATTTCCTTCCACATCACAGACAAACAGGAAGGACCATTTGACCACGTGCATAAAACCGAACCCGTGCATCATCTTTCTGTGTTTATTTACAATAAATCCAACCATAACACGACAACAGCTCTATCTTATGTGGCAAAAACAATTAACATCTACAATCCAACATGCAATCACAAGAAATCATTCTGCAAAAACGCTGGTGTCCTAATGTGCCTGCAAACATGCAGGTATGAGCACATACCAGCAATGAACGAAGAACACAAACACACACACACACACACACACACACACACACACACACACACACACATCACTGCAGGTTAACTGCAAGTGAATAACACCGCCATCTGAAGTAGTAACCAATCTTCTATTCAGAGTAAGAAAATCTTAAGTGAGTCCTAAATATAGAAAACATTTCATTTGAGTTATGGGCCATGTTGAATTCTGTTTGAGGGAATTATCTGATAGAACATTCATTTCAGTGGCCTCTAGAGCGTATATACACACACTATGCTGCTCTAATATTTGGAAAATTGCAACACAAATACAGTATGGCAAGTCCACAAAATGCAGAGAAAGAGAATAGCACTGCTGAATGAATAGCTGACAGGTACTAGTTTGGGTCTGGCTGCCTCCTGTTGTGGTAGACCGACACTGACATCACACCTCAACTCACATTCACTGAAAAGGTAGGCCGCTTCTTACAACAGTCACAGGTCTAGCACGCGCAAACACGCGAACACACAGACACACAGACACACACACAGACACACACACACACACGCTGAGCAGAGAAAATAACCACAAGGGTTCTCAGAAACGCTCACTACCTCTGCACACCCACCTGGCTTCAAAAACAGATGGTCAAAAAAAATTAACAAGAGGGAAGGAGGTATGAGGGAAGAGAAACTGAATCACAGGCGAAGAAAAAAATGGGAGGAAGAGAGAATTAGAAAAAGAATAGTGAGGCGAATCGGATGGGGAGGATGAGGGGGAGTTAAGGGGGAGATAGAGAAAGAAAAAAAAAAAAAAGGGAAATAACACCAAGATACAGACGTAAATACCAAGAGATACTCGGAGAAAGCCCATACAAAGACAGACAGAAGGTTTCAATCCAACGCTTAGAGGTGAGAAAAGACGGAAAAAAGGGAGAGTGTGTTTGAAAAATGTAAAGAAGAAAAACAATGTAAGTAATTTGCATATTGCTGCCTTGATGTGGCTGAATCACGGAGAAAACACATGACCCTGTGATCTCATAACCACCAACCTGAACTTCTGGAACTCTAGTCTGTCTGTGTATGTACAATGTGTGCATGTGTGTGCGGGCACGTATCCATGCAGTCAGCAACTTTGGTGTGCAATTCTTGTTTGTATGCTCCCAGCGTGTTTATGTACTAGTGTGACTGTACCTCAATGTACAATCTGCCGTGTGTGTGTCGAACATTACGGTGTTTCTAGTTTGTATGTTGGTCTGTACAGTGTGCGCTTACAGCGTGTGTGTGTGTGTGTGTGTGTGTGTGTGTGTGTGTGTGTGTGTGTGTGTGTGTGTGTGTGTGTGTGTGTTACCATGGTCTTCTGCGTGCTGTGTATATCCGTCTGTGGGGTGAAGACAGACAGGTCTCCATTGAGAATAACTTCGGCCAGGGCGTTGACCATAGGCTGATAGTGGATGATCAGAAACACCTGTAAAAACACACAGATATACCCAATAAAAACCAAAACCAAAAACGTCTATAAAAACAACCCGTTCATTGCAAAGAAAAGGTAAGGTTCATAACTCAATTCTACATAAAATGTATTTTAAACGATGCAAAACACCTGTAGGAGGACTTGATACTGCTCTTTTAACTGTGCTGCATGTCAAATAAAAGTGAACAGCTTACATTGAATTTCAAAGTCAAATTTTGGAGTTCACTGAACAGGTTTACCTTACATGGGAAAGCAAAAGCAAATAGGATAAATCGGCAGCATGACTGGAGGATCAACATCCAACCACACAACTACAATATACCGGTGCTTTAGTGATGGCTGGTGGTGGCGTCTGATGTTTGTGCGTGTCTTGCTTACTTGAGACAGCAGGTAGAGGGACACCTGAGGGTTGATCTTTCGCTCTTCAGACTAAAGAAACAGAAAAATTTAAAGGCCAGTCAAGGTCACACATATAGCAGTCCTATAGCTAGTGCAGAAAGGGAAGGATTAGTGAAATGCATAATGAGATAAAACTGGAGAGAGTGAGGAGAGACAAAGCATGTTTAAGTAGTTCAGACCTTCACTTTAGCACGTGGACACACCACCTAGGGCTGGGCCGCATATCAGTATAATGAGGTATATGGATATAATATAAAAAGAAATATAAAATTAGACAATACCATTTATACAGATATAGTTTGATGTTGAGTAAATTAATATGTTTACACAAAGTCCTGCCAGTGTCTGATCCCCTCTCTCTCTCTCTCTCATCGTGCAGCCCCGCCCCTCTCTGTGTCTGTACGCAGCTGTCTACTCACAAACTCTCTAACAACACGAAGCGAGACACAGTGCTGGTAGCCACTGCTAAAGACCTGGCTTGTAAAAAGAAAAACAACAGTTCAGTGAGTGTTTCCCACACATGCGCTTTACTTTGACGGGCCGCCCAGGTATATTGGGCGACACATTGTAGCATTTATCAGAAAAACACAGTCATTACGTTACAAGTCGCGACACGGTGGATATTTTACAAGAGAGGACCAGGTAAAGCGACAGTGAACACACCAGTGCAGACGTCATTTGTTAGCTACCGTCATTAACTCATCTCTTTAGCATGCGGCGCAGCTGCTGCTGTGAACGGAATTGCGAGTGAAAAAAGTACAGAAGATAAGCGACTTTATATAACGTAGCCTACAACTGATGGAGAAAGTCACCGGAGCAGACACACGGAAAGAAGCATGGTACGCTGACGTGTTTGCAGCAGAGGTACGTTAGGTCTGTGAGTGTGAAGAGAACTGAAGGAGGCGGATTCAAAAAGTGAGTGACACTGAACATGGTAAATGAAGTATAATTAAAACGGTGAAACAAGCTACTACAAATAATAAAAACAATGCCCGCTAAAACTGATGAGATTAATCACTAAAAAATAATTGTTAGTTGCAGCCTTCAATGGGCAAAAAAATTTTCATCGGTGAAATCACATTTAAATAAAAACCAAGATGACACTGTACCCACACACAGCATTTCTCTGAGGTGTTCTTTAACACGTTAACTGGAAAAACACATACTTGCAAATGTGTTAAAACCATACACTGTAAAAAGGTTTTAACACATCATGTGCTAACAATTTGGCATTACCGTATTTTAGACATGCATGGAGGACGCAGCTTTTATACACTCACCTAAAGGATTATTAGGAACACCTGTTCAATTTCTCATTAATGCAATTATCTAATCAACCAATCACATGGCAGTTGCTTCAATGCATTTAGGGGTGTGGTCCTGGTCAAGACAATCTCCTGAACTCCAAACTGAATGTCAGAATGGGAAAGAAAGGTGATTTAAGCAATTTTGAGCGTGGCACGGTTGTTGGTGCCAGACGGGCCCGTCTGAGTATATCTGCTCAGGATTTTCACGCACAACCATTTCTAGGGTTTACAAAGAATGGTGTGAAAAGGGAAAAACATCCAGTATGCGGCAGTCCTGTGGGCGAAAATGCCTTGTTGATGCTAGAAGTAAGAGGAGAATGGGCCGACTGATTCAAGCTGATAGAAGAGCAGCTTTGACTGAAATAACCACTCGTTACAACCGAGGTATGCAGCAAAGCATTTGTGAAGCCACAACACGCACAACCTTGAGGCGGTTGGGCTACAACAGCAGAAGACCCCACCGGGTACCACTAATCTCCACTACAAATAGGAAAAAGAGGCTACAATTTGCAAGAGCTCACCAAAATTGGACAGTTGAAGACTGGAAAAATGTTGCCTGGTCTGATGAGTCTCGATTTCTGTTGAGACATTCAGATGGTAGAGTCAGAATTTGGCGTAAACAGAATGAGAACATGGATCCATCATGCCTTGTTACCACTGTGCAGGCTGGTGGTGGTGGTGTAATGGTGTGGGGGATGTTTTCTTGGCACACTTCAGGCC
>NC_060151.1:11206988-11266855 GCF_021292245.1 Micropterus dolomieu
TCGTTTAAATGCCACGGCCTACCTGAGCATTGTTTCTGACCATGTCCATCCCTTTATGGCCACCATGTACCCATCCTCTGATGGCTACTTCCAGCAGGATAATGCACCATGTCACAAAGCTCGAATCATTTCAAATTGGTTTCTTGAACATGACAATGAGTTCACTGTACTAAAATGGCCCCCACAGTCACCAGATCTCAACCCAACAGAGCATCTTTGGGATGTGGTGGAACGGGAGCTTCGTGCCCTGGATGTACATCCCACAAATCTCCATCAACTGCAAGATGCTATCCTATCAATATGGGCCAACATTTCTAAAGAATGCTTTCAGCACCTTGTTGAATCAATGCCACGTAGAATTAAGGCAGTTCTGAAGGCGAAAGGGGGTCAAACACAGTATTAGTATGGTGTTCCTAATAATCCTTTAGGTGAGTGTATGACACAAGGGCTCCATTTAGACATGCAGGTCAGGGTTACATACCGTCTCTGGGATAACCAAAGAGTACACATAGAGGGGCAGGAACAGGCGGTTGAGGAGGTGGTCGGTCAAAACGTCATTAAGGAATTCACAGTTGATGATGAGGATATCGTTCAAGTAGTGGAGGTGGTCAAGGTGCTCTGCTACCAGGTCACTTAACTTTCCTCTGTTCTTATGTCTGGGACACAACAAAGAGAGTGGGATGTTACTTAGGTAGTGAAAGTGGTCAAAAACCAGAGACAGGCCTGACCCCTAGAGGCCACGGTGATAATTACACTAAGAAAGACCGATGGCACTTACTCTTCATCTGTCTGCACACACTTGTCCAGTTCGATGACATGGCTGCCAATAAACCAGACCAAGTTGCTGAAATATGGGACAGCTGTCTTATCACGGATGTAGTGCAGCATGTGCTGGTTGTCCACTGGAGAGAGTAGGGTGAGGATCAAGATCTGGGTTAGGGTAGTTGCCAAGGCTGCCCAAAGGTATGAAATCCCCCCCCCACACACACACACAAACACTCACACATATTCATACGCACACACACTTTGTGATCCCAGAGAACTAAGAGAATGTGATTTTTTTTTTTTTTAAAACACCATTCAAATAAAAATAAGAGGAAAATTAACCAACCACATTAAGGCAAATTAAGTGTTAATACAATATATAAAGGGAATACAGTTGAGTGGGATTAAGATGAAAGCCAGTTCAGTTTCAAATTGAAACAGTGTAACTTGGGCTATTTGCACTGTGAGTAGAGAAGAGCCTGTGATCTGAGCCTGCACTCATGAGTATGTCACACTCACTTTGACACCTTCTTAAGAGGAACTATCTTTAGACAAAAGCAAGATCTGAGCCATATTTGGTCCAACTTTGTATCAGTAGTAATGAAATTCACAAGATTAGTCACTGAGCGATGATACAAAAAAATGTAAGTTCATTAGTGTGCAAATGTTAAACAGGAACTCTGCAGATTTTACACATGAAGGTGTGTTTACAGGTCTTGGGGAGAACTACAGCAAATGTGTAAAAAGTTTTCCTTTGTGGCTGCAGAAGGCGCTGTGTGAAGTCTGATAAATGACCTTAAGTGATGTGACGCGAGTCAGCGTCGGTTTGGGCGGAAGACTACAAGTGAGAACACACAACAATCTGAGGTTGTGGAGAAGTGGATTTCACTCAAATCTCAGACTGAACTGTGTGCAGTTGAATTGCTTTGTGGGTAATGTAGTTGCCAGGTTTTAACAAGGAAGAAGAATGTGTGGAATATAAGACGATATCTCTGGTTCTGCAGCGTCCATTTTAAAAACGTCCTTAAATTCTTACTAGATAGAAACTACAGAGTAGAAAACCCTGACAGCTGTGTTTTGTTTAATTTGTGTGGAATAAGAGCATTTGTCTAACACAAAGGGCACTTTGTCTAAATTTTCTGATGTGTTTTCAATCAGAGGGAATAGGATACTTCTGTTCTGTGAATGACAGCTTAACTGACTAGAAATGTGAACAGTCCTGGTGGAGCAACACTTTCTCATGTAGTAGTCAAAATTCAAATAAAAGCCAATTTTGCAATGCCATGGGTCAAACTGGGACAAGTAGTGAATGAGCAGCCAAATCAAATGAAAGAATTATATAAACACCAGAAAACAAATAGACTAATCACAAGCTGCATCTACTCAAGAGCCACAGTGCCCAGCTTCCAGCTTAGTCCATTAGTGGATGGACTGAGAATTAAAGCAGAGGGGGACACTGACTAAATAACCAGAGTGACAAAAGCTGTCAAACCCATCACCAAAATGGCTACCACCATGTGGGGCTGAGCTGAAATTAAGTTTGTGGAGCAATTAACCCAAGATGAAATTTAAATAAGGCATGCAGTTTTTCTGCATGTGTGTAGGTGGGTGATACAGAATGGTTTACAAGAACAACAATTGCAAGGATATTCATACCAGTACATTTATAACAGATACAATATTAGGAACAAATAGGGCTGGGTATCTGCAAACAATGGCATGTAATGTGCAATAATAACTCATTTTAAATCAACCAAACATTTTAAATTTGAGGCATTAAAATCAATATAAGACAAGTCTCACATTAACAGCACTGATTGGCTTATTATTTAACACTTTTTTTTTTTTTTTTAGAACTGTATCTGCATCAATGTACTGTATGAACAACTGGTAACAGTAAAGGGGAAAACAAAATAACAACAAAACATGGTTCTAGGATACCCAGCCCTAAAAAAAAAAAAAAAAAAGACTGAATGAATGGAACCAACTTACATGAAACTGGAGTTAGGCAGATGGGGCGCGTAGAGGGAGGAGGGAGAGGAGGAGAGAGACAAGGAGAGGAAGAGGAGGAGGAGTGGTTGTTGAAGAGGAGGAGAAGGAGGAGCAGGGAGAGGGGGAAACAGACACAGGGTTAATGTGAGTACAGGGACAGCTGTGGAGGGGTGGAGTTTGGGAAGGACCCTGCAGGTATTTTAACTAATAAACTGCAAACAATGGCACATCTGGCAAAGGAGCTTATATGTTACCTAAACATTTTACAATTATTTTTAGGATTTCACACTGTAGTAACATAATGACTAAAATATCTTGACGCTGTCTATTGTAAGGTCAAAACCCTTTTCCAGGTTGTCATTTGTTGCAGTGTGTGACCCAAGGAATCAGTAGGAAGCATCAAACAGTGGCTCTATAATGTTCAACATTATGATACTAAAAGCAATAGTAGTTTTCATTCATTCTGACCCATTTTCAGTGTTGTGACACTACAAGTCCTTAAGTCGTGGGTTAATCAAAAAATTAGTCATTAAATTAGCAAGTTTTTTTGCCACAATAAGCCACAGCTTTCACTGCATAAAGTCACAATGCAATGAATATTTTGCATTACAGCAGTGTCTCAGCCTGTGCTTTAGGATACAAATGTTCTTCTCAGATGTTGGGGGAAAAAAGCCATCAGTCAGAATTACTGCATTGAGTTGATGCTTCCCACTTTGACAGATTCTTTACTACAGCAAAGCTCATGTCCAACCAATCACTGATACATCCCCCACACCACTGGGCTACTTCTTAAGTGACTAGTATTTCTAATATAGTTAAAGTCAGTCAGTTGTGCGGTAACGGTAATGACTTCACAGTTTTACAGTGCAAAGGGTACACGCAGGACTAGACAAAACAGGTACGGAGACAGACAGGACGCTATTGTTGATACATGTTGCAGTGACTGTATGTTGAGGCAATGTTATGTATAGTGACGAGAGGCATGATGTGTGGAGAAAAGCCTATCCCGCTTAATGTCCCACCCGCCTCCCCTGGAGAGACCAGCTCCGAGCCCTGAGGAGGCCAGAGAGACAGCAGGAAGGAGAAGCAGAGCCGGACACAGCACAGCGTGCACCAATGGCGTAGCACACAAGCGAAGTTCAAATTCATTGAACTTTAGCCACTTTCTCAGATATGGTACAGAAACCATAAACATAAAAAGTTCATGTTGTTGGATTGTAACAATCTCTGATAGATTATATCTTTAATATCTATTAAATGTATAAATTGATTATGTGTATGTGTGTGTGTGTGTGTGTGTACACACACACACACACACACACATATATATAGATAGATAGATAGATAGTAATAATGATCATTTTCCTCAATAATATAATAAATGTTCAATTTATATACTATTTGGTATAATTAATTTGAATCACAGGCAAATCAGCACTTCATTTTTCTAATAAAAATATTAATTTTGTTGAGAAAATGATTTACTAATCATATTTGTTGAAAACAGATTTTTATCATAATAGTTTTGAATGTTCCACCTCAGATTTGTGAAGTGATCCAGTGTTTGTCACATTCTGACCATAAAGAAAAGTTTAACCACATAATTAACACAGGAGCAAAAATCAGCCTTTAAACTTGAAAGAAATAATGATTTGACATAAATCGTGATAATTATTGATATGAAATGTTTTTATCGTGATAACATTTTGTCCATATCGCCCAGCCCTAAATAAGAGTAAAGGATGACAGTGACTTATTGGATGCTGAATGTCCTTACGCGGTGCACATTGCAGTAAACTTTTTGCAACAAAACCAATGGCAAATGTCTGAATTAAGTAACTGCAGATGTTACTGATTTAATGACAAATGTGTAGAATGAGAAAAAAGTGATAGTTTGAATCAGTATTTGACAATAGGGAATAAAACCCTTCATTTCTCCCCTTACAGTCAGATACTGCTGTATATAGATTTAAGTATTTTCACAGTTCCTGTAGTTCTGCCATTTCAGCTGTCAGAGATGCACTGAGCAAATATTTACTTTCTAGTCTATTTTGTCCTAATAGCAGATAGTATCACTGTGAGATGCTTGAAATTCTTTCCTTAGTAGCAGGTTGATGTGAATAAAGAACAGATTTTCATGTACTACTTTGATTGCAAGATCTTTTGAAGAACTTCATAAAATAAAGGACTGTGTCCAATCATACTTCCGGAGAGCCACTCTTTTAAACGACAATGATAATAAATTGCATACAGAAGAAGGAAAAGAAACATTTAAGGCCAGAAATTCAGCAGGCTGTGTATTTGTGCGTGTTTGCTACAGCGTTACCTGTTAGTCATGCTCATGCACCAGAAGCAGCAGCAGGAAGAGGGAAGGATTACAAAGAACGGCGGTTTGCAGTCCCAGCATCCCGTGAGTGTGTGTGTGTGTGTGTGTGTGTGTGTGTGTGGGCCAGTATGTGCGCATGCTCGTTATTGGCACTCACCTTTGTAGACGTTGAGTGTGATGGTGCGGACTGCGATGCGGACCATGCTTTCAGGGTGGTTGAAAAACTTAATGGCCTCGGTGTACAGGGCAAAGTCATTAGTGTGCTGTGTGTGGGAGACAGAGAGGGGGCGCCGGTGAGCAAGGCACGGCATTGCACCGCCGTGCTCAGGCCACAGACGACCACAGAGAGAGAGACAGAGAGAAAGCAGCTGGCGGACACAGAAATTCTGGGCAGTACTGCATTTTGATAAGAAAGGACTTCATTAAAAGAGCAAACTGGTATTTAGTTCCTATTTAACTGAGAAAGTGTTCTATAAATTTTAATCTGCGCATTACTTTTTTTCAGACATACAGGCTGTGCAATTACAAAAAAGTCAAAGTTATTTCAAGGTGTCACAGAGTTACTGTAAGAGTAAGCATGATCCTAAAGAAGGAGATGCTATATTGGATGGAAGATTAGCATCAGGCAAAAGAACACTGTAAGCTTTTGACATGAATGTTTTTGACCCATCCTGAAACATGATAGACACTCAAGTACAAACTGTACTAAAGAGACGTTTCCTCCTCACAATCTAACGGGACTAACAGTATTTTAGACGGTCAACACCGATTAACATAACAGCATGTTGCGCTTAGTATAAATGTGTATAAAAAACCAGCAGCTCATCATCTTACAGTCATCTCTCTCTGTGCCAGTGTGTGATCCTCTACCCAAACATCCCTCAGTTACTGTGACCGGCAGCCAATCACAGGTGAGTGTCAGAGAGCAGTCACCCAGTGGTCATAGCAAATGAAGAAAGCTGACACCAAACCCAAGCCAGGAGTGTGCCATGATCTGCTCTTAATAGTGTCACGTCTGACAGCAACAGCAGAGGCCAAAGTAATCAGCTATCCTATAGCGCCCTCTGGAGGAGAATAAACTACAAATCAACAAATGATAGATTAATTACAATAAATAAAGTGAGAGGTTAATTATAAATAAGACAATTGTAAATAGTAAAAATTGCTTTCACACTGACCAGATGTCAGCTGAGTTGCTTACAACGCTACATCCAGAAACAAAAAATGTCTTCCTTTGCATTCCAAAGAGGTAGGGTTTATATTTATTGTTTATTTCTAAATAATTTCAGAAAGTAAAATTAAGCTAAAATAAATAAATCTATTATAGGTTACTTAACCACATATATAAGTACTCTCAGATCTACACACTGGTGTGGTTTTGGCTTCAGGGGTAAATCTACCAGCAACAGTACACCAATAACTTTCCCCAGCACACACAGGCCAGTGGAAGGATTAAAGCTACTGCTGAAACAATGACAGGTAAACAACATCTTCAGAGATTATTCAGGTGGACAGTATTCTTTGGTTTTATCATCTATTACCACAGACACACAAACACAGACACACAACTATTCTATATTCTTATATAACTTGCATTTGTTTATTACATATTTATATATTTCTACATCTATTTATGTCAGCTGTATGTCTGCGTGTAGCATCTTAACACCAAAGCAAATTTCTTTTATGTGTAAAACACTAGTTGGCAATAAAGCTCCTTCTGATTCTTCTGATTCTGACAACAGACCTGAACTCTGAACTGTTCAATAATATTCGATGAATATTTTTAAATAAAGAATAACAACTGTTTTGAAACTCAATTTCAGAGGAACAAGATATTGTTGCAAACACTGTGATCATTCTTTAGCATGACTATAATATATTAAACATTCCATCAAATGTAGGTAGGGAAGTATGCTGCTGAAGATTGGTGGATAGAAGTCACCTGAAGTCCAAACACAGGTTGACAAAAAAAATAATTTAAAAATGTTTTTATTTTATTCATTTTTGTACAAATTAACTGACTGACTGACTGACTCTTTAAAATATCACCAGTAATAAAATTGCAAAATTTAAGCATGCTGTCATTCTTCTCTCTCTGTGTACCTCAAACTCAACCACTCATCTTTTGTCTATTCAGTCGTTCCTCTTTCAAAGAGAGTGCACAAAAAGTTGTTGACATCGAATAAAAAATCCTCTATACCTTTCTTCCCTATAATCCACCCCCCCCCCCCCCCCCCCCCCCCCACAACCCATCCCATCTCATCTGTCTATGGCCTCACCTCATTGTAGAAGAAGTGCACGGTGTGGTTGTTGAGTTTGAGCGACAGGGTCTTGAGGAAGGAGATATAGTAGGCCATGATCTCCTCGTCCGAGAAGTCAAACTTGTGGACGATGATGGAGTTCACGTGGTTGTTCGACAAGAGGTAATCTGACAAATGAAGAGAAACAAGCTCAGCCTTGTTCACCGAGCAAATGTTTTAGGAAGATGTTTTTTTTGTGAACTGCTGACAACCGTACCGTCTTAGCTTCACTACACTACTTTCATTTTTGCTCTCCTATCATCAGATCACTACTACTGCAGTGACTATTGTGTGCAGCAAACATGAGAAAAGACTATTTGTTTTGTCACAATTCCACAACTCTTGATTTTTTTAATACCTCCACAAGTTACCAAAGTGCAAACCTTACCAACCAGCTGCATAAATGACAGCATATCACCAGCTGAGTCTTTGGTTGCCTAGCAACAACAAAAAATGTGGCAGGCTGCTATGCATTGTAGAGAAAGAAAGGCAATGCCCTGCATTGTTAAGCCTACAATATCCATCAAAAACATGGACACATCTACGCGCTGTACATTTCAAGGCAATTCAATACAACAGTCCTGTAATAAGTACAATCGGTGTATGTCACTGCTCACTTTCAATTCAGATTAAAACATTTTTCAGCAGTCTCAAAAAATTTAAAATTAAAATTGAAGAAATGTATTATTTTATTGCAATGCATTACTAGAGTTAGGCAATACGGCCACAAATGTTATGATGAAAATGTTCATATCATTCAATTTTAATAAATGTCAAACCATTATTTCTTTCAAGCTTAAAGGTTTTACGCTATTCTCTAATGAAAGCTAATGAAAATCTGTTCATTATTCACATCAACCTGTAGTGAAAGAATTTCAAGCATCTCACAGTGATATTATCTGCCATTAGGACAACAGACTAGAAAGTAAATATTTGCTCAGTACACTCATTACATCACATTACATTCAGTAATCCATTATTAGCTCAGCTTGTATTATTTTTGCTAACTCCTGATAAGTCACTGTCATCCTTTACTCTTATTTAGGGCTGGGCGATATGCCCAAAAATGTTATCACGATAAAAACCATTTCATATCACTCGATATCGATAATTATCACGATATATGTCAAATCATTATTTCTTTGAAGTTTAAAGTCTGATTTTTGCTCCTGAGTGAAAATTTAAGAAACCAGATGGTTAGTTATGTGGTTAAACTTCTGACAACAACTGATGTCAAACAGTGGATCACTTAACAAATCTGAGGTAGAAAATTCTAAACAATTGTGATAAATAGATGGAAAAATGAAGTGCCAATAAATTCATGATTCAAATAAATTAAGTCAAACACTTATTGAACATTCATTAAACATTTGTTATATTGTTTTGAGGAAAATTATATTGTGATAATTATTATTGTTTTACTGCCCAGCTCTACGCATTAAATCATATATGTGATCCTATATTTTCAGCCGGTGTTGATTCAAATACTTACACAGGGAAGTCTCGTGGCTGATATTCTCAAACAGTATGTTGAGGGTCTGGAGGAGCTGGACGCACACGTAGCGTCCTGACTTCTGACGTAGGATGTTCAGAAAGAAGGCAAACATGTTCTTCTCCAAGAAGAAGCTGAACATACACAGCAGTGTACACACAAACACACAAAGGATTTAATTCATGATGACTTAATCTGATATATAATTATCAAAAAGAAGATTGTTTCTCTTTTGCAGCATCCTGCTGGACTAGTGGTTAAGAAGCAAACCATACACCCACAACATCCCTGATCTGATTCTGGCAGTTGCATTTATACCCTTCTCTCTTCCTTTGTTTCCTATCTGTATCTATACTGTTACAATCTAATAAAAGCAATATGCAAAAAATGTTCAACCTTTATTTCTGTGCTGCATTATGCTGATGTCTTTTACTCACATACAGCTCATACCACCCTAAGAAACCTTGCAGTTTATCATTTCAAGCTAATGTTCACTGGACCAGATCATATGAAGATCATTCTCATAATGTTTAACTATTACTAAAAAAGCTGCACATTTATACAGCCAATGACTACAAAATACCGAACAGCTTCAAGCCTAGAAAATTATGGGTGACCCTTCATGCACTGTTCATGTCATTTATTATAAGGGCTTCCTGATAGCAGAAAGTTTCAACATCCTGCACTTTCAACATCCTGTGTGGCTTTTCTGCTCTTCAAAGCCATTTCCTGTATCACATAATGAAGATGTGGCGAAGTGGACTGATAGAGGCGTTGACATGCAGCAGTCCCCAGAAACAAGTGCAATATGTAAGTGGTTTGGAGTGAAAAGACTTCCAAGAACAATTTCCTGCAATGTTTAACTGCATCTTAACTACATGAAATACACACATATAAGTGGTTGTCTATTGCTAGCTCAGCCGAACATAAATTTGCCAAGGGCTTACAAAATGCAAACATTACTACCCAAGAGTATTTATTTCTACTACTGCTTTTGGTAAAATACGTTTTCTCTAGTCAAATGTTACCACTTTGTGGAGAGCCAGCATAACAGGAAGAAAATCAGGAATGTCTGAGATACAAAAACAGTTTTAATTTGTTTTGAATTGTTCACAGTCAGAAATAATGGGAGTTCGGTTGTTGACAATGCTGCTATACGGGAAGAATGGGGGTGGGAGTCTTAAATTTCCTATAAGTGTAAATTGGAGTATGATTATCCTGATATGTTTGTTATGTTGTTTGCCTTTTGAAACACCTCCAGATCAGGTGATAAAACATGACTAGTAAAGAAGCGATGAAGAGGAATCTTCCATGACTGACATCAAGGTGCTCTTTGAAAATTCACAGTTCATTTGTTTACAAGTGTGCATCTGTTCAAACGCATCAGTGTGAGGTTATACAAGAGTGTGCACAATTAGCAAATCTTTTTGAATAGAGATTATTCAAATACAAGCAACTGTCACTTCGATTCCCATGCAGCAGTCACGTCTGCATATTTGGAGCTACTATGGGGAGGGATTTGGCATAAAGATGTTAACTCGTACTTACTCAAACACAGAGCTGTCATTCTGGTCCCCCCAGATGAGGATTTCTGTGATGGAGCGGATGGTCTCCACTAGAAGGTTTCGGTTGTGGTCTGTCACTGTGGTGTTTTTGGTCAGGACATGGTACATGTATCTGAGAGATGAATGGGTGGTATATGCAGGGAACAATGTGGTGAATGCACATCTCAGTTTTAATTTGTCAATATGTACAAATTTTTCTTTAAACTTAACAGCAACAAGACAGGCTGCAGTGATCTAGAGATGTGTCTGGAAGCTGCTCCACGGGGCAGAATCATGAAACAACATGGGACATTGACAGCTCCAGTGGTGATAGAGATATGTCTGCTTTGAACCCTATGTTCAAATGAATCTCTTCTGGATGTAAAACAAATAGTCATTGCTACGAGCCCACAAAAATAGCCTCTAACTTAATAATGGAACTTCTCCAAAATAGTGTAATGTAATAACCACCAAATTCAAGCCCCATGCACTTAACATCCTCACAGGTGTTTACAATTATTGTGCCTCATTAGAAACTCTTCTCAGGACTCTATGGGTGTGCCCAGACTGAGCTCGACTGATATCTCCCTCATACTGGTTAATTTGCTGCTCTTCTTGTTGTGGGACAACTTTAGGTTTTGCCATAGGCTTTGGTGACCTCAGTTACTCAGTAACTCCAAGCATAGCTCCCTCCCTACTTTAACCTGAGCAGAGGTCTTTCCTGGACCACCTAGAAAAAACATCTGTGCGGGCTCTATAAGTCTTGACACTTCTATTTTCAGCCAGTTAATGTTCGATGTTCCATAACGTTACTGACTTTACCGTCCAAACCCATTAGAAGATTAACATTACAGTGTCATTTCTGTTTTAGGGTGGATTTTCACTTTAATGCTAACCATTACAAGCTAGCTAACATTTCTACCTCCCATGCCAAGCACAACAGAAACGGTATGGACTTTATTAGCTGACTGGACATCTGCAGTTAGTTAGCTACTATTATTTTAGCTGTTAACAACTGGGCTACTGATAACACGGACAGTCATTCTCAGTCGGTTATGATACACGCTAACGTTAGCATAACGAATGCTAGCTACTTACTTCAAATGGTCCAAGGAGTGGATGTTTTTCGCTTTTCCCTGTCCTCCAACCCAGCTCCGTGACCGGCCAAACATGGCTGCAGTTGTAACGGAGGTGATGTTTTGCCAGGCGCGTTATTTTGCTAAGGATAGCGTCCGCATCTATCCATTACACCCACTTTCCTTTACAGATAGCTTCTTAGCAAACAGAAGGTGATAGGCGGCGATAGCTGCGCTCAGCGGTCATTACGTAACAGAGCAGGCGGATGGTTTGTCTGGGAGTTGCTGTTCCCTCCCTACTGTGGACACTTGACACAGCATACAAAAGCGTGGGGAAGAAAACTACAACACTCTCTTCCCATGTTTGCAGTGACGATTAAAGCACGCGACACGTCCTCGCGAGGGGGCCATTAAACTGACTGACACCGTAAAGACCAATCACAGCAGAGCCTGTCATACGGTGAGCCAATCAACTGCCGAGGCCTCAGGTGTCCCTTTGTGGTGAGGAGGACTGTTTTGATGCAGTTGGCAAAAATATTAGAGAGGGCATTAACCTGTAAAAACATCGGCAGAAGCGTATGTTCGTGAGTGTTTCGAATTTCCCCGGTACGGATGTGTAACGTTACGCAAGAAAACGCCAAATTCTTTGCTTGTAGAAATGTTCGCCTTTGTTTTCACTAGCATTGCGTGCTACTGTTTTTAGCCCTGGCCAAGTGGCATGGCGTGAATTCCGCAAACCCAAAGAACCAATGTTAAGAATGCGTCGAGCTAGCTAACGTGATATTTTGATACTGTCTGCCGGTTATTATTAGCTATGAACGTTATTCCCTTATGTCGACCTGTGCTGCTGTTTCCTTCTGGACCTTACAGATAAAGTAGCACTTACAAGCTGCCTCTCAGTCACTGTTTGCAGGACGGGACTAGCCGAAATGGACGCCCCAGCTCCATCACCCCAGAAAGATTTCTAGCGGTGACACCAGCGACTCCAGTCTGCCACATCCTGGCCCCGCACAAACGCAAGGACCCAAACCGTGGCTTCCTTTCTTTTCTATGACACACCCAATTTATGCCCAGCTAGATTCGGTAGAATCTCTGTTGGACGAACTTCCATATATGTTTTATCTGGGCCTGTTCTTTGTGAACGTCCTGATCCTCTACTATGCCTTTCTGATGGAGTACATCGTCCTGAATGTGGGGATAGTATTTCTGCCTGAGGACATGGACCAGGCGCTGGTGGACCTCGGGGTACTGTCCGACCCGGCCTCTGTGCCCTATGACGCGGACACAGAGCTGGATGTGTTTGAGGGGTATCTTGAGTAACAGTGCAAAAAATAAATGTACAGTTCATTCAGAAAGTATTGAGACACCTGCACTTTATTTCTTTACATTATTTTGCAGCCTTATGCTAAAATCGTTTACATTAATTTCCCCCTCATTAATCTGCACTCAATACCCCAGAATCACAAAGAGAAAACAGGATTTTACACATTTTAGCAAATTTACTAAAGGGAAAAAAACTGATAACACTGACTAATTATGCAGACCCTTTGCTATAATGCAGTTTAGCTCAGGTTTCTCCCATTTCTCTTGATCATCTTTGAGATGTTACCACACCTTGATTGGAGTCCACCTGTTGAAAATTCAATTCATTGGATACGATTTGGAACGGTACGCACAGCTGACAATGCACATGACGTCTGCCAAGAAACTGCCTGCAGAGCTCAGAGACAGGATTGTGTTGATACACAAATCTGGGGAAGAAAAATACTTTCTGCTGTGTTGTAGGTTTCCAAGGGGCCAGGGGCTTCCATAATTCTTAAATGGAAGAACCTTCATAGAGCTGGCTGCCCGGCCAAACTAAACAATCAGGTGAGGCCTTGACAAGAGATGGGACCACGAACTCTGTGGTCCCCCTGGCTGAGCTCCAGAGATCCTGTATGGAGATGGGAGAAACTTCCAGGACAACCATCACTGCAACACTCTACTGATCTGGACTTAATGGCAGTTGGCCAGACAGAAGTTTCTCCTCAGTGGAAGATGCATGAAAGCCTGCTTAGAGTTTGCAAAGAAACACCTAACGGACTCTCAGACTGTGAGAAACGAGATTCTCTGGTATGGAACCAAGAGTGAACTTCTTGGCCTCTGTTCTGAGCAACATGTCAGGCGGAAACCAGACACCACTCATCACCTGTGCAATACCATCCCAATGGACTCGAGGCTGTATGCTACCAAAGGTATTTCAGCTAAGTACTGAGTTCTTCTGAGTTTTTCTTTTTAACACATTTGCAAAATCAAAAGTCCTGTTTTTGCTTTGTCATTCTTTTTTTATCAACATAGTTTTGTCATTAGGCTGCAAAGTAACAAAGTGTGCAAAAAGTGCAGGGGTCTGAAAACCTTCTGAATGCACTGTAAGTGGTGGTGATGCAGAGGTCCAGGGCAGACTGGACCAGTGTCAACAATCTCTGATGCTCTTTCTGCCTTTTTCTCAGACATATCAGTGGAAAAGTAAGCAGAGCGCACACACTATTCTGTGTTTTGGGTGTTGTGTCTGTTTCATGCTCAGAATGAGATGCTGAGAATAAAACGTTAGGTGCTATTGGAACCAGTGATTACCTCACAGGGCAACTGATGCAAATAAGAGGTGTTATTCTTGTGATCCTAAACACAGTTTTTATCCACAAAACTCACCCTTTTTTAATGTTGTGTTTTAACATGAGCTATAAGAAATGTTTTGGGGATGACCTGCTGTAACACTTATGTGTCACGTGTCTCCAGGTTGCCTCGGCTCAAAAGAAGGTAGCCTGAGGAAGAGATATTCAGGCCTGCGTCTGTTCCGCAGGAAGAGCACTCTGCACTGGATCGACTGTCAGTCTCTTGCCATTCTAAAAGCAATTGACTGCAGTCGGACACCATGGGGTTAGCACTGGCATCTTTGTTGCCCACTTTGGACACAATTAAAGATAAAAAGGAACCACGATGTGTTGCTAGTGGAAAGAGACAGCTTTTTTCCTTGTGGATGAAAAATGGACGTACCAGAGATGTGGAGGATGATTCAGGTCGTCTGCATTGCAACCAGTTCAGATACACTTTACACTGAGCAGTTACCTGGGCTGCGCAAGATCTATTAGCAGGCTGCTGAAGGAAGTGAATTAAAAATTGCCACTTCAATCACAGTGTGACATCTCAGAAGAACTGGCAACTTGTTTCCACTGTGTGTCCTTTTGTTTTAATTTTCAAAAAACAGATTGTGTTGCTGCTTTGCAGGTTCACTCATCCGTGAGGTGTAATTTCAAATGTGTCCATACTGTATGTCTTTCAGGGATGTACACACTTGACTCTCAGGAGCACAGTTAGGAACTTGTGCACTGGTAAGACATAACACTGACACTGGCCATAGGCTGTGCCTACAGGATTATGGGACAGGCTTTAATATTTTTAAAGCTCCCTAATGAATCAGGAGCACCATCCCACACTCACCTAACTCTTTAATACTCTCTGCATTACAGTAAAGTGTGTAAGGAGAGTTATTTCTTAGTCTTCTGATAACCTATATCGCATTAATATTTGGGGGCATATGCAAATTTCTTTTCCACTTAAAGTTAACTAATAGATTAGTTAAAGCAGCTGTGATCACAGCTGGCCAAATGTGTCAAACTGTTATCAGTATGAGTAGTGTCAAAGGCTGAAACCGCCTTAAGAGCCCCAGAAGAAGTGCTTCAGATATTTGACTTTTTCATCCATTTGTTGTATTTTTTTAATAACGTTAAAAATTTGTGTTTGACAGAAAAACACTACGCATGATGTTAGTTGGATGTTTAAAAAAAAAAAAAAAATCTTAATTGTGTTTTATTGCACTTCTGTTTACTTTTTTAAAATTTAGAATTCTATTCATAAAATGTATATTCTTGGCAGCAATAATTTACTGGATTTAAGCAATGGGGCAGTTCAATGGTAAGATTGAGATCCTACACAATTGTGAAATTATGCCACCTGGATGAGTGGAAGAAGATCGCCTTGTGTCAGTGAAATTTTTGTAAAGGGATAGATCACTTGATTTACTAGATTTTTGTAAGCCTTGAAAGTACTGTACATGCTGTAGGTCTGTGAACAGCAGTTATAGCCCAGCTAATTAACTACATGTTGATTTTGGAAGCAATATTTTCTCAATGAATACAGGATGTGTCTGCCAGAATAAGCAACGTGTGCATAGAAATCATCGCAATGCATTTGTTGTCCAACAAATAACTGACACTTCACAGACAAAAATGTTTCAAAACATTTGCACATGCAGGTTTCATACTCCAAACAAACTTTTGTTCTGACACTGCCTGACTTGTCAGTGTTTTGAACATTACATTCCGCTAGACAACCTTTCACCGAGATGGACCAACACTTGGTACACTAAGTGTAGCCAAATAATTGTTCACAGCCGCATCACGTGACGAAATAGAAAGAAAAGCCCATGCTGCAACTCAAGATCAAGGATGTAAGAAACAGTTGTCAAACATGTTGACGGCAGTGCAGTTTAGGAGGAATAGGTTTTGAGATCAAACATTTTGTTATGCCATGCAAGGCTGTTTTTCAAAGAGTTCATACCAGAACTCAACCTGTATCGATTAATGACGGCTGAAAACCAAATTCATTCTTTTTGGATTGACTGTGCTTGTAGTAAGCAATATTTTGGGGTGACATTAACAATGTTTCGATTGGATTGTGTAAACCAGTGTCCATAAGAATTATATCTTTGGCAGGATGAAAATTCATCTGAAACTGCATTTAGATCACGTGATGATGAAGCTCAGGACACATATTCAGTGTAAAACATGTTTGTATGGAATTTGATCAAAAATTCCTAAAATGATACCAGGTAAGGGCTTACTGTAGAGGAACAATGAAACAATATGTATTCAGAAAAGTAATCAAACTGCTAAGGTCAATGTCAGAACAATAAGTCTGGTATTAAAGTTGAAAAATGTTTAGAAATCACTAGTTGCAGCTAAAACTGTGCCCTTCCCTGGGCAATACAAAACGCTGCTGTCAGGTTCTGATCAACTCTGCTCACAGCATCTTAGCTTAGAGGAAACTTATGAGACTTCATGAGGACTGTGATGGATGAGAACCTTTGCTTGGATTGTTGGATGTCTCATCACCATGGACATACAGCCTTTACCCAGCCTCCACATCTGCTTCTTTGCAGACATGCACATGCTATAGCCTAATAAGCTAAGGATCGTAACAGAGTTTTATTTTACGATGTGTATTTAATAAACTTTGAGTGAATGCCAGCTTTTTGTCTCACTTCAACTGTCATATTTAGATGTAATTATTGATGATCATGCAATAGATGAAGAGGAGCAACAGGGAAGTTGTTCTGCTCATTTCATAATGTTTACCTGTAACCATGTGCTCTTTTGGTGTCCCTTTGCATTTTGTCCACAAGAGAGCGTAGGTGCACCATACAACTGGTCAAACAGCAGTCTTCAGATTTATGCATCTGTAGAGCAGTGGTTCTCAAACATTTTCATGGACCACTAATCTGACTCAAATTAAACCGCGGGCCCCTATTTGATAAAAGTTTGCCCTGGTTGCCCCTCTGATAGGATTTTTGCTTTTAGAAGTTTTGGTGTATGAAACCGATGACAAACACATTCTGCTATTGCCCTTTTTATGATCATCTGTAGCCTGTTTTCCTGGTCTACTGTGAAGATCCTGTTATTTGGCTGTGAGCATCCTGGTGCTCCAGCCTGCAGCCAAGTGGACTCTGCCCCCCTCCCGCTGTAACTAAATAAGGAATGGTTGCGTGTCGGGACGACTCCCGACAGTGACTCCTGACGTTTAAACTTCTCTAGCTTCTCAACTGTAAAGCTTTGACATTTAAAACTTCAGGATGTGTTAAAATACTAACTAATCTTTCATGTGATCATAACCATGACACATGGAACAATAAACACAACTCATTTAAAAAAAGATCGCTTGAGTGAATTTACTTTCCGTGATTGAAAACAGCTTCTTTCGTATAACTCCGTGAAATTATGACGTATCCACCTGATTTTTCCCTGTTCTGTTAAGTAGGCCTACTGTGTTCTGTATGTGCTGAGGTAATTTGGCACATAGGCCTAGATATCCATAATGAAGGCTAGATGTCTCGTCCGCGCTGCTGGCCAATGGAGGTCAACGTCTCCACCTGGCGGCCATCTTTGCATAGGCAGCTCGCTCACTCGTAACATTGTGTTTTAATGGTGCATGTACTTTCTAAATAACCATAGCTTCCTCAATTTTATTAGCCTTTATTATGGATATCTCTGATTTGGCATATCAGACGTGTATGGTCTCCAAGAAAATCGCTGTTTCATTCGTCCCGCGTTTCAATCGTTCCGGCTCTCCCCTATATCACTCACTAAAATACAGAAAAAATAATTAAAAATAAATATTTTCTCCTAGGGCTGACCCCCAATTCATAGTTTTCAGTCACGTGACATTCGCGGTACCTGGAGGGGAAAACAACAGGCCAACATAGCGGCTCACACCGCGACTCCCCCGTAGAGACGCTGCGAAAGCAGTTACATTTATTTGGATCACCTCTCAACTTAAGAAAAACAAAGATATGAACACAAAGTGCAAGTGTACTTGGGCACTTCCGATCCATGTTACAGCATCCGCTGCCGCATTTCTATCGTCAAAAAGGGGCAGGTCCCTGCCGCCGCTCGACTGCGGTAATGTTTATGTTTACCTTGTGGGGAATCCCTCACCTAACACAGCTCAGGCTTGTCTCTTCCTTGATTTGTGCACCAGAAAGTACAATTACCATCCAGCATCATTTAATGCTGTAAATAAACATGTAAAAAGAAAAACACTTTAAATAAATGTTTTTAAAGTGCGTAAATAAATCCAAAATTGTAACCCTAACCATGGGTCGTCAGTGAGCATGTGTATGCGTAGCATGTGTGTGGTGGCCAGAGGAACACTTGCTGAAGACACTGAGCCCCAGCACCTCGCGGCACTTTCTGATAATTTATCACCGTTGATGAACTAAAGATGAACAAAGAATATTTTATCGTTTTTAAATAGCCGGTTACTTGAAATAGACCTGCGAGGAACCGCTACGTGCATGTAGTTGTCGGCAGCAGTAATGCATGTAGAAGTCACACAAGACCAGTGAATGACAGGCGAGAGAGAGAGAGAGAGAGAGAGAGAGAGAGAAATGCCAAATTGCCGCACAACGGACCATATATTTACCCTCCAGACTCTAATTGATCAAGAATTAAACATTAAGAAAAGAAAGGTATATGCCTGTTTTGTTGACTTCCAAAAAGCCTTTGATTCCATCTGGCACAAGGGCCTTTTCTATAGGCTAAACTTGAAAGTTGGCATTGGAGGAAAAACATATGATTTGATTAAGAACATGTATACAAAAAGTGAATGTGCCAGCGTTCTTCGCCCAGGGCCGGGGAGTGAGGCAGGGATGAACATTACATACACAGGGAACTTCAACATGGCTGTGAAAGATCTGAGGGACAAAGCAAGGAGAGCTTTCTATGCAATAAAAAGAAACATTAAAATCTATATTCCAATTGAAATCTGGCTTAAAATTTTCCAATTTGTACTAGAACCAATAATTCTATATGGTAGCGGAATTTGGGGACCAAAACCTAATAATGAATTTGACAAATGGGACAAAACAATCATAGAATCTTTCCATACTGAGAGCATCCTGCAGGTGCAGAGAAAAATACCAAATAACCTGTGCAGAGCATAGCTCGGCCAATACCCCCTCTTACTAAAAATACAGAAAAGATCACTTAAACTTTACAATCACTTAAAATCAGTTAACCCCCAGGCATATCATCACAAAGCCCTAACATGCCAGGAGCTGAAACCAGAGAAGAGTCCCCTTAGCCAGCTGGTCCTGTGGCTCTCTGCAGTAACAAGTCCCCAACAGCCTCAGGACACCAAATTATCAGCAAGCAGAAAGAAAAATATACTAAATACTGGAAAAGAACGACCATAACACAAAGTAAATTACAATGTTATCTGACCCTAAAAAGAGAATTCACACTGGCAAATTACCTGAGTACAATAAAATGTCCTAAACTAAGAAAAATGTTGACAACATACAGACTGAGTGAACACAGCCTGGCCATAGAAAAGGGTCACCACAGACAGAGCTGGCTACCACAAGAGGAGAGACTCTACTCCCAGTGTGACAGAGGACATAATACATAAATGACCGTTATGTTTTTATTACCTTAGAATGAGCCATTCTATCTAAATACACCGCGGGTCCTTTTACATGGGGGTCCATGTTTCTACAGTAGCCCATATAGACAAACGGCTCTACAGAGGTCATTTCATCACCACGTTCAATACGTGAAGAAGGTGTACTGTTAGTAGTAGTAGTAGTAGGAGTAGTCGACTTGTTTATTAGAAGAAAGGAAATAAAGTGTACATGGGACGCAAAGAAGTATACAGAACTTTGATTCATGTAAAATAATGTATTGCATATTTTTGCAAACATGTCATTTGTAATATGGTTATACACGTCTGTTTGCTGTCCATGCAGAGTGAACTAGATCTCTGCAGTTGGTTGGAAGTACAACTTCAAAAACTCGGGAAATGGGACCATCCGAGGAGCATGTGAATGCAGGTTGCAATTCACAACCCTCACCACTAGATGCCACTTAAACTTACGCACTGAACATTTAAGTTCTCTGATACTCATTTTTGTTTAATCTTACTTTTAAATTCCCACTTCAGTGATTTACTATTCAAGCCTCAGAGCCTCAGATATTCCTGACTTTTAATCTCAAGTATGGGTAAAGCCCCCAAAACACTTTATCCTTTATTTCCCATAATGCAACTCCACAACCTCTGTGTGGTAGATGTCTTTCAAATATCACACCCTCCAGTTAGCATTTTTTTATGCTATAAATTGTTTCCAACCCATTTCATCGTAATCTCAAGAGACACGAGAGGTCACCATAAGGAACAAGTGTTTATGTTTTCAGTACAGTTTACTCCCCCACCCCCCCCTTTTTTAAAGTTAAAATTAGGAGATGTCTGCCCTCACTCTGTACAGTCATTAACATTTTGGCTGAAAGAACATGGTGTTAAGAAAATGTAGTAATAATCAACTACGCAGAGTTGCAAACACCATGACACCATGATTAAAGGTCAGTTTGCATCAAAATAAAGAACAGAAACCTGTTGGGAAGGAAGTGAAAAGAAGTTGTTAATAAACCAATGACTTCAGTGAACATGTGAAATGATTGGTGAAAAACGGAAAGAAAAACGTGTACCTGCTGACAACATTAAACATTTTATTTACATTAAAGTGCCAGGTGATCAATAAGCAATCTATAATTTACAGCCACAGAAGGAGTGCAAACAAGTACAACTTCCTACTTGTAAGTACAAAGTACTACTTGTGCCACAAAAAAAATAACAAAACAGTACATGGCACAGGTCCCTAACCCAATGACAACAGACAGAGAAAAATCTATAAATGGCACAGCCAACATCATGAGAAACACCACAGTGCAAATGTGCTTGTTGAATTTGTACCACACCCATGGAAACATGCAGTAGTACTGCTGGGTTCAGAAGGATCATTATTTCCTTGTTTCCTTTAGTGAGATTAACTGCTGAATAAAGCTGCAAAGCATTTTCCACATTTGCTTTATTTTCCAAGGTACAAGGTACAGTAGATTTATTCATCATTTTACAACACCGGGTTGTATAATGAGATTCATTTGTAGCTCACTTTACGCTACTCAGAAAAACAAACTTTATATACAAAAATGATAGTGGATGGGTGAATAAATAATAAGTCATAGAAATACAATTATTTTACATGGTGGAGTGCTGAGGATGACTTTCCACAGCCTTATAGAAGAAACTGCAGATAAGTCTGGTAGCAGGTGTGTCACAGTGATATGTTGAAAAAAGCTTGCCAGTTGGCACAAGTTCTTAGTACATTCTCAGGGATGTTATCAGGCTGAGCTATTTTCCTCATGTTCACTCTCAGGACACTTCTCACATCTGCTGTGGACAGTGATAGTGACCGTTCTTCTGGAGGTGGAGTTGCTTTTGTAGCCTGTGATGTTTTTGATCGCCTACCTACCACATATCTTTGGTGTTATTGATGTTGAGGTCTCTCTCCAGCCCCTGCTGATGTCTCCACTTTGCCTCCTTGTTGCTAGCACACATGATTTAGAAAATGTATTTTGTAGTGTAAACATGCATGAGATCCACGATAAGTACTGTACTATCGTAAAGAGGTTTCAAATTGTTCTAATGCCAAAGGATCCGGCTGTCCTGCAGCTGAAGTCTCTCAAACACTCCATATGGAATACACTGGTTCCACATCCTGTTATGAGAAGAGGAATGAAGTAATGTAACATATTAGGGAATGGAATTAGGTAACAATACTTCCTTTGTGGCTTGATTGATGATCTCACACACACCCCCACTCAAAGTTGTGTTTCGATTGGTTTTGGGGATATTACATCGAATTACATTAATTCCCTGAAGACTTACAAACCTAACCATAACAATTACCCTAACCATAACTTGCCTAAACTTACCCCCAACCCTAAAAGTTTATGATTCAATATATGGGGACTTGCATTTTGTCCCCATTAGGAAGGCGAGTCACCACAATGTGACTGTGTAAACAGATTTAAGTTGCCAGATAAAGATTACATTAGCACCCGCCCATGCACACACAAACAAACACGATTTTCTTACCTCAAAGTCTTCATTCTTTTACAGTTCCTCAGACTGACTCCTAGGCTCTGTGCGCCAACATCTGTTAGCTTGTTATACTTCACACTGTCAGAGGAAAGAGAAACTTTTACACTTTAGGCAAGGCAACTTTATTTATTTAACACAATTCATACACGAGGCAGACTCACTGTGCTTCAGATAAAAACATGTTATACAATGCATAAAATATAAAAGAATGCATAAAATTACATTTAAATGAAAGAATGAAAGAATAAAATCAAAATGTAGTGCAAGGTTTACAGCTTTACAAAAGTTTGCACGGCACTTTCTACTACCCCTCTGGTCAGTCATCACACTGCTACAATTATTTGACACATCTTTTTCTCTCAGAGTATATGAAAGGTTTGTAGTCTAGTAGAAGGCCGATGGTAATTAATAATTATAAAATAAAAGTAATTTGAACTACCTATATACTTTTATATAATTGTATACTTTTAGGTAGTTTAATCTACAGCAATGCATCACATTCTATAACTTTGTAGTAACATAGGAACACTTTAGTTAAATCAATTCAAATCACCAAATTTGGAGATGCGTGGTTTTCACTGGAGAGGAAGGGTATGAAAAATTGTATTCTGAAAAGAAACTTCAGCAGTCTTTCTAATGTTTGTTAAAAAGATTTGCCTCTGAGATGTAGTGGAGTAGAAATATAAAGTTGCATAAAATGTAAATACTCACATAAAGTTCCTTGAATTTGTACTTAAGTGCCGTGCTTAAGTAAATGTTCTTAGTTACATTCCACCACTGCATATTGGTAACAACATTCAGTTGTATCTAATCATATTTTACTGGTTCCTCTTTTGATGTATGTGTGTGTGTGTGTGTGTGTGTGTGTGTGTGTGTGTTTCTGTTGCAGGTTTGGTGACAATGATATACAGTACAAAATAGAACAATCGCAGTGCAGTTTCTCATTAATTAAATCAAATAAACAAGGTTAGTTACTCTGTGTTTCTACAAGGTATTTGTTGCTGGGATGAGTACGATAAGAGGAAAACAAGTTATTGTAGCAGACACATAAATACACATAGCAATCATAAATTTCTAATGAAAATGTGAGATAAATATAGTCTTACTCCAGGTCAGTGAGGGAGGCCATGTGTGGCAGGACAGCTGCTAAACTCTCTGCCCCTTCATCAGAAATCACATTACTATAGAGACTGGAAAAAACAGAGGGAGGGAAAGGGAAGTGAAAAAGTGTTGTCTACAGTATGTGCTATTTTGGGTGTAGTTGTGTAGGGGTGTGTGTGTGTGTGTGTGTGTGTGTGTGCATTATATACCTTAAACAGTGCAGTTTGGGCAGATCCCTCAGCGTAGTTGACAGTTTCTTCACCCCTTCGTCACCAATACAATTCTGTGACAGACTAGAAACCAGAAAGAGAGAGCACACACTTAGTACTATCATCATATAACTACGTTAAAAATTAGATGATGTTTCTTTATTGTAAATCATCCAAGACTGGGATAAGATTGAAACCATATGAGAACATGCTGTACTCACTTTAGAATCTCCAGGAAACAAAGTGAGACCAAAGCATCAGCCAATTTCTCTGCTCCTTTGTCCCCTATCTTACTGTTCTCAAGACTGAAGGAGAGAGAGAGCTACTGTCACACACAAGAAAAAAACACATAAACACAGAGATACCCATGCGCTGAAAGACAACTAGGAATAAGGTTGTGTATATTTACTCTAAGTGTTGCAGGTTCTGTAGACCTGGCAGGAGCTCCCACAGCTTGGGAAGAGCCAGGGGACCATTGTCTGGACCCAGCCTAGAAGGAAAGACAATATCACCATCACCACCATCACCATCATCATCATCATCATAATAAATTCAGATGTCTAATGTCAGAGCTACTCACTCAAACTCCAGCTTGTGCAACTCATTGACAGCTGGTACGCCCTCTGCCAAGATGGAATGTGATTGGCTGAAACTAAAAGTAAACACACACAAGACACATATACTGTAGTTTGTATGTTGCAAAACATAACTGAGTGTATTGGCATGTGGTTGTGTCTGTGTGTGTGGTGTAATACCTGTCCGACAGCCTCTTGTGCGTGTGTATGTTCACCATCTTTGCCAGGTGCTCTATGTGACACACTTGTGTGGCTTTCAGAGGGTGGATCTTGAATTTGGACACTGCCCCTTGTAGGAGACTTTCTTCACCACTCTGCTCTAGCTGCTCCCATAAGGTGATGGCATCAGCAATGCATGCCCTAGAAGACACCCAAGAGTCGACAGTGGTATCAGTGGAATGTCATTGGACACTGATGAAGGAATACATCGCCAAAAAATGCAGAGCTCTCATGGAGCAAATGAGGGCAACCTAAAATTCTATGTGCTCTTTGGCCTTGGAAGTGCAAAAGATTATGTTAAAGCAGATAAAAACAGTTTAATTTATTAAGCACATATCCACTGGTTTTGGAAAGGGAATAAAAACACACCACTACACTCCAAACACTTTCCATGAAGTGTATCTTACTACATCCACATGTGCATGGCCTCGGAATGTGGCAAAATCTAAAGCTTGACAGATCTGCTCTACCCTGATTAGGGTTTCTAAGCTATGATTGGACAATCGCTGTTCAGGGAAGGGGTTTAACAAGCTCAGTTGATACCAAGAATACTTTTGAGATGTGGATTGTAACCAGTACCTGTATGTGTTGATGTTGCTGAGCCCCACCAGAGCTCTGAGTCCAGAGATATGTATCCCAGAATCCTCTAGATCCAAACAGAAACTTCTACCTTCAGCTCCACCCCTTTCTAGAACATTCTGCACAGCGAAGACGTCCGCTGGGTTTAGTGGAACTCCATGAAATGTTAGGACTTCAGGAAGATTCGCTGCCAGGTGAGCAACTAATTGTGTGCTGCCACTGTGTCTGCTACCATCACCATGTGTGAAACTTGCCTCATAAACATAGTGACAAGCCTCCAGGACCTGGGCGGGGCTCAGGTCACCAAGAGAAAGGCCTTCAATGTGTTTTGTTACTAAAGCTTGCTTGCCAACCACCACATCTCTAAATACTGTCTCTGTGCAAGAGTGAAGCCTCTGCAGCTCTGTCCTGTTGTGGAACAGGAGCCCGACCACAAATTGTTGAGTGAGCTCAAGCTCCTCCCTTTGAATTCGACGGCGTCCCTTTGGGACCAGCTGGAAAGGGAGGGTCTGGAGGAAAGTACGATCTGATGCATTCCTGGAAAAACAGAAAGTAAGAGAGAGTTAGGAAAATCAGAGTGGGTAGTGCAAGTGTAATAGAAAAGAGGCTGGGAGTGGAAAAGGATATGCTCTTTCACTTTCAATCTAACAAGGGACAGAGTTTATTCAAATATGGTCACTTCTTTACCAAGGTCTTCAATTCACTCTATCAATCACTCCTCATTCTTTATGCATATTATTCACATGGAAACATAGAAGATGACTTTACTCTTTTGGGGCCATATTACAGGAAGTTCCTATCTTAAGTCTTAAGTTGACAGCTAGGAAGAGTCTAAGATAGGATTTTTCTCAATTTGGTATTACAGAAGCAAATCCCAACTAACTTTAGGAATCCTATCTTATCTTACTTCATCCCATCTTATCTCAAGTTAGGAAATCATAAATACTCAATCCGACATCGGTTATCAACCTTTAATGTCTGTTACCTAGCAACCGATGCTACTTTTCTCATTTTGCCAAGCTAAATGTTTGTTAATCGCTGTTTTTTGGTAGTTTTTTTAATGAAACACACACTGAAAATGGAGCAGAAACAACAACTATCATTGAACTTTAAGTCAGATGACTTAGAGGTGTCAAAAATCAGAATTCAAACGCTTAACTGGGGAAATTAAAGAGAGAGAGTGGGCTAAAAATAGCGGATACAGTCTCGTTCTCGCATATCCAGTGTGACACCAAAATGTGTGACCTATCAGATCCTGTGACCCCAATGGGAAGTTAAGCGCCAGTGGCTTTGTTGACGATGTGAAGCGGCTGCAGTTTGGTTAGGTTTAGGCACCAAAAGTACTTGGTTGGGTTTAGGTACTAAAAGTACTTGGTTATGGTTAGGAAAACATCGTCGGGTTTTGGTTACAGAATCTGATAGGTCACAGATTTTGGTGTTACACCGGCATCCAGCGGATCAGCGGTCAGTGATATGAAGACACAGGTCACTGTGGTGTCCAAAGAGCAGATGAAACCGCTGGTTGCTCCTCCTGTGCTCCCTCACTGACCCCGGCAGAAACCCGTAGGCTACTCTTCTCGGGAAAGTTAATAGAATCAATTAAGTTCCGCCTGTTGACATTTTGTTGATTTTGTAAAAGCAATTAAAGAGCAACCATGTGGATTAAACGAGTTAGCAAACACTACCTGGTGGAAAAGTAAAAGTTAGGACAGCTCAACAGTTATCCTAAAGTTAGGAGAGTTTATTTAAGATTTTACGAAGTTAGGATGCTTCTGTAATACACTTTTCCTATCTTTAGTCAGGAAAGGAATGTTGACTTAGGAACTGTTAATCTGTAATGGCCTTTTTCCTAAATCAGTTCCTAACCCTTATTACCATGGTTACCAAGCAGTTAGGATAGGATATGCCGGTTAGGAAGTTTCTGTAATACGGCCTGATGAATAAAGAGACTTTTACCTTGACAGAGACAAATGGACCCCTGCCAAGTAACTCTGAATGAAAGGGTTGGCCCACAACAGGATGTGTTTGTCACCGGTTTCAGTGTTTACATTGTCGGTCCTCCCTCTCTTTCCCATCTTTTGTGCTTTCTCTCCTCCTCCTGTTTCTTCTCTGTCCTCTCTTCCTCCTCCCTCTTTCTCACCACTCGAGACAACCTGCCTCGTCCTCAGTTGATAAGACAAGAAGAGCCCTGTCCTGTGGCCGAATGCCTTGAGTTTTGTAGATATGGTCCGTCCTGTGGGGAGGATGGAGGAGTTTGTTTTGACCCCTTCCCAGGCCAAAGCACTCAGCTGAGACAGCAACTCTCTCTCCTCTGTTCTATCTACTTCCCCGCCAACACTCTTCATGTCCTCTCCATCCACTTCCTCTTCCTCCTGTATTTTTGCCCCCCTTGCTCTTTGGGTACGAGAACGAGTGCGAACCTCTGCACTCGACTTTGTCCGAGTATTTTTGGGATACTTCTTCATTTGAGAACTACTTGAGATTTGTGTCTGGGTTTCTTCTACAGATTGCACAGATATTTGTGTTTGAGGTTCAGCATGTGAGTGTATGCTCTTGTCCTTTTCAATTATTAGGCGAAGCACTTGATGGCAGAGCCCAGTTAAAGTTTTTGGTAGGACCTCCAAACCATTGGACTGTTCTAAAACCAAGCAGACCAACCGACATAGTCCGGGGTTCCAGCAGAGGAGATGTGGATAGCTACAGTTTTTTAAGCAGTCCAAAGCAGACGCTCTGACGGCAGGATCAGTGAAGTATTGGGACAAATATGTCTCTACATTTGTGGAGGTGAAGCCACACACCTCCAAAAGGCTGTCCGTCCGTCTGAGTAGCTGACTGGCAGTGCCTCTTGGTCGGGTAGAGAGCAGAAGAGTACAGCCTGGAAGGAGGACCCTCTGAAGGATGGCAGAGTACAACTGTCTTACTGTGTAGATCTGTGCTTTACTGTCTTTCTGCAATGATGTTACCAGGTCTTTTTCCTGAGTCTGGAGCAGAGTTTCATAGTCCCGCAACTCAGCAAACCCATCAAAAATGATGAGCACGCGCTTAGGGGCTGCAAAGATTTGAGTGTACACTGCCTCTGGGTCCATGCAGGAAGGGGCAAAAGAGGACAGGTTTAACAGGAGAGTCTGAAGGCTGAAGGCCGGATCTGTTAAAGTGAGTGCTTTGCCGTCTAATAAGAAGATAAAGTCAAACTGGGGGATACAGTCTCTGGACCAGTCAAGACACAGTTTCTTGATCAGCGTCGTTTTTCCCATGCCAGCATTGCCGAGTAGCAATATGTAGCGTTTAGGTTTGTCTCCATTTGAGCCTTCGAAGATCTGAGTTGAAAAAAATACAAACAGGCACCAGTGAGTTGCAGCCAGTGATTTCAGCAATGTTTTTATTTACACAGCAATTAAAAATACTCACGTTCATAGTATTGAATTTGGCAGAAAAGCACATCACTAGATCATAGCTGTTTTGAATAAAAGTGAAACTCTGACCTGACTCTGCCCCAACAAGCTTTTTTGCCGATCTGTGTGTCCCATGATGACTAGCTCCTTGTCCAGAAGTTTGTTCGTACTTTTTCCAGAGCGAAGAATCTCTCTCTGGCTCACTTGCACATCGACGTAATGAGAGTTTAGGCTAAGGCCTGTCTCCATTTCCTGGCAGGTTTGACTCATGTGGGCTTTAGCCTCCTGAATGTATTCCTTTACTACCTCTGAAAAACCAGCACAATTGAATAACAAGCTGATTCTCAACAACGCATGATTTGTACTTTCAGGAAATTTTTGATCAAAGTAGAAGAGTGGAGTATAAGAATGTAGCAACTTACGTGGAATATCAAGGACAGTGGGGGATGGAGGAAGAGGTGATTCCTTACATGTAGACTCTGAAATTATCATGTCGTGATATTTGTAAGATGGCAATAACCCCACAGGCTTATTGCACAAGCAGAAAGAAATGAGACGGATATTGATACTCACCATGGCTGGGAGAGAGTGGTGAGGCACAAGGGGGAGACATGGCTTTGCTAGCTGTGTCCGACAAAGATCCTGGAGGGGATGAACTCATTTGGATTGGTGCTACTGCACCGTCCACTACAAATGCAAGAGGAAAATGATTAAGAGCCTGCATTCACAAAACACACACACACACACACACACACACACACACACACACGTTCATTCCAGGTTAAAGGGGTTTTTACTCACCTGGGGAGAGGGGTGGCACTTGGCGTTTGCAGGGTGGTGAGGCAGCAGGAACTATATTAGAAATATGGGTTAGAGTATGTACTATTGATACAGTGCAATAAACAGATGTACATGAGGGGTTTAAGGCAAGTTAATGTAAATTATATAAAAACATTTCATATTGAAAGTGCCTCATATAGTGCACTGAAGACATTAAATAAAAGAGTAATTTAACATGCATTTAACTTAATAAAATACAAATTAAATGGAAAGAAACAAAACATTTGGGAATGAAAACACAGATACAGATGGAGGGAGTTTTGGGTTAGATTTACAACAACAAATCTATTGGGAAGTGTATTAAAGCAGTACTGGGGAATTGTTTTAAAAAAAACTTTTTAATTTAATTAATTAAATTAAATTTTTATACTTCATATTTGCTAAAACTCACTCTATGCTGACAGTAGGGCATTAAACAGACAATCTGTGAAAAATCAAGTTCCTCTGCATCCTTTTACTGCTCCTAATGTCATTAGCAAGAATCCACCACTCCCAAGGTAAAACAACCAATCAGAGCCAGGAGCAGTATCTAACACAGTGTCAATATCTTCATTGCGTAACTTCAGAAGTTTCTCAAACACAATGTCTGAGAAAAAAACACCAGCAATGAAAGAACTGCCCAGCCCTCCTTTGCCAGCAACAGCGTACAGTACAAAACACGTCTGTAAACATGTTACGGTTCCACACGAGTTTCTGGCTCATTGTGATTGAATCGATGGCACTCGCATCGACAACTGGAAAGGGGGCATGACAACAAACGGTGGGGAATAACATTTGAGGGGGTGTGTGGTACTAGTCTCTCATCCTGCTTTTCAGACATTTTGGCAGCTGCCTAGACCTTAGAGCTGGGCCACTATGCCCTAGGCCGCGAAGCACTGGAGGAGCGTCTTTGAGAAGACGAGTAGATGCGAGAGTAACTGGGGTCTCATCGTGGGATGAGGTTACTCATTAATGATTCATCAATAATAAAGTTGTTTCTGATTCATTCCTCACTCGTTTCTTAATTATTTCTTAATTTATTTATTAATAATCATTAACTAATCATTAGCTATTAGTTGGTCATTATAATTATAACTAATGGTTCACTAGCAGTTAGTTCCTCTTCGTTCCCTAGTAACTATGCAAAATGTTGTGCACCCTGTTGTAAAGTGTTACCAGTTCTCTAATGACAGCTGGATCAAGGTTACACTTTTTAGTAGAAGCTTGCTTAATCTAGTTTTAGTTTTCAGGGTAATTGAAACTTGCATATCAACTGAGACTTAATTTCCTCTATGGACACAATGTCAACAAAAATGGAGCACTATAAGCTTCAAAAGCAGGACATTTTACAGGGCTATTGCACTAAAGTGCACTAGATTGTACAGGTGTACCTAAAAAGAACTGGTAACTCAGATTATGTGGATACTTTACTCACCTAATATGTAAGTAGGTGTAGTAGCTGTATTGGAGAGTGGAAATCTAATAACCGGAGGAGAGAGCCTCAGTGTCTGAACGACCTGATATTGTGGAGTGTCTGGGATGGTGATAAACTGAATGGAGGGATGAAGATGAACGATTCTTGGAGGAGTCGTGGAGAGGCCTGCTGTCGCTGCTGGACTTGAGTCTGAGCCTGTGCCAGAGCCTGCAAAACAAGCAGTAACAACATTCTTATCATTCTCTGCCAACAGGTTTTGCCAACCTTGAGCGTATCAAAAAGGGAGGTTAAACAAAGAAAACAAGTGGATAGTTTAGTTTCCGAGGCCAAAACAACGATTCAAAGGCCAAGATTTAGTGTCATGAATAAGACTTTCATATTTGCAGACTTAAGACTTGAAAATGAAGGCTCTCTTATCAACAGTCGGAGACTGACAACAGTGCACTGTAAGTGACAATCAACACTGTGGGTAACAAACAATTTTCATAGTATTGCAAAATCGGATATCTAACAAGCATCAAACTGATCTGGGGGAAGTCGAGGTAGAGTTCTTCTTTTGGTTCATCAATGCGAGATCTTATCTGAAGCATTCAAGATTAAACTTCCCATTAGTCTGAAGCAGCCTTACATGGTTTGCATTGTATGTAAAATGTCATTTTATTTATGTAGTCTCATCTGCACAGTGCTCACATGTTATTACATGAAACATATAACATACAATATAGTATGTAATTATGTACGTATGTAATTTAATAGTATGTAATATGACGTTAATACCCTGTTTTGCTTATCTGTCCACTTTGCAGCAATACTGATACAGACATTCTCGTTGGTTTCTCCAAGTGCAGTTAATTAGCTTTTTAATTTACTGCAGACCTGCACCTCTGAGGCAGATTCATTTTGCTTGTTGCCCCTTTAAATGTTTACAAAACCAACAGTGTCTTCCTCTGTTCCCCTAAGAATCAATTTACTGTAGGAATAGAAACTTACATTGAGTGACAGTTGGCTCCGCCTGTGCCTCTGTGGTTTTTGGTCGGCCTGCAAGGGTTGAAGAACCAACATTACCACATGAACACAGCCAGACAAAAAGCCCAGAACCACCAGTCTGAACATTATACTTCAGACCAAAAGCACTACACTACAGTTTTCTGTGGCCTCTAGTGGTGCTGTTTCAGGTTGCAACCACTACCTTCCCACGCGTGTGCTTGAACGATATTGGACGATAACAAAAACGGTGAGTGAGCTAGACTAAATATTATAAATTGTTGCCACACTTTATGATGCTGCATACCGCAGTAAGTAACGTTACTGTAGTGAATAGGTCCTCTGCTACTTGTTGTTGTCCTCTACAGTTATGTTGCATTATTGTATATTATGTGGGTCACGTAAGTTACTGCGACTGAGACCAGAAAAGTGGCTGTGTACCTGAGAATCGGTAAAATGACAATCGATGTAAATTGAAAGGCAGAATGCAAACATCATCAGATCCATGCTAATGTAGCTGGCTGCCCAGCTATTGGTTTTAGAAACAAATTGTTCCACATTGTGGTTTTTGTTACATCATTTCGTGCAGGCTAAAATCAACACTTTGACATTATACTGGTACACAGAATAGTAATATGGATCACGTTAGCTCGTAAAGTAATGTAGCCAGATTACAACTAAAGTACTTTGCAACGGATAACTTTGGCAACAAACCTTGTTTTCGCCCAATGTGGATATGATTCTCATTTGTCCTGACGAGCTTCAGCACATAAATTGTTTTCATTGTTTTTTATTCTTGCATTGAGTTTGTGTGTTTGGTGTTAGCAGACTCAATTTTGTTGTAGCTGTGTGTAGAGTTCAGAATCAGTAGGCAAGAGGCTCGGGAGCAGGAATCCAGAAAATCCGACTCGATTTTTTCACATAGATGCAGAATAGTGGCTATTTCAAGCAAGCGAGAAAGCAGGTGTGTGGGTTATTTTTATGTGAGATTACAACCCGTTCACAAATAGGCAATAAAAAAGTGATTAATTGATGGTGTGATTTCATAAAAAAATGACATATAGCCCCTTTAATGGAAAGAACCAATCATTATATACCATGGTGTTGGCAAGTTTTAGCTCCTTCTCTAAAAATCATGTTAGCATCTTTAGCCTTTTTGCTGACTATGCGTTTGCATGCTGTATAGTTACCAACTACCAACTATTAGACTCTTGATACTTGCTTGAGTGGTGTAATTCACGACAACGAATATCAAGTTCACATAATTTTACTTACTGTTGCATGATAATGAAGGTTAAATACAGATTCATTTGAAAAATCTGCACCTCATATCAATGTAACTTTGAAAAACATTGATGTTGACTTGACTATGATGGAGTGTTCAACTAAAGCAAGTTTCAAGAGTCAGAAAGTTTGGTTTTCATATTGTACAGAAATGAATAGAAACCAATGGCTGCCTGGAGCAGCAGAAAAAAACTAAATCGCATTCAAACACATAGCATGGTAGCATGGTTTGCAGAATGATTAAACATCAGCTATATTTCACAGTGACCCACATTTGAAGCCTCAGTTAACTTAAGAAATGAATAAAAGACTAAACCAAACAGTCTGGAAACGCACCTGCTGCTCTTTGCCTTTTTGGCCTAGGTGTGTTCTCATCAGTGCACCGTTGTGATCGAGGAACTGGAGAGGAAAAATATAAACAGAACATGTAAAGCTGCTACAAAAGCAAGTACAACTGATACAAGTTCAAGCTTGCTAAATGTTGCGGCTGCGATCCCCAAAATTATGGCATAGGGGTGATCAGGACAGTTTTCCAACAACTGAGCAGGCACTGAGCTGTAGTTAACAGGTTCTAGTTAGCGGCTGATCCTCTACCTCTGGGTCTTTTCCTCTTGTCATTTGTTTTGGCTGGTAGTTTGTTCTGCTGTCTCTGCTGGTGGGTGTCTGGCTTGGGCAGCTCTG
Organism: Micropterus dolomieu; assembly: GCF_021292245.1. Taxonomy (NCBI): domain Eukaryota; kingdom Metazoa; phylum Chordata; class Actinopteri; order Centrarchiformes; family Centrarchidae; genus Micropterus; species Micropterus dolomieu. Next base: position 11,240,517 of record NC_060151.1, read on the forward strand.
TTGGGATGGAGACGTCACCTGGCGTGCATGAAAGAAGAAGCAAAAGAATCAGTGAAGCAACTCGCAGACACCAGAGAAGGTATGATTTTCAGTACTAAGCTGAAAATGAGTAAGTTTCTCAGAACATCTTGAAGGTTTGAAAAAGGAAGTGGTAGACAAGGTAAAACCTAAGGCAACTTTCGAACATCACCAAGTAAAAAGTTCCTTAAAGGGATAGTAAGTGATTATAATCCAATACTTAAATTCAACAAATATTTTTTTCATGGTTTGCTAGCTCTCTGTTCTCTCAGTTTTCTTAGACAGCCCTGGCTCTATAAGTGGAAAACAAAGAAATTGGCGTGGACCTTCCCCACAACATTGTTCTAGCCATTCAGCAACAGGTGCCATTAGAGGTCGTGCACAGGAGGACGGGGAGGGCAGTGGGAGAAAGAGTTCTATACAACGTACGCATTTGAATGCGTGGGACTCTAGGCACTGTGAAGAAGGACAGATGGCCGAGAAACTGCCAAAGAGGAAAAGAGTATAAATAGAGACAAAAGTTATATGGCCAGGCAAGGGCAAAGGTGTTTCAACGCTGGAGAAACTGCCAATATTTGAAAGTTGAGGGGCGGAGCTTCTGAGGGAGCACTGAAGGGAGAGGTATATTTGTTTGGCACTTGAGTTCAAATATCAACAATCCTTCTGAAGAATCACTTACTCTCCCTTTAAGTTGTCTGGGTTCTCATGGTATTGTATCCTATAGAGTGATGTGACTTATGTTTAGGGTCAGTCATGGCCTGTGGACTAGATTAACACATTATAATATCTAATAAAAGTTAGTAATCTAAATGTTTCAGTGTGTCTGTCTATCTATTATTCATCCACTGTCAACTGTGTATGTTTGTTTTAACATTTAGCATAACCTTTTATTTTCTCCTTGATTGCATGTTAATGTGTCAGCAGTTGCAAAATGAAAAGAGGAGCTCCTTACTGCAGTTGTTGAGTTCCTCCTCACAATTCCACCATGGATCGCCAAAGAGCACTTCTGTGTCTAGGTAAAATGACATAGAGGGAATTAGGCAATAGATAATGTGCAAGTCATGTGGCAAGCCGTTATTGTGTGTTATTGCAATCTGTACACTGAATTCATGAATGAATGTGTGCAGAGGTTTGTTTGCAACTTACCCACTGTCTTTAACAGGTAATCTTCATTCATGTATTCAGATAAATCATCTGAAACACAAATAATGAGCATTAACGACAAATCATTTGTCAACGACAAAGCAACACTTTGCTTTCCTATCATTAATTTATAGTTACTAATGAATTCACAATTGATTCACATTTCACAATTCAGTGGACTATGCATGTCTGTTTCTGGGGCTGCTTTCCTAAATTCAGCATTTCTCAACTATAACGATTGAGTTTGAGTTGTACTAGATTACAGGACCAACAATTCATCAGCATCTATCAAGACAAGAGGCTGCAACAGCAGAAAACATCCACGTTCAGATGGGCTTGGCACCTCTTCGTAAAGGAGAACTCTGTCTGAATGACCAGGAGGAGACCAGGTGGAGCGCGACCAGCTGCTACAGCCTCTAATTGGAGTCTTACAGATATCTGGGTAGCCTGTCCTGAACCTGAGGCCCCATTCACACTAGTTCGTTTTGGTTTAAAAACAAGTTTTCAAACGAATACGATCTCCGTCCACACCAGCGTTTTAGCTGCGTATCAGAGTTGATCTCCGTCTACATTAAAACGACTGAATCTAGTGGCCGCTCATGTACACTGGGCTTGCGTGTGCCAGTGTAAAAATGAAGCAGATGGTCTATTCTGTTACAGACGATAAGGCGAAAGAATAAAATACTCCAGACGAACAACCACACCAGATATTCTTTTGCATGGACCAATAACGAGCTGGGGCTGTTACTGAATGTAACACGGGAGTTAAAAGCGGCTGTAGTGGCGGAAAACGCAAAGTAAACAGCGACATTCACAGTACAAGAGTAGGATATAAGTTTTATTTGTACGCTACAAAGTATTTTAATAAAAATATCAAGTCAAAAACTCTATCAGTAGCACCGTGTGTCTGCTTTGCATGACTTTTAAGACTCAGAGAGCCAAGCGTGAGCATCTGCGTCATCTCTAAAGCATTCGTTTGCCCGTACATACTAAAAAGCCCTCCGTAGTTTCAAAACGAAAAACAGGGTCGGCAGCGTTTCCAAACTTCTCTGTTTTAGGGTTTTTTTTTTCGCCGTTTTAGTCTGGACGGGAGGTGCAAACGTAGCAAAAGGTCTCCGTTTTAAAACCAAAACGCAGTAGTGTGGACAGGGCCTTAGGCTTAGATATGCAGCTAAAACTGTTTTAAAAAGGCCAGAGTTGTGCACTTAAAGTAAAAGTAACACAAATAGCGTATACAATAGCATTAGTGTTTAAATGTATTCCTGTGCCTATGTGGCATTCCTTGATCTGGTTATGTTGAAAATGTAAATGTAAATCGCTGATGTGTGATTATTTCATCAATCACCATCTTTATTGCTGCATTTCTGCCACAGTAGTGCAAACCATCAAATTCAAACTGACCTGTTTGTTATTTACCTTAGTGCAGTTGTTGGTGGTGGTCCTGGTGCAATAAGTAATGTTAAACTTATTGTATTATCTTCAGTTCTATATCAGTATATCTTACACAGTTTATCTTGAGTTTTGTTTCATTCAACAGGCTATTTAACAAGGTCTGCTTCATATTTTGGGTAAAGGTTTCTCACTTCATCATCTCACCTGTCTAGTTTGGTGAGATTTCAGATATTTTTCAGATATTTTATCTGGGCTCAATCAGTCACTGAATAAAGAAATGTGTCCAGTTACACCTCAAAGGTGATATTTTAATGTTTTTCCAGAAGTTTTATGAAGCAAACTATAGCAAACTTCCATGTAATCAGTGTGTTGATTCATGTAGAACCATTCTGCAGAGCTTGTTTCTCCAGTGTAGATAGGAAATCAAAACTCAAACAATACAAACCTGGTAGATCCCCTAAATCAGGGCAGATAATTTGGTCCACTTCTATTTCCTGCATCTTGGCTCCTGATAACACACACACACACACACACACACACACACACACACGCACACACACACACACACACAAAACATCACATGAGGATTTAGCATGTCTTGGTGAGTGTCATTGCTGGCAATTTTCTGTAATCAAGCTTTGCACGTTCCCACGTTATGTTTCAGAATTTCCTCATTGCTGAATGAATGAAAGACTTCCTGCACTCTTAAAGACTTTTAAAGAGCCAGCTTAAGAGGGAAAACAAATATTCTCAGCAAAAAGCAAAGAAAACAGATTTATCAAGCAACTCGCTAATACTCATTTGCAAACAAAGCCGGTTTTATTTTCTTAGCTATGGTGTGTGTGTGGTTTATGTCTGAAATGGACATGTGGGGTTCTTCACTATCCCAAAACATATCTCAGGTACATAACTTTTATCTCCGACTTCTTTGCGAGTAGAGATGGATTTTTACGTACACTTGTCACTTTCACATTTTATTTTGTGCAGTCTGATAATAAGATGATATTTTATATAATAAAAATATTTAGAGAGAAGAAAAATGATGATTAAAGACAAGAATGGTAAAACAATAACAATAATAAAAATTGTGTTTAAGAAATGATTTAAAAGACGTCACTGATTCTGCAAGCCTTATCTCCTCAGGCAGGTCGTTCCAAAAGCCGAGGGTTCCTGATGGCAGAAGCACGGTCACCTTCAGATTTAAGTCTCGACCTTGGAACGGCCAGACTTGCCCAGAGATAGGCAGCATTTATGATACATATATCAAAAAATAAGTATTTCAAATACAAAATAGGATTTTGGAATTTGATAGGTTAAGTGAAAATAGCTTAATATTTTGTATCAAAATTCTTCAGTCTTTTGTATTTGGTAGTTTAAAAATACTGTGCAATACTTTGTGAGAAGTCTAAACGATGACATTATAAAAATGCTGCCTCTGGTTGGTGCCTACTCAGTAATTTGCCCTACAGAGATCAGAACAGAAAATTGACCCGAAGAAGAAGGTCAAGGTGAAAAACGTGTAGGTGTGTTGCTCCATCGATTTTTGGCATAAATTGCTACAATTCTTGACAGTTCCTGTTTTCGTTGGTTGTGCATCCACCACTGGTGTTTGTTTTAGCTCACAACTTCTTGTCACGTCTAAATGTGGAATTGTTCCCAAATAAGTCAGCTATCGGACAAGACTGTATGGGTACTGTATTTGAAAATGCACGCCTCCCAGGTCGTTCTGAGTCAATGAGTTTTTCTAGGTCAGAGTTTCTGAGCATTGCTTTCATTTTGGAGATGGTTCTCATTTGAAAGAAGCAGAACTGGACAACTTTTTTGATGTGTGGTTTCGAAGCTTAGATCTGAATGTATAGTACACGCACATTTCTGGCGGTGGGCTTCACCTTAGCAGACATGGAACCAAGGCCACTCTCAATACGACTAATGTTTGAGATTGAACAATATGATTTCTGAATTTAAACTATTGAGTTGAAGAAATTGCTGTGCCATCCAACAGCTGACAACACTTTATGCTGCTTCTGTTAGCGCCTTTCTAGCTTTTCGACCACTCAAAGCGCTTTTACACTACATCTGACAACACTTTATGCATGCTTCTGTTGGTTGTTCTCTCAGAGTTGCAGAACTGCAGTATATGTTATAAATTAGCGATTTGAGGGACGCCACTGTGACTGAGGGGTTAGGATGCCTGCCATGAACTACAATATCCTGAGTTTACATACAAGTGGAACAATTATTTGCTCACTGTTGAAACCCAGAGACATGCGTGACAGCTTGTGCCAACGTTGCTAAGTCCTACTGGTAGTATTGTACTGTTATCTGTTTATACCTCGTCATTATCACTTATAATGCTTGTGGGGTCACAAACTAAGGCATCACACAAACAAGCCCCACATGATCAAATGGCTACATTTGTATTATTCAAATGCAATATTGATTTAGCATGTTTGCATCATTACAAACCGATTGCATCAGTAATAGGTATGATGGGTGTTGAAGATAAGCTTTAATATTATTCTGCCTGTCTGCCTTATCCTGGACACACCCTGCAAGCTTAACAAAACATTTATTATAGGAAGTATCCACATCCATTCTTTGCCTCCTTCAGTTTAACTCGGACTAACATTAAAGCCAAGCTAAGTTATGCCTAGCGTTTAGTCACAAATGAAAGACAGGGGAGGCACTGTGACTCAGTGATTTGCACTTTTACCTTGTGCCTATTGGTATGAATGTTTGATGGTGTTAAGTTGTTTTAGTCAGGACAACTCAACCTGCTGCATTGTACCTTCTACAGTTTCAGTTAAGAGACTATGTGTTGACGGTTTTCGATTGAGTCCTGGTACAGCCCCTTAGTATATAAAGTCAGAACACTAAATAACAGCCAGAACAAAGACCCGCTGCATTAATTGTGGACTTTCAACTCAGACTAGTAGCTTACTTTGAACACAGATTGCGTGTGAATCGTGTTACTCTGGGCATGCCGTTTGCAGGATAGAGGAGGTTAAGGGTGATAATACACTGGTTGCTCATGCTATTGTAGACTTTTTTTTAAAATAAATAGTGGTGGGGGTGATTTGATAACAGGCAAAACAAAGAAGGACCAATATGAGACACTCGCCAGTTTAACACAGCACCATGTTGCATGCTCTGTCACAGTAACATCATCAAAACAACGCACAGGGTTGTACAGAAAGGTCATATTGCTAAAACACAGAATAATACTAGGTTAAAAACAAACAAGTAAAGGAATAGGTCATATCTGTTCATATTATATATTATTTTTCTATTTCTTTGAAATATACTGTTTTGCGTACTGATTGTGTATTTCTTTGTAATCTGTCGTTTTGAGTATTGATGTTTTGGTGTGTTTTTTTCTCTTGTGTGTTGTGTGTGGACAAATCAATAATAACAAACACACGCAGCACAAAAAATGGCCAGGGTGTGAAAAAGCTATATATAATATAGCTACATCCTGGAAATGAATGAGTGAAATTCTTTGTTGCTGGTATAGTATGCTCACACACCCCTACACACAATACATCCTGCAACCTTGATTCTGTTTGGTGTTTTCACTTTCTTTTATTCACTGGAAGTCCCCACAAACACCAGGATTTCACCGACTTCACCCTACAACAAACTTTCATCTAACTTGCACAATTTTACACATTGGGGATATGATGGCTGAGCCACATAAAGGATATTTACACACATGCAATGGAGTTGACTTGCCTTATGATGGGTGAAAGTTTGGAACATACATACACACAAAACATCACTGTAAAGGCGGCTATTAAACTGATGCATTTTTGCATAAAGGCAGAACATACCAAATAGAAATTAAGCATTTTTAGATTTTAACTTTTTTTTATAATGATCACCTAATGATGCAAGTCATAGAAAAAAACGTTTTCCTCTGTGTATTCTTTGGTAAAACAACTTGAAATCATAACAAAACGCCTAATTTACATTTGAAGAGATGTAGATGAAAGTGAAGACCCCCGAAATCTCTTCCTAACCATGCTTGCGCACTTTGGATAAACGCGCTTAAATCGCCCTATCACATATGGGATAGCATTTATCTTACCGGGACGATCTTATTGGATGATGCTCAAATTCGCTGACCTCCTGCTGTATATTCCCTGTGCGATGAACTCTCAATCGCGGTAATTACCCGCCGTATGTCCTCATATACCCTATACCTAACAGTGCGCACAATAACCTGCTCAGTCAAATAACACACTCTCAGCTTTTACTTTCATTTTGCCTTGCACTGTGCCTCCAAGAGACTGCGTCGGACATGATGAGGCAACGGTTTGTTTCTAGACCAAACTGCATGTTCTGTTTAGGTCTTAATGTAACTTCCGTCATTACATTTTTTTGAAGCCCATCACCACTCATTCGCAATGATCAGTTGGCCCAGGGTAACAGAGAGGATGTGGGTGACAAAGTCACACCTTGAACCTAAATAAATGAGCATTACCACTTTCACCAAAAATACCGCGCTGAAATACTGGTGTTACTTTCTAAACCAGCAACCTGTTAGTTAAATAATTGAGTTCAGGAGGCTAAAGTAAGTATTCTGCCAGAGTTTGAACTGGACCAACAACAACTAAAAAAGAGCCTGTATGCTCTTCCTTTTCCGTTTCCTTGATTATGATGATGATAAATAATTTTGAATCACTGGTTTCCTTAAAATATATATTGCTGGGTGAAGATGCCGCTCCACTCAACCTCCAGAGCGGCATCAAAAGAGCTCCATATCTTATGGAATTGCATCTCTTTCTTGCCCTCTGACAACTCATATTTTAGGAATGTTTTCCATTTTTGAAGGGTGATTCCTAATTTTTGAGCTTCTGACATAATAATTTGCCATCCAGTTCCCCCCCAACAGTTTGAATGAGGCAGATCATTTGTGAAAATGTAACTTTATAATGAAGTTCTTTAAAACCATCTTTCAGTGTTCTCCCAAATCTTTCTAATTTTGTCACGATACCAGAAGCTATATGAGGCAGTCATTTTGCCACATTGTAAACAACTTAAAGAACCACTGCTCTGAATATTACTATATTATATATATATATATTATAGATAGTCTGTCCCAGGTGAGCTCACATCAGGTCCTCTGTGTCTGATGCCCTCATTCTTTTCTATTCAGTGCTATCTGAATATGAGCTCTAACTACCTGCTACATCACAAACACACATGTTCATAGTTTTCTTCTTCAGCACTTTTTCCCAGCAAGGTCCTTGTATTGTTTCTGTTCCAAATATTATAATATAATGCTCATCCATCCATCCGTCGTCAACCGCTTATCCTGTGTACAGGGTCGCGGGGGGCTGGAGCCAATCCCAGCAGACATCGGGTGAAAGGCGGGGTACACCCTGGACAGGTCAGCAGTAATATAATGCTTATATTGGTTGAAATATACTATTGCAACCCTGACTCACTGTGTAACCACTAAACAACACAGATATGACCTCTTGCTCTGGGCAAGGAAACATGAGGACTTCCGGTAATAAACTGGAAAGTACCTGTTCTACCAGTTTATCAGAATCTGGTGAACCACTTAGTGCCATGGTGCCACACAAACTCATACCATAAATGTCTGTCAACCTTAAAACAATACAGGCAAGCTGTTTTCTTTAGAAACAAAAGGTGAGTGTGTGGACATGCAGTATACATTCTATTTTCTACTGACCTGCTTTCTATTAATTTTTAACAAAATTTTGTAACAAAGAATTTCCCCTCGGGGATCAATAAAGCATTTCTAATTCTTCACACAAACACACGCACGGTCACCACCGGTATATATATGGTGCTCTAAGAGTAAGGAAGGGGACAGAGTGAGCAAGACAGAAGGTGGGAGGATGCAAAGACAAAGAGAGGGGCAGAAGAATTAAACTTTTTGTGATGAGCGTCTATGCTCAGGAAGAGCAAAAACACAAAGTTGGACATGTGCACAGTGTGGCATGTTAGAACAAAACTGTTGATCTTAATATTATTTTGAAGTTGTAACAGTGTTGACTGTGCTGAGTAATGGAATGCAACACTTGTTACCTAAATGATAAATAACAACAATTGCTGACTGGGAAATCAAAGGTCGGTCACACCCATTTGCATGAAAGCCAAGCGCCGCCCCTTTAATTTGGTCCTATTGCAGTTATCTCCACAGGGCTAAACATACTTTGCGCCCCACATTCTTGTCTTCCACCAAAGCTTTGTGTTATGTAACACTGATTCCCACAGCAAAGTCCATCATGGCTGTTTAGTGTCCAGTTCACCTCGCTTTGCATAACAAATATTTCCCTGTTTTAACTCCTTGAAACCCGGTGTCTGATCTGTGGGTGCAGTACAGTACCAGCCTCCACCTTCTTTCGACACTCTGTTTTTGTTGCCTGGGGATTAGGCTACTCAAAATGAAACTGAAAGTAAGGCACACCCAATCCACCAAAACCTCTCCAGGCATTGACTCAAAATAGTAACTTTAGCTTTTCATGGAATTACCAACATTACTCATGCAGTGAGCCGACTTTCATTTGGTGTTTGTTTTTCATGGAAATCAACCAGGGGAAAATGGGATGCACCCAGAGATCTTGGACAGAAGTTTCTTTCTGTGCTAACCATGATGTCAAGGCTTTGAGAGTGTTCTTATTGCCCCGGACAGAACAGAACAGAAAACACTGAGCAGGATTAAGAGCAAAAATTACATGATAATTTGACTGCAAACTCACCCCAGTGTGAATCCACCCTTTCCTTATCCTCTTTATCCTCATGGGTGTCTGTTATGCCATTAGTGCTGCACGTTTTGGTACCATAAGCAGTCCTGAAAACATTTTCTACATTGTCTAAAACACCTAATGCCATGCTGTGATCTGTGTTGGAGTACAAGGAGTTATCTTGTGCGTCAGTAGGATTGTCTTTTGCTGTGCAGAAAGAAAGTAAATATGCAAAGTCTCCTGTAAACCCTGCATCTGTGCCACACTGAATGTCTCCTGCCAAATGAAGCAGGTCGTCCGATGTGTTTGTTGTCTTGTCAGCGACCCAGCAGACATTGAGATCACCCTCCAGCCTGTCTGTGATGTTGTTGTTAGTGTCCGTTGCCATGCAGGCTTTAACAGGTGAGGCACTCTTTTCTGTGCCAGAGACACTGAAATGATACCTGTTCAATGCAGGTGTTTCCGTGCCGTTTAATGTGGAGAAACACAGGCCTTTTGGTGCGTCGACGGCTCCCTCTGTATCCAGTGTGCCGCTTGTGACTTCAGCCTCTGTGCACCTAAAGATGTCAGCGTACAAATCAAGTGTCTTGCAAGCGACTGCAAGCTCCGTTTCCTCTTCCATATTCAAAACAGCGCATTGTGCTGCAATGTCTGCCGCTGTGTTTTCACTTGTTGCACAGCCAGCAGTCATACAAGGAACCAGAGGCAGCAACATCGTTTCTCCTCTGTCCCAGTGCTGCCACAGAGGGACAGCTATCCTTCTGGCTGCCTCCTCTACCTGCTCTAACCACTCCTTCTCATCCTCCAAAATCCCCTGAGCCCTTCTTTCATTATCACTCACTGGCTTCTGTGTTGATTTTGCACTTCTCAGCAGTTCTTTCATTTCACCATCTATTGCCAGACTGCATTGGTAGTCACATACTATCGGTGTAGAAAATAGCCTGTGATTTTGGTAGTGCTCATCAGACAGTGGATGAAATGTTGGCCTGGACCTTGTGCCGTTATGGTCATCCACTGACAATACAGGCTCCGATCTTGACTGGTTGTGGTCAGTGACGGCACATCCTGTGAGATGACCTTGGTTGAGGTGCCGGTGGGTGGCAGATCCTGGTTTACATGTTGTTTCTCTGTGAACTGACTCAGGTGTGATCCCCTCAGTAAGTCGGTGCAGACTCAAGCTCTTGCTGTAGGCCTCCGAGATGATCTGCTCCTCCACCAAACTCTCCAGAAGGGCTCGGATCTCAGCAGGAGAGGCCCTGGTCAGAGCCAGACGCACTCCGTCCAGAACTTCCTCGAACCGGGCCATGGCGACAACGGATGCCCCTGGACATTGATGACTAGATAAAGAGACAGCTACTAGTAGAGAAGATTAAGTTGGGTTTTTTTTTTTAAGAGAAGCAATGATTATGTTCAGGAGGCGTTCTCATTTAAAGAGGGAGGAGTTTGTTTGGTTGGAGTGGGAGGGTCTGTTTGAAGAATTGTTTCAGTTTTTGTAAGATACTTAAGTGGCCTGGAGGGAGAGATGTCATTTTTATTAGGACATGAGGTAACAATACGCTGACACAGCCTGACCCTCACACTCCTGTTGTTTTGTTTATTCAGCAATTTTGTCTAATGGTACCTAATATTCTACTATTTTTCATTAAACAGTAGTCTACAACATACTTTTTGTTTGATTTACACATCACGTTGAGTGCAGTATCACACCCCACACACTTGACTTTTTTGACACAATTACTCATTACTTATTCATTATTGCTTTTAAAACTTTTCACTGGATGTTTCATATTTCTGAGCACCGTCTACAATAAAAGTGACAAAGAAAGCCATTGTTTCACTGATTTAGGGACTTTTACTTTGTATGACAGACTACAACAATAGAGGAAATAGATGACAGATTGTTTATTTCCCTAATTAAAACCTCACCCAAATTCCATTTTGGGTCACTTATGATTCAAAGTTCTAGCACGAAAACTGGTTTGGCTGAACAATGAATGCCCAACTGCCATGCCGCGTTTTCACCATGCTTCATTTGCTTAGTATCACCAGATCCACACCTCACCACAGAAGTTATCTGCGATGTTAACAGTGGAAATGGGACTTGTTAAAGACATTACAAGACTTTAAAATGTTGGCGCCCACTGGTGTAAAGAATTCCCATACTGAAAAAGTTCAGCGCACTGCTTTTAACACTGATTTTATTTAGTGAGAAACCTACTTTGTACCCTCTGTATAAGGTGTCCTATATATTGAACCCTTTACATCCAATACAATCCTTTGCAGAATTATATAATAGTAACATATTTGTTATGTAGGCTGTAATCTTTCGTTTTTCATTCTTTAAAAATGTCTATGAAGATTCTCAAGTCCAGTTGCCCTTGACTTTAACCTTTGTTGGATTATTTTGAAAATGTTTGCTTCTATTCTAGGAAATTAAAATTACAGTATTTTCTGTGATTTCTGTATTTTACATAGTCTGAACTGCCTAAAATGGAGGAAAATATGTCAGTGCTTAAAGTCATACTTTTATCATGCAACAGACTGCAACCCACGTAGCATATATTTAAGCATATGCCATGTGGGTCCTACAAAGAGAATGTGTGAGAAACATGTCTGCGTGGTTGTGACGGCTGTTGTTTTGTCTGTTAGCAGGATGCAGATGCAGTTTCACATGTGTTTTTTGGTTGACTGGAGGAACTACGACTATGCATGGCAAAAGTACACACAAGGACACGCACACAAAAATAAACATGGTGGGCAAGACTTGGCAGTACAGACCCTGTGAAGTGGTGTTTAAAACTGACCACATAGCCAATATCACCATCAGTGAAATATGTTGGCAAAATACCTGAAGTGAGGTCTTTGGCAAGGTTATCTCAAATAATTTTTGATTTATGAATAAATTAAACAGAAAGGATTAATAGTTTGGTAAGTTTGATAGAAAATCCATTGACGTTGATTTCATGATTGGTTATTTATTTTACAAATCAGTAGAAGCAAGTACTTTTTTTTTTTTAAAAACAATTGTTCATAACAACAACTAGTTTACTTAAAAACACAAATAGACAACAGGGAAACAACCTCTAGGTTATGTTGTTGTTGATATATTTACTGTAAAATAACTGAGTTACTCATGTCTGTCAATAAGTGAAGAAAATTTAAACCCACCATGAGCCAAACATTGGTACATTTTGCCTGCAGCTTTTATGGATTATTATTTGAATTCACATTTTTACATTCACTAGACATGTGCTGAAAACAAAGCAAACCATCCAACCATGGCTCTACAATCAATCAATGACAAAAACAAATCAAATGAGAAGTTGAAATCTTATACTTTGCTGATGATACAGTGCTTTGTATGACTTGATCAACTGAGTTTATATCCCACTGATTTGACTTTCTCTCCATACTTACTGACCCACTGTAACCAGGGACAGTGAGCACCAGTGGATACACAAACACCATTCAAAATATCCTTGGGGGAAATGGTTAAATGCCTTATTTACTATATGATAATAGATTTAACTTCCCCAAATATGTTCTCCCCTACCACACAACAATGGGAGTGTCTCTACCTCTTTTCATCTGCTAACGGAAGTAACAATTGAAAGGGCAGAAAATTGTTTTATTCTTTACTTATAATCCTTCCAGGAATATATTTCCACAACAACAGTATATATTCAGGATCTTAGGGCGCAACAGTCTAATTTAACACTTTTACCATAAAAAAATAAATCTGGTGATAGTCTGTATTTTTCTTAATCTCAACACATTCCATGAAAAGTCTTACACAACGATGAATTGATTGAAGTATTGCCTGCGTATCCAAAGCCTCATATAGCTTCCTCTAGAGCAGCACTGTTGTCCTAAATGATTAAAAAGTAGAATAGAGCCACATTGTAACACTGGAAGACATGTTGCATTGTTATGATGATACATACACTGGGTCCTGCTGCTATGACTACTCACTCAGATACCAAATGTGTATTAATCTACAGCTGAAAATAGTCCCCAACAAAAGCACTGTTTACTCCTGTTTCAGTAATGTTTAGTAAAAACTACAGTGCCTATTTGCTGTAGCGTTATTAAAGATTTCCATTTTCAGTATGAACCAACAGACTTGTCACTTAGAGGCACATAGAGTCTGTGTAACGCTAAGAGTACTGAGACTGTGTAATGCTGCGCTGGTTTTGGTCTTCTCAGCTTTAAGGTTTCAAGTTACGTTTTTACAGAATGTATTGCTTATTAAATGCTTATCACACCGTGGAACTACTCCTTATTAAATTGAAATGAAAGGATCATTATCATCATCATCAAAGCTGTATTGGCCGGCCACTGTAGAATAAACCACTGCACTCCAATGTCTCCAGTTCACCAAAGTGGTATGCAAGCTGCTGCCTGTCATGACTTGAAATGAAGACATTGAGATCATTCTGGCAGGCTTTGGTGAATGTTGCATTGTTAATGATATTAGCTTTCCTATATGTGTTTCTTATTCAGTAGTTTATCATCTCTACCACACTCTCATCACATGGCCGGCATCCGAGTGGGTTCAGGTGGCGCTCTGCTCCTCTGTCACACGGTTGGAACAGTAGTCCTTAATACCTGGCGGAGGAGAGAGGAGAGGAGTGTGACGATGATGGACTTGATGAAGATTTCAAAGGACACAAACAAATATACGTGTTTTCAAAGATGCAAAATCCTCGTGATTCATCTGGTTCACAAACCTAATTTAATTCCCCAACATTAATCTCATGGTGCAAGTATAGTTTTAAAATTGTATTCTCTCCTTCTTCCCCTTTAGCCGACTGCTTCCCATTTATAAAGCGATCACTTCTTCTTTCATTACATTTAATCGGGAATTGGGACGTCAAGTAAAACATCTAGGTCATCAAAAATAACTTCGCTGGAAGTATGAATATGTACATCTAACTTCTATACACAGGAATGTAACATAACCCACACTATGAGGTCAGAGGTGGCAAAAGAGATGCTTGCGTATGTATTCCTGTTAACACTCACTCTGCACAATTATCTGGTAGGCTCTGGCAGCAGGAGAGTCGGGGACTTCACTTAGGAAAGACTTGCCCTCGTCACAGCTACGTGCTATCCTTGGGTCTAGAGGTACCTTTCCTAACAGGGGGAGATTTAGATCCGCACACATCTGCTCAGCTCCCCCACTGGTGGGAGGGAAGATCTGTGATGTGTTCTACAAGAGAGAGCACAAAGAAAAATATCACATGAATACTGCAGAATTTCACACATTCACTCATGATATGCAAAACAATACTCCGCCGCTCCAAAATATCTCTTGTACAGAGGCTGATTTAGCCGCCTGACCTGTTGCACTACCGTTAATAAAAAGCATTTTGCATTCAGTAACGTTCGATCTCTGTCAGTCACGTTATCTGACGTTACTGGTTCTTGGATGAAATGATGAATGGACTACATTAATCTACAATCCACTGAAAAACATGCAGGCAAAAGTTGAGCCAGTGGAACATTAACAAGTGCTGTAGATGTGATGTTGACGGCTATAAACTCAAAATGCTTAGAGGACATAAAAATGAGACTAAAGCTAAACTAAAACTAACAAAAGTCAAGTGACTTAACTTGACCCTGATGACATCGCTCTGACATCATCAGGGTTCTGTTCTCAGACTTGCCAAAGCTCCCTCTAGAGCCACAGAAGACATTTTAGAGCTGTTTTAAACACTGATAGTTACGTGCAACAAATAAACCGATTCTATGGGCCCCTTTAAGAGCTGAGTAACTACATTAAAAAGATCTTTAAATGCAACATGCGTCTCTTCTTGTCGGACAGGAAAGACTTTCAGTAGAAAATGTGCTGCAGGTGGATGTGATCGGAATCTGTCAGTAACAGACAGGGAAGGTTGGAAAATCTGTAGGTGTGAGATTTAAGAATCAGCCCTGCCCTGTCACATCTGATCCAATTATTCTAATTTAATAACATTTTAAAAATCCAATGATCAACGTCTAATGTATTAAGTGTTCTCTAGGAAGGACATAAATATTGAGGGGAAAACAGAAGTGTGTGTCATAGAAAGACACAGTACTTGGTCGATACATTTGTTTAAATGGTGAACTGCATGCAGTTGAGGAAACCTGAGCACTGCATGCTCATTTTGTGGTTTCTGTGAAGGCACTCCATCTCAGTCTGGGTGTTAACAAAGAACGGCTTCAAAGAGAAACAGGGGCAGCATTTGCTCTTTTCGAGTTTTAGCAGGGACTACTGCAGAGGGTGCCCCTGAACCTCTAACTGCTCCTTGGATGCTGCAATGGCTTTCCACAGCTCCTAGTTAGATTAAATGCAGGGAACAAATTTCCCCTTGGAGTAAGTCAAAGTATTAAAAAAACAAACATTTTGAGTGATTTTTTAGGACTAAGCTAACCACACAAAGTAGTTCCACCAATGATCAGAGGCAAAACACAGGAATGCATACAATTAAAGAACATGATAAAGATGGCTGCTTAGAAATTCTAACTGGCTTTCCTGTTAACAGATGAAGTAGCTCTGTGGTCATATTTGTTCTACGATGTCTGTAACCTCTTTTCCTCTTTGCTATGTGTGTTCTGTAGTTTGCAAAACTCTCCAGATATATGCTCGCTCATATGCTGACTTCTTAACACACACACACACACACACACACACCTAGCTGTGATGAAATCTGTACTCCCAGTTTATATGTACATTGACTGTCTGTTTGCATCGCTGTGTATGTGCATGTCCATCTGTCAGTGACCTTGCATTTGGGACACACGAAGCCACTCATGTTCTCCACCACTCCAATGATCGGCAGTTTGACCTTCTGACAGAACCTTATCTCCTTACGCACATCCTGCAACGATACCTCCTAGAGACAGAGAAAGAGAGAAACGGAAATACAAAGACAGAAAGAGAAAGGCAAAGCAAGGGAGGAGGGAGGGAGAGGATACCTCAGAAGACAAGAGATGGGGTGGAAACAAAGACCCCGGTGAAAAGATAGAAAGAGAAAGGGTTAGCTCAAATTGTTTTCCCTTCCCTCACAACTGCTATCATAGTTCTGTTGAGAAGTCCCTGACAACCCTAAGCAGTACCCACGTGTAAATATGTGAAAATGTCTGGGTGTGAAAAAACCCAGCAACCCGTCTCTTAATATTTACCAGACTGGCTCATTTGTCTGGGTAATTCCCACTGTGTGTATGGTTACTTTTGGTTAAGAGAGTGTTGACGGAATGAGGAAATGATTCTACTGCTGCCTGACATCATAGGTCCTGGTCTAATTTAAGTATTAGGTCAGATTAGGTCCCTCACTAAGCGCAGTAAAAATGTATTTAGAAACACACATCTACATCCGATCCCGGATAAGCGGATGAAGATGGATGGATGAATGGATCTACAGCTTTAAACAAGAACACAAATTTATTGTCACCACAGTAATTAGGATCTATGGTGAAATACAGTCAGTAGATTTGTTTGTTTTAGTTGGGTAGTTTTTTATAGCAAGCTGACAGATGTTTATTTGTAGCAACAACAAGAAGTGCTACTAATTACTGTACAAGAACTGGAGTAAAAGCCACACTTGTTGACAAGACAGTGATGTTTGCAGCAGCTAACCAGGAAATGCAAATGTGTTCATTGACCCAAGTAGCACATTTAAATGGATGTCACTGGGTGCTATTATTATAATTTTTTTTTGTCAATTCAACCATATACACACAGTGAAGCGAGACAGCGTTTCATCTGGACCATGGTGCTACATTATGTATGCAAACACTCCATATTATCATGTCAGTGTGTTTATGTGTGCATCTGTGTGTCTAAAGATTTGAGTCAGTCACTGTGGCTATGGCATCAGGCTTCTTGGTGCCTGTACACACACCCACAACATGCTTAAGGTGTGTGTCCTTCCAAGAAACATGTGAAAGAATGTGAAATCAGCAACTAAAACCTGTTCAGGGGTGTGTTGTTTATGCGTGTCTGTAAAACAAACACATACCGTTTATACTAACAATAGATTTTAGAGAATTTTAGAAAAGTACACCTGTAAACCACGCATAGGGTAATTTTTTATGTACAGTGCTGCAATCATTTTACTGCTTTTATTGTATGTTCTGTAAACAAATAGCTACTAAACATGCTGCATTTTAACTTATATAAATAGCATCCTCTGTTGGTTGCTTTATGGTAGTTACATTTTGCACATACTCCTGCAAGCAGTTGAATAACACTGTAAAAATAAAAGAGAGAGGGAAACAACAGCTGTGCGGTTCTGGCTTAACTGATGCACTGGGATTACTTTACCGCCAATCGTTCTCCTGAGAATATACCACTATTTTGCAATAACAAAATGTTTCTTCAGTGTCTCAGACAGAGCTTATATATCATGTGTACTGTATCTGCAACATGTTCTATCTTCTAAAATGTTTTGGTTATCCCTTCAATACTGACACGTAGTAATACAGTACAGTGTGGTAAAGTTAGTAGAAGATATCAAGTGCATTCTGGGATACATCAATTACACAATTTAATTGTTCCACCTGTCTCTCAATCTGCCGTGTACCCAGAATTTCCCAGAATTACCTACCATAACCAGCAACAACAGGTGGTAACTTAATTGAACTGACAGTCACAGCAGTAGTGGGTGTGAGGGGTTTTCCACTTGAGATACAATTAGATTAGATCCTTGCTGAACCCCTTGCTTAAAACACTACATTGCATAAAGCTCAACTGTGGTTACTCCTCTCTTCACTTATTGTAGTTTTCTTCCTTTATGACTGCTGAAAATTCAACACAAAAGGTCTTTCTTCAGGGACATTACAACAAATATCCCAGTGTATTGTCGTGTCACAAAGAGGCAAAGATATCCGTTTCCCCATTGGGCGTAACGGCAAGCTCATCAGCACCAAAGCAATGTTGTGTTTGGAGTAAAAGTTGCGATTCTTGCTTTTTAGCCCACAGGCAGCTCTCACTCTCTGTCTGTTAATATATCGTTGTGGCTTTTAGTGTCACTATCACTATGATTATTACTCACTACAGTTATGTAAAAACCACCCGCAGAACGAACAACTCCAGGTGGCTGAAATTCATTCTGGGAAATGTAGTAAATCACCAACTGAAGTACAAGTAGTCAAATCAGGTGGCGTGGAGCTAAGGAGTTTCCCTTCCCTTCCTATTAATGTTACACGCTGTGGTAACTGTCAAAGGTTATATGTCTGAGCGCGTGTGTGTGTATGCGCGCTACCTGTGGTGTGGTGATGATGACGGCTCCATCGATGTGGGTGGAGCTTAAGTATTGGACAATTGACAGGTGTTCATCAGAGGTGCCCGGGGGAGTGTCCACGATAAGGTAATCCAATTCACCCCAGTCAACATCTCTCAAAAACTGCTTGATCATCCCTGATTTTAGACAAACACCACACAGGTTATAGTTGTGTGGCATGTGGAAAAAGTAAAACCAATTTTACACACACACACACACACAACCATTCTTCTTGGGTCCTCTCCAGATCACAGCATCATCAGGGCTACTGAGCAGGAAGCCAATAGACATGACTGCCAGGTTGTCGTCCACATACTGCAACATACAGACACAGATACATTTATCATATAAGCAGTTTCTTTATTAACTTAAAAACTAAAGCAGGATTGTTTGAATTGACTCACCACAGGAGACCAGCCTGAGCCGCTCTGGTGAACCTGTGCACAAGAGGACAGATTACAGAACTACTCTGAAGTAGAAGCTTAACATGACTTGTGTCAAAGCAAAAATTATGTTTCCTTGTGTTAAAATACCAGGTACTTATTATGTGTGGTACTATTACCAAAGGTGGTCCTTCAAAAGTACTGTTCCTTTGCAAAAACAAGTAGTAAACAAGTGTGGGGCGGCTGTGGCTCAGGAGGTAGAGCGGGTTGGCTGTTAATCGGAAGGTCGGCGGTATGAATGAGTGTGAATGTTAGTTTCCGTTTGAGCACTTAGGCTCAGTGTATGAATGTGTATGACTGGTAAATGCAGATGTAGTGTAAAAGCGCTTTGAGTGATCGAAAAGACTAGAAAGGCGCTATACAAGTACGGAGCATTTACATTTTAGTAAAAGTAGTCAAAAAATAAGACTACTGAGTAGCGAAAAAAAACAACACCTGAAAATCAGTGTCTTATATTTCAGAAAAGTCTCATATCATATCGGATTTAGGCTCATCAGGAGTGTGCAGGAGCATCTTGGTTTGATTTTCTGTCTCTCTTCATCAGGGTACACCAATGAGTGTGACAAGTTAAATGCACACCGCTTGCACACTGTTATAATATTCACATTGCAGCAGAAAGCAGGAGTTGTAGTAGTTTTGAAGCACAATATAATGTGTGAGTGTATTACTAAACTTATCAGCAGTAACACCACAGACACTCACTGCTCTCTGTCAGCTCGGGGTCAGCACGGTTCTCTGATGTACTGACCTCAGACCAGTGTTCCCTGCACTGTGCGCTGTTAATTCATCTGTAAATATTAGCTGCTAGTGCTATTTGAAAGCCATAACATAAATGTTACTCCTGTTGAAGCTTCTGCCATTTACAGTGGATATAAAAAGTCTACAAACCCCTGTTAAAATGCCAGGTTCTTGTGATGTAAAATAATGACACAAAGATAAATCATGTCAGAACTTTTTCTACCTTTAATGTGACCTATAATGTGAACAATTCAATTGAAAAACAAACTGAAACCTTAGAGGGGGAAAAATTTAAAATAATAACCTTCCAATAACCTGGTTGCATAAGTGTGCAGACCCTTAAACTAATACTTTGTTGCAGCACCTTTTGATTTTATTACAGCAGTCAGTCTTTTTGGGTAGGTTCAGAACGGATAAAAGTTCTGACATAATTTATCTTTGTCTCATTATTTTACATCACAAGAACATGGCATTTTAACAGGGGAGTGTAGACTTCTTATATCTACTGTATCTGCTCTGAACAGAGTGGAGGTGTGACTGTGGTAGGATAATAGAACACCAGCAGACCTGGGACCAGCTGACCACCTGCCTTTTAATGGATCATACCTGGAACAATTTGAAGAACAATTTACTCAAATAAGACTGAGTAAATGTAACTTGCAACTACCCACCTCTAACTATTACAAATTGTTCTTATTAACAAACAACTTTGACTAACCTGTTCTCCCTCTAAGCCCATGATCCTAGGAATTGATGGACCACAGATATCTACGTCCAGCAGAGCAACCTAAAAAACAGAGAGACAGCGAGCAGAAAAACAAAGAATGTTAGCAAGAACAGAGTGACCTAAAGTCCAGAGGGATAAAAACAAGAGAGGCTGTATCCACATTCTTTGTACTACAGCAGCTTTAAACACACTTTCAGCAGAGGCAAAGACATTGTTAGGTATTTAATCCTGCTGATATGTAGAGGAACATCAAATCTTTAGAACAAGGGAATGGAGTTAAATATTAGAAGGATGAAACTTTGAAAACATGCAGCGGTTTAAAATGCAGCTGTTGGGCCTGATCTCTGTAGGAACATTTACATATTTATGACATAAAATAACTACAATCTACTGTAATCTGCCAGAAATTTCATTAAACTGCAGCTGGAATCATTATCTATTTTTACCTTTCTGTGACTCATCAGGTGACTCAACAATTCATGCCTTCATTGCTGGAGCAATAATTAATACACGGTTGTTATGAAACAACCTTTTCACTGTTGCCTTCAGAAGACTAAACAAGGTGAAAGATCTGACTGGTTAGTATATGAGTTAAATGATTTGATTTGAAGTCTGCAGATGGCTACTGAACTTTCTGACCTTAAACCTCAGTTAAACCGTGTCTACAGTGACCTCTAGAGGTGTTAACTTGATAGCTACATGCCACAGAAACATTAAACCTCAGGTACAGTGTAAATGGCATCTTCAAAGGGGTTCAGAGACCACGTGATTTTGTTCTAAACATCACAGGTTTGAGCTCATATTAACCCTCAGAAGTAAAACGTACATACGGTCTTCGACAACAAATAAAAAATATCATTCCGGCAGTAATATGTCTGAGTTTAAGTAAATAGCTTTTGTTGAAGTAGTTGAACTACTAGCAGGTGGCTCTGTGCTTTACACAGTGAAAACCAAAATATTACCTCCTTCGTGCTGTCACTTGCCAGGGCGTGAGCCAAGTGAGCGCTGAAGGTACTCTTCCCTACTCCTCCTTTCCCAGACAGCACGAGGATCTTGTGTTTGACTGCTGACAACTTCTCTCCTATCTCTGCTATGGCTGCCGATGAAACAGGGAAGAGGAGATGAAGCACAAAGATGGGATGAAGAGGCAACACAAAACTCTCAAAGGAGACAAAGCAAGGGTTCGCATTAGTTATTTTAAAGCTACTAACTTTTGCTGTTCAATTTAAATCTGCTTGACCATGAGTCAATTGATTACATTTTCATTCCACAACTTCTCTGGCCGGCCTGACTGTACATAGATGAGGTAACAGTCTTACCAGGGTCGGGGGCCTTGGTGGCTCCAGAAGCACACAGTTTCTGGTTGGGACAGCCCTGACATGACGATGACTTTCCTGCTTGCTCACTTGTTGTACCTGGGCAGTCTGAAGGGATTAAACAGTGTTATCAGTTATCAGTGGGTTGACTTTATCAGATCATCTTAAACTGATCAGAACCCGATGCATGTTTCTGGCTGAAGTAAAACTCAAACTTAAGGTTAAATTATATTTGTTAAAACCTCTTCAACCTCACTACCAGCTGGTGGGGCCATCATTTCAAACTCATGCTGAGCAGCCAAACTTTGATCAAACCCACAGGACGTTCTTTTAGATTCTAGTACAGATGCCAGAGTTTCCAAACATACCAAATATTTCACGATACAATATTTAATTTTCAAGAATCAGAATCAGAAGGAGCTTTATTGCCAAGAAGTATTTACACATACGAGGAATTTGCTGTGGTGTTAAGGTGCCACACGTAGACAAACATACAGCCAACATAAATAAATGTAGAAATATATAAATATGGAATGGAAGAACAACGTTGCAGATATATACACGTGCATTATTCTGGGTCTGTGCCATGCAGAAGTAACGCAACGGAAGAGAATATTGTGTACATATAAATATATAAACTGACAACATAAAAAGATACAACAGCAAAGATCAACAATCAACAACAAAAATGTGCTACATGCCAGGTCTGTGCTCGACTTGAGATGAAACAGTATTTACATGTGCAGATCATTGGTATCATTTGCAAGGGGGGAGTGTCAGTGTGGGACCTGGGCCTTGTTAATGAGGCTTGTTGCAGACGGGAAGAAACTGTTTTTGTGGCTAGAGGTTTTGGTCCTGATGGACCGCAGCCTCCTGCCAGAGGGGAGAGTCTGAAACAGTTTTGTGTCCGGGGTGGGAGGAGTCAGCTCTTTCTCTCTCAGTTCTTCAGCTGCCGCAGGAAGTACATCCTCTGCTGGGCCTTCTTGGTGAGGGAGGTGACTTGAGGTCCGGGGAGATGATGGTGCCCAGGAAGTGGAAGGAGTCCACAGTAATGACTGGGGAGTCACACAGGATGATGGGGGAGGGGGGGGCTGGGCTCTTCCTGAAGTCCACGACCATCTCCACGGTCTTCAGAGAGTTGAGCTCCAGACTGTTGTAGCTGCACCAGGTCACCAGCTGGTCGATCTCCCACCTACAGACGGACTTATCCCCACCTGAGATGTGCCCAATGAGGGTGGTGTCATCCGCAAACTTCAGGAGCTTGACAGACTGGTGACTGGAGGTGCAGGTATTGGTGTACAGGGAGAAGAGCAGAGGGGAGAGAACGCAGCCCTGAGGGGAACCGGTGCTGATGGTCCTGGAGTCAGAGACATGTTTTCCCAGCTTCACATGCTGCTTCATGTCTGTCAGAAAATCAGTGATCCACCTGCAGGTGGAGTCAGGCATGTTCAGCTCGGAGAGCTTGTCCTGCAGCAGGGCCGGGATGATGGTGTCGAAAGCAGAGCTGAAATCCACAAACAGGATCCTGACGTAGGTTCCTGGGGAGTCCAGGTACTGGAGGATGTAGTGAAGGGCCATGTTTACTGCATCATCTACAGACCTGTTGGCTCTGTAGGCGAACTGCAGGGGGTCCAGGAGTGGGTCTGTAATGGATTTTAGGTGGGACAACACAAGGCGTTCAAAGGACTTCATAACCACAGAGGTCAGGGTGACGGGTCTGTAGTCGTTTAGTCCAGTGGTCCTTGGTTTCTTGGGGACAGGGATGATGGTGGAGGCTTTGAAGCAGGCTGGCACATGACACGTCTCCAGTGAGGTGTTAAAAATGTCTGACCATCATAGACAGCTGATCAGCACAGTGCTTCAGGGTTTCTGCCTCCTGAAAAGACCGTTGACTTCCCTCTCTGTGATGGAGAGAGGAGGGGAGGGGGTGGAGCTGGCCAGCTCTGAGGAGGGAGGGGAAGATGTGGTGGACTGAGGGGTGAAGCTGAGCGGAGGAGTCACAGGTTCAGCTCATTTGCCAGGTGAGAATCGTTTATGGAGTGGAGGACTTTGATTGTGTTTTCATCAACAGTAAAGAATTATAGGATAGAATTATAGAAAACTGCATATTTAGGAGACTGAATGTGGTTCTGGGATAATTTTTAAAAGATCTAAAAACTGTTATATAAATACAATTTCATGTTGTGGGTGGGACACTGTAGTTAAATGTGGTGTGTTACCAAGAAATAAAAGGAACCGTGGTCACTTTCCACACTGATTCTGGACGCTGAGAACTGTGTCACAATGACTCAGCAACATTTCAGGGAGTAACTTGGAGTGGCAGTTCATCAAATAAACACATTCAGTTGTAGAAAAAAGAAAAAAACACTTTAAGTAAGTGCGTCACTGAATTTCACAATTCAACACGCGATTAATTTGATCTCTACGACCCCAGCAGTACCAGTCCAGATGTATATTTCAACATGTGTTAATAGCTAACTGATAGTCTGCATTGATATAAAAACAAAAATATGGAAAGAAACGGTAACCTAACGGCGGTATCAACAGTAATAGAGACATTTCTATCAGTAACACTGAGTCGTTTGTTTAACCCCACCACCACAGCCTTACTATACAGTAAAGACGCGATTAGAAAAAGAGCCAACTATATTGTCTATGAATTAAAAGTTATTATTTTATTTTTCAACTCACGTTCTGGTGCGTCTTCTGGTACGTCTGCCATCTTTGCACCAGTGTCCTCCCGTTAAGGTCTTCCCCCTTCGAAGGTTCCGGATACGCATAACAGGAGACAGAGTTGAACGATATCTTTAGCAAAGCAGTGAACAGTTAACGTTACAGGCCGAGTTGACATGCAGGACTTTCCTTACGTTTCCAGTGCTTGAAGTGAACAAAAATACGCGCACTATCCTCAACCTTAAGGTGAAACTAGTGCTCAATAGGATTATAGTAGCAATTGTCACTAGTAAATATTATAACTTGACTTGACTTTGAGCATTATATACTTATTTTCCTGCATTCTGGAGACATATTCTGCACCAATTTAGGGTGGAAATGACTTTATTTATATGAAGGGGAACATAATTAAGGTGGCAGGTGACAATTCAAAAATTAAAAATATAATGGAATCTAATGCAGTAATCAGCTTTAGGACGATGCACATTTGTTTCTCCTATATTTCAATTGCATTGCATGTTTCTTATTGTGCATTGTTTCATTTGTTATTTAACATTTATTGTTGCTGTTGTTCAGAACATTTTTATGGAGAGGGCAGGGGAGAGTACAGGCAGCTTGGGAGAAGTCCCGGTACGCAAGAAAATGTCACGGTACCCCAAAGAGTAAACTGTGCCGCCCACATCAAGCACTGTTTGTTTCTATTCTTTCTTCGAGTTTAACCAAGTAGACAATAACGAAAGCTGTATAGGCTATAATCCACAGACATGTTTAATGAAACATTGAAAAGTTGTAATATTTTGAGAAAAACAATAGAATATAACTCGAGAAAATAAACGGATGTATTTAGAAAAGATTACAACTTAATCATTGTGTGCTGTGACGGTAGCTGATTGGTGCTAAAGTTATGGGTTATTGTAAATATGGCCTGGAGATCACTGCTGCCCTGTCCTAACCTGTGCTGCTGTAGCCACCAACAGCCACCTGTGACCAATTTTTTTAAGTTTTGTGAAAACTCAAAAACAAAACAGTTGCCCAGTCTAAGAGCAGGTAGCTAGATATTTTGTTAGTTACCTTGGTAATTAGTTTCAAATAATGAATCAAATACAGGTGCATATGATATGCACCAAAAAAACATCATTGTTTTCTTGACAGTGGTTGGCTCTGTTATTCCATCACTGCAGCCCAATGAAACATGGAGCTAATTTGTGACTAGAAAACAAAATTTATGAGAGGATGTACCATAAATAAATGAATACAATTAAATAATCTTAAATTAATTAATTAAATGATCTAACCAAAACATATTCTAACACCATTATATATATATATAATAATTATATATAGTATTGACAGTAGTCAGCAGTCACTCAGTATTTACACTCACCTAAAGGATTATTAGGAACACCATACTAATACTGTGTTTGACCCCCTTTCGCCTTCAGAACTGCCTTAATTCTACGTGGCATTGATTCAACAAGGTGCTGAAAGCATTCTTTAGAAATGTTGGCCCATATTGATAGGATAGCATCTTGCAGTTGATGGAGATTTGTGGGATGCACATCCAGGGCACGAAGCTCCCGTTCCACCACATCCCAAAGATGCTCTATTGGGTTGAAATCTGGTGACTGTGGGGGCCATTTTAGTACAGTGAACTCATTGTCATGTTCAAGAAACCAATCTGAAATGATTCGAGCTTTGTGACATGGTGCATTATTCATTCTGTTTACGCCAAATTCTGACTCTACCATCTGAATGTCTCAACAGAGATCGAGACTCATCAGACCAGGCAACATTTTTCCAGTCTTCAACTGTCCAATTTTGGTGAGCTCTTGCAAATTGTAGCCTCTTTTTCCTATTTGTAGTAGAGATGAGTGGTACCCGGTGGGGTCTTCTGCTGTTGTAGC
>NC_060151.1:11266955-11272184 GCF_021292245.1 Micropterus dolomieu
TCAACAAGGTGCTGAAAGCATTCTTTAGAAATGTTGGCCCATATTGATAGGATAGCATCTTGCAGTTGATGGAGATTTGTGGGATGCACATCCAGGGCACGAAGCTCCCGTTCCACCACATCCCAAAGATGCTCTATTGGGTTGAAATCTGGTGACTGTGGGGGCCATTTTAGTACAGTGAACTCATTGTCATGTTCAAGAAACCAATCTGAAATGATTCGAGCTTTGTGACATGGTGCATTATTCATTCTGTTTACGCCAAATTCTGACTCTACCATCTGAATGTCTCAACAGAGATCGAGACTCATCAGACCAGGCAACATTTTTCCAGTCTTCAACTGTCCAATTTTGGTGAGCTCTTGCAAATTGTAGCCTCTTTTTCCTATTTGTAGTAGAGATGAGTGGTACCCGGTGGGGTCTTCTGCTGTTGTAGCCCATCCGCCTCAAGGTTGTGCGTGTTGTGGCTTCACAAATGCTTTGCTGCATACCTCGGTTGTAACGAGTGGTTATTTCAGTCAAAGCTCTTCTATCAGCTTGAATCAGTCGGCCCATTCTCCTCTGACCTCTAGCATCAACAAGGCATTTTCGCCCACAGGACTGCCGCATACTGGATGTTTTTCCCTTTTCACATCATTCTTTGTAAACCCTAGAAATGGTGCGTGAAAATCCCAGTAACTGAGCAGATTGTGAAATACTCAGACCGACCCGTCTGGCACCAACAACCGTGCCACGCTCCAAATTGCTTAAATCACCTTTCTTTCCCATTCTGACATTCAGTTTGGAGTTCAGGAGATTGTCTTGACCAGGACCACACCCCTAAATGCATTGAAGCAACTGCCATGTGATTGGTTGATTAGATAATTGCATTAATGAGAAATTGAACAGGTGTTCTTAATTATCCTTTAGGTGAGTGTAGAATTCCTCATTGACTAACTGTGTCCACTAGGGGATGCTATTGATTTAGTTATGCCAGTGTCCTTCCCCTACACACTTCTTCACACACACACACACACACACAGAAAAAATAAGACCTGAAGAGATATGGAGAAGCTTGTACACAAGTTTCATACAACTTGAAATTAAAGCTGCTGCAATGAACAGATCTGCATTCGTTTTTTGAGAATGTATGGTTTCACGCAGTGCACATTCCTTTAATGGCAAGCTCTGCTGACACAAAGTATGTTGCAATTAAGCAAAATATTGAAGGTGCTCTATTTGGGATTTCAATCAGTATTTCTTTTAATGTGACATTTGATTACATACCACATAATAAAGGTGAGCAGTTCAGTGATTCGGGAGGACCTCAAAGTGCAAGGAAGCATCAACAATGCAGTTGAGTATTGTTGTGTAAACAATTTATAGATATGTTAATTGGGCCGATAATAAGTTAATTTGTCAAAGAGGCTTTAAAAAAATGCTACATCTCACATCTTTAAATTATGGCAAATCTTTTCCCCCCTTTCTAACCTTTCCTCACTCTGGGACTTCATAGGACGGGTGTATGTGTGTGTGTGTGTATGTGTGTTGCATATATTGTTATGTGGGTCTTTGCAGTCCACAGTTGTTTCTCTTCAAACACATTTAAACTTTGTGACCGAGCTGTTTTATTGGATCCCTGGGATTATAGGGAAAGTTGATTGGTCGTCTGACTTTGCAATACAAGAGCAAGGAGAAGTGTTAAGTGTCCAAGCGTATGTCTGTGCATGTCTGTGTGTGAGTTAAACATCCCTTGATCCTTTCCTAGCATTTGCAAGTGCCTTGTCAGTATATGTCTACACACACACATTTCTGTTTTTTTAGAGGTAGGTTTATGTATTTAGAGCCCGTGTGTGTGCATGTGTGGGCCTTCCCCTCCCCCAATTATTTCCCCTGTTGAGTGTGTAATATGATATTTTCTTTGTGTTGTCCCATCCGTCTCTAACTGACAAACTCATTCACACAAACCATTAAAGAGTTTAATTCACTGCTTACCGCTGCTTTCACAAGCATGGTAGGTTGTTAACCAACAGTTGGCCAGAACACAGTGTATTTAAACACTCTTACTGTGTTGTCTGGGCACTGACACATCAACAGCCACAAAGATTTTTCAAAGATTGTAAATGGCTTTAAGAAGAAAGGGAATAGATATTAGGTATATCAGTATGTTTCCATAAAATGTGTCTGATGTGTCAAGACTGTATGAATGTGTCCTGGATTTAGTAGACACAGGTGAGGCTGTCATAAATAGACATAGAGGAGGAGACGCTATTGATGCTGAAAGACAAAAAGGTGACAAACGTCTTTGAGTGACAGATAAAAGATAAAAAGAGAGATAGTGACAGACACTGAGACACATACAAAGACATGAACAGCACAGACAACGAGAGTACAGACAGGGTTGTTATTATTGTGTAATTCATCTCTCGAGGCTACATGAAAGTCTAAGCAGAGAAAACCAACAGTGCAGCTGGAGACTTTCGTTTGAAAGAGTAGTTTCCTTCCTCTTTTCCTTTCGCTATTCCTCCCATGCCTCTCCACAACCTTTAATGGAAGTGCTAAAAGGGTTGAAGTAGCTCTTTGAATGGAGGCAGAAGACAGTCAAAGCCAACATTAATTTGTCTGTTTGGGGGTTTGGGGTGTATTATAACCATATATAATAGTTAAATAATCCCCTCCCTTTCCAATCTTTGTGCTAAACTAAGCTAAGGGGCTGCTGACTGTAGCTCTTATGGCTGTTTAAATGACAGATATAAGTGTAGCATTAATCTTCTCATTCAACTCTCAGCCAGAAAGCAAAAATTTCCCAAAATGTTGAACTCTTCCTTTAATGGCATAAGATGCAAAAATATTATTACACAAGATAAAGTTAAAAATACTACGAGTAAGAGGGAGCCTACAGCCACGTAGCTATGACTCTAAGGCTGTATTTTAGCACCGCCATGTTTTGAATTCAATGCTAACAATGCTGACATGCTAATATTTAGCAGATATATTGCTTACGATGTTCACCATCTTAATTTAGCATGTTAGCTTGCTACACTAGACACAAAATACAGCTGGGGCTGCTGGGAATTAGTTTTAGTCATTAATTTTTTGAAACTTTGACCTGATGATGGCACAAGATGAAAAGTTAAAGGTTCAATGTGTGAGTTTTAGTGTCATCTAGGGGTGAGGGTTGTAAATTGCAATCAGTGGTTCATAGTGCATTCACATGCTCCTCCGATGGTCCCATTTCCAACAGGCTGAACAGGCTGTGGATGGGGTGGATACTGTCCTTTAGTTTCCTTTGGGAACTGCGTAGGCACCTCACCTCACCGATATCACTGATGCTCGGGAGATGGGTACCAATGATCTTCTGAGCAGTTTTAATCACCTGCTGCAGAGCCCTCCGGTCCTGGGCCGTGCACATCCCATGCCAGTTTGTGATGTTTCCAGTCAGGATGCTTTCAGTTGCTCCTCTGTAAAAACTGACAAGAACTTGGTGTGGGAATTTGGCCTTCCTAAGCTTCCTCAAGATATACAGTCGTTTCTGAGCTTTCTTCACCAGCGTGGAGATGTGAGACAACCATGTCAGGTTCTCTGTGATGCTGATTCCCAGGAACCTGAAACTGTTCACCTGCTCCACCTCAGCTCCACTGATGTAGACAGGAGTGTGTATCTTAGTCAGCGTATAAAAGAGGTGTTGGCTTCTGATCCCCAAACGTGAGACCTCTATAAATGAATGAATTATTTGATGCGTCTTTGTGGCCGTACACCTCCACAGTTTGCCCGGTTAGAACAATTAAGATGTTGGTAATCTTCCCAATCCAGTGACACTTTCACACTCATTTTCTTGCAACTTGTTTACTGTAGAATGAAATCTAGTATGAGTATATGTTTATGTGTATGTGTGACTGTGTGTGTTAACTGTGTGTGTTAACTATGTGTGGTAACTGTAAAGAGAATAAACAAATGACATTTTAGACATCTGAAATAGTAATGAATAAAGGTAATATAATAAACAAGTGCGAATAATGACAGACATGAGGACGAAATGAACAAAGATGGATAACTGCTGAGGAGAAAGCATGAACTAAATAAAGGAGCTTCCATATTTTACACACATGGACTGAAAAGGCTCTGTTGCATAGGCTTACTAATGACACACAGACTAGGTAATTTTGTGATGGTCCCTTACTGACCCGTCAGCGTGTGCCGTACTAATAAATGGGAGGGAAAGTCCGACATAAACTATATATTGATTATATCACGGGAGGGAAGTCCAACCTAAACTATATATATATATATATATATACAGACGTGCTCAAATTTGTTGGTACCCCTCCACAAAAAACGAAGAATGCACAATTTTCTCTGAAATAACTTGAAACTGACAAAAGTAATTGGCATCCACCATTGTTTATTCCACATTTAATAGAAATCAGACTTTTCTTTTGATTGTTTATTCAACATAATATTGTAAATAATAAAACAAATGAAAATGGCATGGACAAAAATGATGGGACCGCTAACCTAATATTTTGTTGCACAACCTTTAGAGGCAATCACTGCAATCAAACGTTTTCTGTTGCTCTCAATGACACCTCTGCACCTGTTAACAGGTAGTTTGGCCCACTCTTCCTGAGCAAACTGCTCCAGCTGTCTCAGGTTTGATGGGTGCCTTCTCCAGACTGCAAGTTTCAGCTCTTTCCATAGATGTTCGATTGGATTCAGATCAGGACTCATAGAAGGCCACTTCAGAATAGTCCAACGTTTTGTTCTTATCCATTCTTAGGTGCTTTTAGCTGTGTGTTTTGGGTCATTATCCTGTTGGAGGACCCATGACCTGCGACTGAGACAGAGCTTTCTGACACTGGGCAGTACGTTTCGCTCCAGAATGTCTTGATAGTCTTGAGATTTCATTGTGCCCTGCACAGATTCAAGGCACCCTGTGCCAGGCGCAGCAAAGCAGCCCCAAAACATAACCGAGCCTCCTCCATGTTTCACTGTAGGTATGGTGTTCTTTTCTTTGAAAGTTTCATTTTTTCGTCTGTGAACATAGAGCTGATGTGACTTGCCAAAAAGCTCCAGTTTTGACTCATCTGTCCAAAGGACATTCTCCCAGAAGGATTGTGGCTTGCCAATATGCATTTTAGCAAATTCCAGTCTGGCTTTTTTATGTTTTTCTTTCAGAAGTGGAGTCCTCCTGGGTCTTCTTCCATGGAGCCCACTTTCGCTCAAAAAGCGACGGATGGTGCGATCAGAAACTGA
>NC_060151.1:11272284-11283959 GCF_021292245.1 Micropterus dolomieu
CTGGGCCGAAGGTTTACCTTCCAACAAGACAATGACCCTAAGCGCACCGCTAAAATAACGAAGGAGTGGCTTCACAACAACTCCGTGGCTGTTCTTGAATGGCCCAGCCAGAGCCCTGACTTAAACCCAATTGAGCATCTCTGGAGAGACCTGAAAATGGCTGTCCACCAACGTTTACCATCCAACCTGACAGAACTGGAGAGGATCTGCAAGGAGGAATGGCAGAGGATACCCAAATCCAGATGTGAAAAACTTGTTTCCCAAAACGACTCATGGCTGTATTAGATCAAAAGGGTGCTTCTACTAAATACTGAGCAAAGGGTCTGAATACTTATGACCATGTGATATTTCAGTTTTTCTTTTTTAATAAATTTGCAAATATTTCTACATTTCTGTTTTTTTCTGTCAAGATGGAGTGCTGAGTGTACATTACTGAGAAATAAAATGAACTTTTTTGATTTTTGGAAAATGGCTGCAATGAAACAAAGAGTGAAAAATTTAAAGGGGTCTGAATACTTTCCATACCCACTGTATGTATGGCAAAGAAACATTTCCCCAATGTTCTCATTTTTAAAGTTTCTCACACACACAGTATAAATCTTAACGAGCACTGCTTTGTTTCTCAGTGCCTATGAGGTGATCAAGCTTAAGGGCTACACCAACTGGGCCATTGGTCTGAGCGTGGCAGACCTGACTGAAAGCATCATTAAGAACATGAGCCGTGTCCATCCTGTCTCCACTATGGTCAAGGTCTGACACACACACACACTAATTTGTAAACAGATGCACTAGGATTCATGTAAACAATCATGGTCAGATTAAACCACTACAGTGCCCCACTGCAAAGATGAGCTGTTGAACCCCAGTTTGTAGTTTATTTCTTACTTTGAGGGTGAGATGTTCAGATGGTTTATCAATCTTATGTACGTGTGTTTAATACATAACTGGAATCAGTATGTGGTTAGCCTAGCTTAACATAAGGACTGGAAGCAGTGGAAAACAGCTAGCCTGGCTCTGTCCGTAGGTCTATTTTTAAACTTTGAACACCTCTAAAACTCACTCTGACTATTTTACAGGCAGTACGTGCAGGAACTATTTTTTGCTTCCTGATGTATTGCCATCACAGTGAGGTTTCCAGTTCCAGTTGGTACATTGTGCCACAGAGACTAAATCCAAAACATGTGTTCACAGACAGTATCTGGCAAACCGCTGAAGACCCTTCACAGGAGTGCTGCTGGATGGATAAATGGTTGTTTGTCAAGAAACCACAAATTAGCATTTAAAGTCGTAAATATATGAGACACAACATGGTAATTATATAAGCAAGCATACAAGCAAGGATAGCCGTTTGCCCCCGCTTCCAGTCTATCGTCTCATGTCACTTTTAGAAATAAATTATAAGTAATATGTATTTCCCAAACCTATTAAACTATTCAGTTAATTCTGGCACTGTCACAAGTTTGTGTGTTTCTTTGAGCCTCCTTATCTAACTGTGTGTGTGTGTGTGTATTTCCTCAGGACATGTATGGTATTGGTGAGGAGGTCTTCCTGTCTCTGCCCTGCGTGCTGAACAGCACCGGCGTGAGCAGCGTGGTCAACATGACCCTGACAGATGCCGAGGTGGCCCAGTTGAGGAAGAGCGCGGACACACTGTGGGGCATCCAGAAAGACCTCAAGGACATCTGAACACACCCGGACACATAAAACACAGCCGTGATGCAGAGAGGCAAACACTATCTACACGCACACACTTTTATAACATCCCTCTCTCCCAAACTGTATCGCTGTTGTTTAGAAAGGCAATACCAATATTTTTTTAAAATGTACTAGTGAGAATTTCAGTTTTACATGCATCCAGCATGATTTTACTGTTTTCATATAAGTGCTGCATTATGTCACCATCTACTTCCTGTCTAAAAAACACTGGTGTGCTCTTAAAAAATAAGCACATTTGCTCCCCAAACGCTAGTAGGCTGCTGTTGCTGTGTTACTGTTTAAGGAGATGTCAACTGACCTGTATTACTGTATTCTTTATGGATTATTGTGTTTTAGCTGATTGGACCAGGATCAAACACAACCCTCAAAAAGCGTCAAAAAAAGTGTCACTATCCTCCTCCACCACTTACTGTATTGAGTCGTTCATTTAGTTCCCTTTGGGTAATCACAAAGACCCTAAGACCGTGTACAGTAAACAGATAGCTACACACTTCAGTGAATTTGTGACAGGGCGAGTGTGAAGGTAGATTTTCTGTCCTCTCCTGTTTCCTCCGTGTTAGCAAAGGGTGATGGAGCAGCAGTGGAAAGGTGGAAACATCTAGCTTTTAAACATCATCTGACCCTGTAAAGTGTAACTTAATAAATTTGAACCTCATGAAAGGCTGTGTGTATGTGTTTTATTTTTCTAAAATTACTTAAATAGTGTCACCTTTTGTTAATGATGTGAGGAAATTCATAATGTGTTTGTGGAAAAGAAGCAGAATACTTCTTAAGAAAGAAGTAGCCTATTCAGTTTAGAGAAAGCAAACTGAGGATGGGATGTTTTAGATTTTTTCATTTTAACTGCACCTACAAGATTAAATGGTTAATAAAACTCTGGATATTTGGTAATGATCATTATAAAAGAGGTGTTGGCTTCTGATCCCCAAACTTGAGACCTCTATAAATGAATGAATTATTTGATGTGTCTTTGTGGCTGCACAACTCCACAGTTTGTCCAGTTAGAACAATTAAGATGATGTTGGTAATCTTCCCAATCCAATGACACTCTCACACTCCTTTTCTTGCAACTTGTTTATTGTAGAATGAAATGAGTATATGTTTATGTGTATGTGTGGGTGTGTGTGTTAACTGTGTGTGGTAACTGTAAAGAGAATAAACAAATGACATTTTAGACATCTGAAATAGTAATGAATAAAAGCAAGATAATATGAGATAAACAAGTGCGAATAATGACATATATGAGGACGAAATGAACAAAGATGGCTAACTTCTGAAGAGAAAGCACGAAC
Organism: Micropterus dolomieu; assembly: GCF_021292245.1. Lineage (NCBI taxonomy): Eukaryota > Metazoa > Chordata > Actinopteri > Centrarchiformes > Centrarchidae > Micropterus > Micropterus dolomieu. The sequence goes on from NC_060151.1 coordinate 11,275,293, forward strand.
TAAATAAGGGAGCTTCCATATTTTTACACACATGGACTGAAAAGGCTCTGTTGCATAGGCTGACTAATGACACACAGACTAGGTAATTTCGTGACGGACCCGTTAGCGTGCGCAGTACTAATAAACGGGAGGGAAAGTCCGACATAAACTATATATTGATTATATTACGGGAAGGAAGTCCGACCTAAACTATATATATTGATTATAAACATGAAAAGAAACACAGCAATATATAATATATGCTACGAAGTGAGACAGGGTGATAAAACACACGCCAACATCACACGTGATAAACCGAACAAACCAGACACTGTACTCACTTCTCAAGGACGCACACGGAATATGGAAAGGAAAACAAACGCTGTCCAGAATATGAATGAAGCATTATCCAGAAGTCCAGCAAAACTCCTCTGAACTAGAGACAAAAGATGTGACAACAGTGTCCTCCTGAACGGTTGCAACTGAAAGCGGGGAGACTGAAAACTGTCTCTTCGATTGAGGCACTCAATTGCTGACATGTCATTGGTCCAGGGTAACACGAGGGCCGCATTCACAGCGCCACAGACTGCGCATGCATGTTAGGATCTGGGCTGTCCGCACTCTACCATCAACACCAGGAATGACAGCCGTAACCTTCCCAACTAGCCACATAGCACGTGGAAGCTGCTGGTATACTATAAGGACGATTGTGCCAACAGTTAGATCATCCCTCTCCTGTTGCCATTTGGAACGGGTCTGGAGAGAAGGTAGATAATTCCGGATGAAGTGGATCCAGAATTGATCAGCCAAGGCTTGGCACTGTTTCCATCTGCGACGTCTGAGGAGTTCTGTGTCTGAGTAGATGACCTGTGGTGTAGATGGGTCAGGCCGCCCCATCAGCAACATGTTGGGAGTGATTGGATCTGGCTCTGCAACATCAGATGAGGTGTAACCCAGGGGCTTGGAGTTTACGATGCTCTCAACCTCAATGAGTATCGTTCTCAAGACTTCCTCTGTGGCAGTCTGAGATCCCAGCGTGGTGTGTAGGGCAGACTTGATGGTGCTCCCAGGAACCTCCAAAGTGTGGAGCATGTGGAGGATTAAACCGGAAATGAATCTGCTGACTTGCCAGTTGTGACTGTAGAGATTGGGTGAGTGAGTTGAATGCTTGTTTGAGTTCTGTGCTGCCACCCTTGGTCCCTGGTCAGATAGTAGCTCATATGGCTTTCCCCGTCTTGCGATGAAGCGACGGAGTCCCATCAGGAATGAGTCAGTGTCCATACTGACTAAAAGGTCAAGGTGCACAGCATGGGTGGTCAGGCATTTGATCACTATGCCCCACCGTTTTTCTGTTCGCCGACCAATCTTAATGAGATATGGCCCGAAACAGTCCACACCGGAGGAATAGAATGCTGGGCGATGAAGCCGTAAGCTGGAGGGTGGAAGGTCAGCCATTTTAGGGACGACTGGGTTACTACACCATTTACGGCATTCTGGACAGGTGTATTGGTGTTTGCGAACAGCCTCTCTGCCACAAAGAATCCAGAATTGTCTGCGTAGCTCGGCAAAGACTCTCTCAGGTCCTGGATGGGCAAGGCGTTCGTCAAATACCTTAATTTTCAGCTTGGTGATGTGATGATGAGGGTCAAGCACGACAGGATGTAGAGTGTCTTGGCAAAGGGAATCACATCTACGGAGCCTTCCTCCCACGCGGATCAACAGAGATTCTTGATCATACTCGGGAGCTAAGGTGAGTAATCTGCTGTTGGTTGGTACTGCTTTCTGAGATGTCAGGAGGCCAAATTCCTCTGGGAAACTCTCTCTGTACCTTCCTGAATAGGGCCAGTTCAGGTTGCTTGTAATCCTCTACTGTTGGATCTGAGGCAGTAGCCGCCCCATGACGTGCTCGAACTGAAACGTCAAGCAGCTCACTGAAGTTGCTGAAGGTGCTGGTATCAGGTAGACAGGGATCAGATGTCACAGAGATGTGTCCACAGAAGCTGATCTTGCGAAGTTCAGCTGGATCGTCAAATGAGGGGATGTCTGGAGTTGCAGGCCAATTCATCTTGATGCAGGAATGCAGGTCCGTGGCTCCAGCGGTTGTGGCCAAGGAACTGTGATAGATTCAATCCCCGAGTTATGTCATCAGCGGGTTTGTCTCTTGAGTTGACATAACACCAGACACTGCCTTCAGTCATCTCTTGAATGTCTGCCACTCTGGCACCAACGAATACCTTATAACGGCAAGACTGTGACTGCAGCCAGGTGAGGACTGTAGTAGAGTCAGTCCAATAGGTGATACTCGAGAAGGGGAGGGTGAGCTCCTTCCTCAGGACAGCAGCAAGCTGGGCACCAGTGTGAGCAGCACAGAGTTCTAGCCTCGGGATGGATTGTTGACGAACTGGAGCCACTCTGGATCTTGCGGCTAGGAACGATACTTGGATCGAACCTGCATAATCCACCGTCCGGATGTAGGCTACAGCCCCATATGCTTTCTCTGATGCATCTGAAAATATGTGAATGCTATGATTGCAGGTTGCGAAGTCCGTCTCTGGGCGCACATAACATCTGGGAAGTGAGATGGCAGGGAGGTGATGGAGTTCGCTCTCCCAAGCATGCCACAGCTGAAGTAGATCGGTTGGTAGTTGAGGGTCATCCCAATTTCTTTTCTTGCTCCAGAGACGCTGCACCACTATTTTGGATCGGGTGGTGTAAGGGATGAGCAGTCCAAGGAGGTCGTACTGTCTGGCCAAGACTCGATATATGCTATGCATAGTAGGCTCAGGATGCTCACTGTGACGTAGCTGGTAGGTGATGGTGTCAGACATACAGTGCCATAGTAGTCCTACAGCTCGCTCTGGTGGATCAGTCCCATCTGGTGATAGCCAGAGTTCGCTGCTATCTGATTTCACTTCTGGCGGCAGGTGACCGATGACAGCTGGCACATTGGTAGCCCACTGGCGTTGCTCAAACCCGCCTATGAGGAGGAGTTGCTGCAGCTGTTTGACAATTTGCTCTGCTTCTGATATGGAAGTGAAGCTCTGCAGGAGGTCGTCGACATAGAAGCAGCTCTCAACTGAGTGACGAGTGCCTTCACCTGGACTACTGTGATCTAAGACGTGCTTCTGGAGGGCGAAGGTGGCACAGCATGGGCTGCATGTAGTGCCAAATGGCAGCACTTGCCATTCATAAACGTCGGGTGATTTGTTGTGAGCTTTATCACGCCAGAGGAATCGAAGGAATGGTTTGTCCTCGGGTAAGAGGCGGACCTGATGAAACATCCCTTTGATATCACTGCTGACTGCAATGGGATGTTCTCTGAAGCAGAGCAGCACACCAAGCAGAGTGGACCCTAGGGTGGGTCCTGGAAGAAGATGTTCATTCGAGCTGGCACCTCGATGTGTGAATGAACAGGTGAACACAATGCGATCCTTTCCGTTATGTCAGACCATATGATGAGGTATGTACCAGGAGTTGACACTGGATTGCGATTCAGCTGGGGTGAGTTTCTTTATGTAACCAGCATCCAACAATTTGTTAACCTCCTGGTTGTAGGTATCTGCTTTAACAGGATCTTTAGAGAGGCGTTTCTCAGTTCCACGCAGAAGACCCAGCACCGACTCCTTTGATGCGTTGAGGGGGGGAACATTCTCTTTCCATAGCAGGGGGGTAGCGTATCTCTTAATGCCATCTACTTCCACTCTGATGGTTTTCTCTTCCAGCATCCTGACTGCTGCTGGTGTCTTGCTTAGATCGTGTGATGAGCTTCTCATTCTGATACGGCAGGACGTCCATCTGCCACAGTCTGGTCACATGACTGAGGAGTTCAGCGGATGGAGTCAAGGTGTTGGTAAGCAAGCACTGAGGGGTGGAGGACTGTTGCTTCAGGACTTTGGCAGGACCTTGAAGTGTCCAACCAAGTAGTGTCTTGAGTGCAGCTGGTCCACCTGGAGGTCCTAAGTGCACAGGCTCGACTGGACTGAGGAGATGAGGATAGTCATAGCCGATGGTCAGCAGCGGTTGTGTTTGAATGAATGAGTGGAGGGGCAGACCTCTGAGATGACGGTACATCATCTGTAGCGTTTCAAGAGGATGAGAATGTTTGGAAAGGCCAAGCTCTATGGAGGTGAATGCTCCGTGGATCCTGAATCGTTTCAGAGGGTGAAAGGCAGAGGACACAGAGAAGGAGACTGACCTGCCTGGAACTGTACTGATATCTTGACGAATCGTTCTGAGGGCAAGGTCCTTACTCGGACCCTGTAGGCCCAGCTCTTGAGCAGCACTGTGGAGGAGGATGGTGTGCTCTGACCCATCATCCAGAATGGCATATGTTTCAAGCCTCCTTTTTCTATTGTAGAGAAGCACCTTAACCATCTTCAGCAGCATGCAGCTAGTTCTCCATGAGGGATCTATGTAGTACGTCACTGGCTGTATAAGTCCTGAGCCTGACCTCTCTGGCCTGACAGGTGCTGATGAATTAACATCATGTAGTACTTCCAAGTGAACTTGATTGCATTGCTGACATTTAGCTTTGAGATAGAACTGTGCTGCTTGATGATCTCTTCCACATCTCCAGCACCGTTTATTAGTCTTGATCCAAGCTATTTTCTGGTCCTTTGTAAATGCCTTAAATGCTGAGCACTGATTGAAGTAATGCTGTATATCATCACAGAAGGGGTAATACTTTTTGGGCTTCTCTGGATTGTTGATCTTGGACCTTGATTGCGTAGAAGATTCTGATTCCTTGGCTGGTGGGTCGCATCGAAGTAACACTGTTGTGGAGTGAGCTGCAGACTTCTGTTTGACTTTTACACCTCTCTGGCGGTCAGGTCGCAAATCTTTGAATGGTTGGGAGGAATGTGTTTGTACATCATCATCTTGTATGCGGACCTCGTATTCCAACCACTCAGAGAAATCCAGCAAGGTTGGGATGGGGGTGCGAATTGGATTAATGAAGCGCTTGAACTGTGCTCTCAGGTCATGTGTAGCTGAGAGCACAGTTGTCAGCTTGGACAGAAGGTGTGAGATGTGTGACCCACACTCCAGCTCCGTTCTCCCTTCTTTCCCCAGTTGATCCAGCATCCCTACTAGTGCCCTCACTTTTAGTGCAAACAACCGAAATCCTCTTCCATTACCACTCTTGACTGCTGGTCCAGCCAGGACCTCAGTGATACACTGCAAAGCCAATTTGTGAGGCTGGCCATACAGCTCTGTCAGTGAGGCCATAGTGTTGCTGTAGGGATACATACTATTGCTGTAGGAGTCAACAATGAGGAGTGCGTCTTCCAGCTTCAGATGGTCGACAAGGATCTGGTATTTGAAGCGCTCAGTGGCATCGGCAGGTAGGATATTGTCAAGCGCTATCTTAAAGCGAGCAAACTGATGGGGATCATCATCAGTGAAGTGTGGGATGTGAGGCTTTGGGCCACGATATTTCATCTCCTGAGGAGCTGGAGGGTGTGGCTCATTGTAGATTCTCCATCCTCTTGAGTCTGTAGGTGGCCAGTGCGGTGGGTCACCTGATGAGTGATGGAAGCAAGATGATTGGCCACGAGGAAGAGTGTATGGCTCTGCGTAGTCTGGTGTGAGCACTGAAGGTGCAGCATGATCATAGTTTATGTTCATGCTCTTGAGACGATCTGTCAGCTCAGTAACATATGGAGGTTGATACTGATGATGTGATGTCTGCATGAATGAGTCCTGAGGTGCAGAGCTGTCAGGAGGGAGGTATGACACTGGCGGTGGCGGTGGAGGAAATGGTGGAGGAGATGAGTCCGGCCATGGCACATCCCGAAGGCCCTCCTCTGGTAGACCGGAAGGCTGTTTGGCATATAACAGTGGAGTTTATACATAGTCTGGAGGAGAGGCCCTTGTTAAGGAGGCGCCGCTGTCCTCAAACTGGGGCTGCCTTTGATGGAGACCTTTATAACGTGAAGCAAACGGTTGAGATGCAGCTGATGGCTGTGGCGTGAGAGCGCTGAAGAGTGTCTGCATCTCTTGCCGGAGCTGGTTGTCCTCTTTCATGTCTCTCAGTGCTGACAGGACCACTTCTGATGCAAAGCTCTGAGATGTCTGTCTATGGGGTGTGACTTCAAATGCAGGATGATGCTTGCTATTTCCATTGGTGGAGTGATCATAGAGTGTGTTTGACTGAGGTCGGTGTCGTCTTGGAAGCTGCACCAGGAAGTCGTCAAGATAATGAGGTGGGCGAACATCATGGTATTACCAGGGAATGCCATCATATGCTGTGGAACTGTACATCCGGCTCGAAGGACCATATAAAAGAGGTGTTGGCTTCTGATCCCCAAACTTGAGACCTCTATAAATGAATGAATTATTTGATGTGTCTTTGTTGCTGTACACCTCCACAGTTTGTCCGGTTAGAACAATTAAGATGATGTTGGTAATCTTCCCAATCCAATGACACTCTCACACTCCTTTTCTTGCAACTTGTTTATTGTAGAATGAAACGAGTATATGTTTATGTGTATGTGTGGGTGTGTGTGTTAACTGTGTGTGGTAACTGTAAAGAGAATAAACAAATGACATTTTAGACATCTGAAATAGTAATGAATAAAAGCAAGATAATATGAGATAAACAAGTGCGAATAATGACATATATGAGGACGAAATGAACAAAGATGGCTAACTTCTGAAGAGAAAGCACGAACTAAATAAGGGAGCTTCCATATTTTTACACACATGGACTGAAAAGGCTCTGTTGCATAGGCTGACTAATGACACACAGACTAGGTAATTTTGTGACGGTCCCTTACTGACTGTCAGCGTGCGCAGTACTAATAAACTGGAGGGAAAGTCCGACATAAACTATATATTGATTATATTACGGGAAGGAAGTCCGACCTAAACTATATATATTGATTATAAACATGAAAAGAAACACAGCAATATATAATATATGCTACGAAGTGAGACAGGGTGATAAAACACACGCCAACATCACACGTGATAAACCGAACAAACTAGACACTGTACTCACTTCTCAAGGATGCACACGGAATATGGAAAGGAAAACAAACGCTGTCCAGAATATGAATGAAGCATTATCCAGAAGTCCAGCAAAACTCCTCTGAACTAGAGACAAAAGATGTGACAACAGTGTCCTCCTGAACGGTTGCAACTGAAAGCGGGGAGACTGAAAACTGTCTCTTCGATTGAGGCACTCAATTGCTGACATGTCATTGGTCCAGGGTGACACGAGGGCCACATTCACGGCGCCACAGACTGCGCTTGCATGTTAGGTGGTGCAGTCTATGGGCCGAGTGAGAGACCTTCCGAACAATCATGGAACTTTATACCACATAGTATATTTTTAAGGTTTAGGTGACTTATTGTCTTGGAAATTGTGGTTTGTTCGTAACAACCGCCATATTATGGTCAACTCCAAGAGCATAGCATATATAAAGAAAACTGGATTGAAAGGAGTATAATGTATTTGGAGTTCAGACTAATCATCACCATGTTAACAAAACTGACCCCCATTAAAAAATCTGTGCAATAAAAACCGATCCAAAAGGTACAACAAACCTTTACTGAGAGGAAAATCTTTTTGGGAGTCCATCACTGATGAAATTAGTGGTTATCTCTTATTTTATTATTTCAATGACAGAAGAGAATCTATTTAATATATTTTAGAGTTGTGTGTATTGCCATCTGGAGCTGCTGTGCTGGCCCTAGGGATGTGCGGATCAATACTAAAGTATCAATGTTTCCTGCTCTAGGATCGTAACTCATATAGAAGGATTGATATCTAAACTCAGTAATGTGGAGTGCATTTGTGTTTTATCATAAGAATCTTACTGTCACCAGGATGGTCTAATTATACTCTGTTGTTAGGAACTATTTCTCCTTCCGCCTGTCAAAGTCATGCTTGCGCTACGGGTCTGTGACGGAGCTTCTTTGAAGTGAGCAGCTTTGATGTGTGTGCAAAGACTGAAATACTTTGGCAACACCGCAAACTTCTTAGATTTAGTCAAAATAATATGATGACGTTATGAAGCAGCAGTTCTGAGCAGGATATGTCATTATGCAGTTATTAGTTGGAATCTGTAAGCTACAGCCTACTTTTTATTTCCCTCATAAATACCAAAACGAGAGGGGGTGGTCACATTAAACTAGAAATAAAATATGTAAAAAGTATTGGTATCAGCAACACCAGCCTGGGTATTACTTGGTATTGGATCATATAGGAATTAAATGGTATCGCACATCACTAGCTGGCTCTTGTCAACTGCATATTAGCTTCATGTTAGCTTAGCAGCAGCAACTGTAGCAACAGTTTGCTAACCCATAACTTAGCTAACGTTAGCTACATTACTTGCTGTGGGGTTGTTCGCTCTGTTGTGGTATTGGATTTCTAGAAAGTCATATGCCCAACCTGTAATGGGTGAATTTAACATAGGAAGAGCACAATTTTCAATTTTCTTTATATAGCGCCAAATCACAACAACAGTAATCCCACAGCGCTTTTCATAAAAGAGCAGGTCTAGACCGTACTCTGTGATGATATTTACAGAAGCCCAACAGTTCCCACCAAGAGCAAGCACTAGGCGACAGAGGCAAGGAAAAACTTCCTTTTAAGAGGCAGAAACCTCGAGCAGAACCATGGCTCAGGGTGGGCGGCCATCTGCCTCGACCGGTTGGGGGTGAAGGAGAGAGAGAGGGAGA
>NC_060151.1:11284059-11303937 GCF_021292245.1 Micropterus dolomieu
TGGTTCTTTTTCTACCATTCGCACTATCCTTCTGTTCAATCTGGGGTCGATTTTCCTCTTGCGGCCGCGCCCAGGGAGGTTGGCTACAGTTCCATGGACCTTAAACTTCTTAATAATATTTGCAACTGTTGTCACAGGAACATCAAGCTGCTTGGAGATGGTCTTGTAGCCTTTACCTTTACCATGCTTGTCTATTATTTTCTTTCTGATCTCCTCAGACAACTCTCTCCTTTGCTTTCTCTGGTCCATGTTCAGTGTGGTGCACACAATGATACCAAACAGCACAGTGACTACTTTTCTCCATTTAAATAGGCTGAATGACTGATTACAAGATTGGAGACATGTGTGATAACTAATTAGTTTGAAATATCACTATAATCCAATTATTTATTATCTTTTCTAAGGGGTACCAACAAATGTGTCCAGGCCATTTTAGAATATCTTTGTAGAATAAGCAATAATTCATTTCTTTTCACAGCTTCTTTGCTTTATTCTATGACATACCAAAGGCATGCAAGTATACATGATAAAATAGCTTTTAATTTCATCACTTCTCGGGAGGAATGAAGCATTATTTCAATGAGCTGTAAGGGTACCAACAAATTTGAGCACGTCTGTATATATATTGATTATAAACCTGAAAACAAACACAGCAATATATAATATATGCTACAAAGTGAGACAGGGTGATAAAACACACAGCAACATCACACGTGATAAACCGAACAAACTAGACACTGTACTCACTTCTCAAGGACGCACACGGAACAGTCCAGGATATGAATGAAGCATTATCCAGAAGTCCAGCAAAACTCCTCTGAACTAGAGACAAAAGATGTGACAACAGTGTCCTCCTGAACGGTTGCAACTGAAAGAGGGGAGACTGAAAACCGTCTCTTCGATTGAGGCACTTAATAGCTGACATGTCATGGTCCAGGATGACACGAGGGCCGCATTCACGGTGCCACAGACTGTGCATGCATGTTAGGTGGTGCAGTCTATAGGTGTGAGTGAGAGACCTTCTGAACAGCCGCCCCCGATTTTGTGGAGCAAAATTGAGAGTCAACCAGGTTTGTCTTGTGGGAGTGCTGGGAGTCTGATAAGCCGTGCAACTGGTCGTGTGTATGACTTGTCTTTGACTTGGATCAGGGCTGTCCACACTCTACCATCAACCCCAGGGATGACAGCCGTAACCTTCCCAACTAACCACATAGCACGTGGGAGCTGCTGGTCTACTATAAGGACGATTGTTCCAACAGTTAGATCATCCCTCTCCTGTTGCCATTTGGAACGGGTCTGGAGAGAAGGTAGATAGTTCTGGATGAAGTGGATCCAGAATTGATCAGCCAAGGCTTGGCACTGTTTCCATCTGCGACGGCTGAGGAGTTCTGTGTCTGAGATGACCTGTGGTGTAGATGGGTCAGGCCGCCCCATCAGCAACATGTTGGGAGTGATTGGATCTGGGTCTGCAACATCAGATGAGGTGTAACCCAGGGGCTTGGAGTTTACAATGCTCTCAACCTCAATGAGTATCGTTCTCAAGACTTCCTCTGTGACAGTCTGAGATCCCAGCGTGGTGTGTAGGGCAGACTTGATGGTGCGGATCTCACGCTCCCAGGAACCTCCAAAGTGTGGAGCATGTGGAGGATTAAACCGGAAATGAATCTGCTGACTTGCCAGTTGTGACTTTAGAGATGGGGTGAGTGAGTTGAATGCTTCTTTGAGTTCTGTGCTGCCACCCTTGAAGTTTGTTCCCTGGTCAGATAGTAGCTCATAGGGCTTTCCCCGTCTTGCGATGAAGCGACGGAGTCCCATCAGGAATGAGTCAGTGTCCATACTGACAGCATGGGTGGTCAGGCGTTTGAACACTATGCCCCACCGTTTTTCTGTTCGCCGACCAATCTTAATGAGATATGGCCCGAAGCAGTCCACACCGGAGGAATAGAATGCTGGGCGATGAAGCCGTAAGCTAGAGGGCGGAAGGTCAGCCATTTTAGGGACGACTGGGTTACTGCACCATTTTCGGTATTCTGGACAGGTGTATTGGTGTTTGCGAACAGCCTCTCTGCCATGAAGTATCCAGAACCGTCTGCGTAGCTCGGCAAAGACTCTCTCAGGTCCTGGATGGGCAAGGCGTGCGTCAAAGTCCTTAATTATCAGCTTGGTGATGTGATGATGAGGGTCAAGCACGACAGGATGTAGAGTGTCTTGGCAAAGGAAATCACATCTGTAGAGCCTTTGAAGCCTTGGATCAGGAATCTTGAATCTTCCTCCCACGAGGATCAAGAATCTTGATCCGTGTGGGAGGAAGATTCAAGATTCCTGATCATACTCGGGAGCTAAGGTGAGTAATCTGCTGTTGGTTGGTACTGCTTTCTGAGATGTCAGGAGGTCAAATTCCTCTGGGAAACAGTCTCTCTGTACCTTCCTGAATAGGGCCAATTCAGCTTGCTTGTAATCCTCTACTGTTGGATCTGAGGCAGTAGCCGCCCCATGCCGTGCTCGAACTGAAACGTCAAGCAGCTCGCTAAAGTTGCTGAAGGTGCTGGTATCAGGCAGACAGGGATCAGCTGTCACAGAGATGTGTCCACAGAAGCTGATCTTGCGAAGTTCAGCTGGATCGTCAGTTGAGGAGATGTCTGGAGTTGCAGGCCAAGATGCTTCATCTTGATGCAGGAATGCAGGTCTGTGGCTCCAGCGGTTGTGGTCAAGGAACTGTGATAGATTCAATCCTCGAGTTATGTTGTCAGCGGGGTTGTCTCTTGAGTTGACATAACACCAAACACTGCCTTCAGTCATCTCCTGAATGTCTGCCACTCTGGCACCAGCGAATACCTTATAACGGCAAGACTGTGACTGCAGCCAGGTGAGGACTGTAGTTGAGTCAGTCCAATAGGTGATACTCGAGAAGGGGAGGGTGAGCTCCTTCCTCAGGACAGCAACAAGCTGGGCACCAGTGTGAGCAGCACAGAGTTCTAGCCTCGGGATGGATTGCTGACGAACTGGAGCCACTCTGGATCTTGCGGCTAGGAACGATACTTGGATCGAACCTGCATGATCCACCGTCCGGATGTAAGCTATAGCCCCATATGCCTTCTCTGATGCATCTGAAAATATGTGAATGCTATGATTGCAGGTTGAGAAGTCCGTCTCTGGGCGCACATAACATCTGGGAAGTGAGATGGCAGGGAGGTGATGGAGTTTGCTCTCCCAAGCATGCCACAGCTGAAGTAGATCGGTTGGTAGTTGAGGGTCATCCCAATCTCTTTTCTTGCTCCAGAGACGCTGCACCACTATGGGTGGTGTAAGGGATGAGCAGTCCAAGGGGGTCGTACTGTCTGGCCAAGACTCGATATATACTACGCATAGTAGGCTCAGGATGCTCAGTGTGACGTAACTGGTAGGTGATGATGTCAGACGTACAGTGCCATAGTAGTCCTAGAGCTCGCTCTGGTGGATCAGTCCCATCTGGTGATAGCCAGAGTTCGCTGCTATCTGATTTCACTTCTGGCGGAAGGTGACCGATGACGGCTGGCACATTGGTAGCCCACTGGCGTAGCTCAAACCCGCCTTTGAGGAGGAGTTCCTGCAGCTGTTTGACAATTTGCTCTGCTTCTGATATGGAAGTGAAGCTCTGCAGGAGGTTGTCAACATAGAAGCAGCTCTCAACTGAGTGACGAGTGCCTTCACCTGGGCTACTGTGATCCAAGACGTGCTTCTGGAGGGCGAAGGTGGCACAGCATGGGCTGCATGTAGTGCCAAATGGCAGCACTTGCCATTCTTAAACGTCGGGTGATTTGTTGTGAGCTTTATCACACCAGAGGAATCGAAGGAATGGTTTGTCCTCGGCTAAGAGGCGGACCTGATGAAACATCCCTTTGATATCACTACTGACTGCAATGGGATGTTCTCTGAAGCGGAGCAGCACACCAAGCAGAGTGGACCCTAGGGTGGGTCCTGGATGAAGATGGTCATTCAAGCTGGCACCTCGATGTGTGAATGAACAGTTGAACACAATGCGATCCTTTCCGTTATGCCGGACCATATGATGAGGTATGTACCAGGAGTTGACACTGGATTGCGGTTCAGCTGGGGTGAGTTTCTTGATGTAACCAGCATCCAACAATTTGTTAATCTCCTGGTTGTAGGTATCTGCTTTAACAGGGTCTTTAGAGAGGCGTTTCTCAGTTCCACGCAGAAGACCCAGCACCGACTCCTTTGGTGCGTTGAGGGGGGGAACATTCTCTTTCCATAGCACGGGGGTAGCGTATCTCTGAATGCCATCTATGTCCACTCTGATGGTTTTCTCTTCCAGCATCCTGACTGCTGCTGTGTCTTGCTTAGATCGTGTGATGAGCTTCTCATTCTGATACGGCAGGACGTCCATCTGCCACAGTCTGGTCACATGACTGAGGAGTTCCGCGGATGGAGTCAAGGTGTTGGTAAGCAAGCACTGAGGGGTGGAGGACTGGTGCTTCAGGACTTTGGCAGGACCTTGAAGTGTCCAACCAAGTAGTGTCTTGAGTGCAGCTGGTCCACCTGGCTGTCCTAAGTGCACGAGCTCGACTGGACTGAGGAGATGAGGATAGTCAGAGCCGATGAGTAGCAGCGGTTGTGCTTGAATGAATGAGTGGAGGGGCAGACCTCTGAGATGACGGTACATTGTCTGCAGCGTTTCAACAGGATGAGAATGTTTGGAAAGGCCAAGCTCTATGGAGGTGAATGCTCCGTGGATCCTGAATCGTTTCAGAGGGTGAAAGGCAGAGGACACAGAGAAGGAGACTGACCTGCCTGGAACAGTACTGATATCTTGACGAATTGTTCTGAGGGCGAGGTCCTCACTCGGACCCTGTAGGCCCAGCTCTTGAGCAGCACTGTGGAGGAGGATGGTGCGCTCTGACCCATCGTCCAGAATGGCATATGTTTCAAGCCTCCTTTTTCCATTGTAGAGAAGCACCTTAACCATCTTCAGCAGCACGCAGCTAGTTCTCCATGAGGGATCTAGGTAGTACGTCACTGGCTGTATAGGTCCTGAGCCTGACCTCTCTGGTCTGACAGGTGCTGATGAATTAACATCATGTAGTACTTCCAAGTGAACTTGATTGCATTGCTGTCATTAAGCTTTGAGATGGCACTGTGCTGCTCTTCCACATCTCCAGCACCATTTATTAGTCTTGATCCAAGATATTTTCTGGTCCTTTGTAAATGCCTTAAACGCTGAGCACTGATTGAAGTAATGCTGGATATCATCACAGAAGGGGCAATACTTCTTGGGCTTCTCTGGATTAGTGATCTTGGACCTTGATTGTGTAGACGATTCTGATTCCTTGGCTGGTGGGTCGCATACAAGTAACACTGTTGTGGAGTGAGCTGCAGACTTCTGTTTGACTTTTACACCTCTTTGGCGGTCAGGTTGCAAATCTTTGAATGGTCAGGAGGAATGTGTTTGTACATCATCATCTTGTATGCGGACCTCGTATTCCAACCACTCTGAGAAATCCAGCAAGGTTGGGATGGGGGTGCGAATTGGATTAATGAAGCACTTGAACTGTGCTCTCAGGTCATGTGGCAGCTTGGACAGAAGGCGTGAGATGTGTGACCCGCACTCCAGCTCTGTTCTCCCTTCTTTCCCCAGTTGATCCAGCATCCCTACTAGTGCCCTCACTTTTAGTGCAAACAACCGAAATCCTCTTCCATCACCACTCTTGACTGCTGGTTTAGCCAGGACCTCAGTGATACACTGCAAAGCCAATTTGTGAGGCTGGCCATACAGCTCCGTCAGTGAGGCCATAGTGTTGCTGTAGGGATACATACTATTGCTGTATGAGTCAGCAATGAGGAGTGCGTCTTCCAGCTTCAGATGGTCGACAAGGATCTGGTATTTGAAGCGCTCAGTGGCATCGGCAGGTAGGATATTGTCAAGCGCTATCTTCAAGCGAGCAAACTGACGGGGATCATCATCAGTGAAGTGTGCGATGTGAGGCTTTGGGCCACAATATGTCATCTCCTGATGAGCTGGAGGGCGTGGCTCATTGTAGATTCTCCATCCTCTTGAGTCTGTAGGTGGCCAGTACGGTGGGTCACCTGATGAGCGATGGAAGCAAGATGATTGGCCAAGGGGGAGAGTGTATGGCTCTGCGTAGTCTGGTGTGAGCACTGAAGGTGCAGCATGATCATAGTTTATGTTCATGCCCTTGAGACGATCTGTCAGCTCAGTAACATATGGAGGTTGATACTAATGATGTGATGATGTGATGATGTCTGCATGAATGAGTCCTGAGGAGCAGAGCTGTCGGGAGGGAGGTATGACACTGGCGGTGGCGGTGGACGAAATGGCTCACCATCTTGATGTGGAGACAGTGGAGGAGATGAGTCCGGCCATGGCACATCCCGAAGGCCCTCCTCTGGTAGACCGGAAGGCTGTTTGGCATATAACAATGGAGCTGATACATAGTCTGGAGGAAAGGCCCTTGTAAAGGAGGCGCTGCTGTCCTCAAACTGGGGCTGCCTTTGATGGAGACCTTTATAACGTGAAGCAAACAGCTGAGATGCAGCTGATGGCTGTGGCGTCAGAGCACTGAAGAGTGTCTGCATCTCTTGCCTGAGCTGGTTATTGTCCTCTTTCATGTCTCTCAGTGCTGACAGGACCTCTTCTGTTGCAAAGCTCTGAGATGTCTGTCTATGGGGTATGACTTTAGATGCAGGATGATGCTTGCTATTTCCATTAGTGGAGTGATCATAGAGTGTGTTTGACTGTGGTCGGTGTCGTCTTGGAAGCTGCACCAGGAAGTCGTCAAGACAACGAGGTGGGCGAACATCGCGGCAAGGATGAGTATTACCAGGGAATGCCATCATATGCTGTGGAACTGTACATCCGGCTCGAAGGACCATATAAAAGAGGTGTTGGCTTCTGATCCCCAAACTTGAGACCTCTATAAATGAATGAATTATTTGATGCGTCTTTGTGGCCGTACACCTCCACAGTTTGCCCGGTTAGAACAATTAAGATGTTGGTAATCTTCCCAATACAATGACACTCTCACACTCCTTTTCTTGCCACTTGTTTATTGTAGAATGAAATCTAGTATGAGTATATGTTTATGTGTATGTGTGACTGTGTGTGTTAACTGTGTGTGTTAACTATGTGTGGTAACTGTAAAGAGAATAAACAAATGACATTTTAGACATCTGAAATAGTAATGAATAAAGGCAATATAATATGAGATAAACAAGGACAGACATGAGGACGAAATGAACAAAGATGGATAACTGCTGAGGAGAAAGCATGAACTAAATAAGGGAGCTTCCATATTTTACACACATGGACTGAAAAGGCTCTGTTGCATAGGCTTACTAATGACACACAGACTAGGTAATTTTGTGATGGTCCCTTACTGACCCGTCAGCGTGTGCCGTACTAATAAACGGGAGGGAAAGTCTGACATAAACTATATATTGATTATATTACGGGAGGGAAGTCCAACCTAAACTATATATATATATACAGTATATATATTGATTATAAACATGAAAGCAAACACAGCAATATATAATATATGCTACGAAGTGAGACAGGGTGATAAAAAACACAGCAACATCACACGTGAACCGAACAAACTAGACACTGTACTCACTTTTCAAGGATGCACATGGAATATGGAAAGAAAAAAGAACGCAGTCCAGGATATGAATGAAGCATTATCCAGAAGTCCAGCAAAACTCTAGAGAACTAGAGACAAAAGATGTGACAACAGTGTCCTCCTGAACGGTTGCAACTGAAAGAGGGGAGACTGAAAACCGTCTCTTCGATTGAGGCACTTAATAGCTGACATGTCATGGTCCAGGATGACACGAGGGCCGCATTCACGGCGCCACAGACTGCGCATGCATGTTAGGTGGTGCAGTCTATAGACCGAGTGAGAGACCTTCTGAACACAGCGTCTTTCTAAAATCAACAATCAGCTCCTTGGTTTTGCTGACGTTGAGCAGTAGGTTGTTCTCTGAGCACCTCTATACAAGATTATGAATTTCCTCCCGATATGAAGTCTCATCGTTGTTTGAAATCCGGCCGATGATGGTGGTGTCATCTGCAAACTTCACAACAGAGTTCTCTTCATGTCAGGGGATGCAGTTGTGGGTGTGCAGTGTGAACAGGAGGGGGCTGAGTACACAGCCCCGGGACGATCCGGTTTTGAGCACTAGAGTGGAGGAGGTGAGTCCGCCAGTCTGACTGGGATCTGTTTGTGAGGAAGTCTAATATCCAATTGCTTGAGTGCTGAGTTTTCAGTTTCATGGGGGAGATTGTGTTGAATGCTGAGCTGAAATCAACAAACAGCATTCTGATGTAGGTGTTGTTTTTCTTAAGGTGTGTGAGGGCTGTAAACAACAAGCAGACATCTAGTTCACTCTACTTTGACAGTAAACTAACCATCATCACCATTTTACAAATTATATGTTTGCAAAATATGAATATGCAATATGTGATTTTGCACGACTCAAAGTTCTGTATACTTTTTATGTCCCGTGTATACTTTATTTCTCTTTTTGCAATAAAGATTAAATGAGGGAAAAAAATATTGTGATTATTCCGACACCACATGAATGCACAGCTCAGTTTGCTTTCCAAGCGCGCAGGAGAAGCTACCGTGGCTGACACACTCTGTTGGCTCTTGTGCTAAATAATATGTGTGGGCCTCCATTTGTCCAAACTGAAGAGCAGTTTGTCTGTTCAGGTTACTGTAAAAACATGGCGGCGCAACATGGTGACATCCATGTAAGAGGACTCACGGTGTATGTAGATAGAAATGGCTCATTCTAAGGTAATAAAAACACAATGGTTCATTATGTAAGGTTACACACCACTGAAAACATGGTTATGTATATATTTATAATGAATGTCTGTCAATAGATCCTCAGAAATATTACACACTGAACCTTTAAGGACTCAAAGTAATAAGTATTCATCCTGACGGAGACATGAATGTCTGTACAAAATTCAACATGTATAGGAGTTGTTGAGATATTTTAGAAAAAGTGATGGACCGACAGACATTGCCATCCATAGTCATGCCACTAGCAGGGCTACAATTTATGCATGTGTATAAATTAATTAAATTATTAAATTATCCAATAAAACATTGAATATATATTAACTGATGTAGTCATAAAAAAAAGTTGCTCTCAAGTTCAGTTGACTAGATAGGCCATCTAGATAGAAGTCAGACACATTCTGTCCATTCAGCAAGTGGTCTACGCACACACACACACACACACACTAATAGACTCAGGTCAGATGTTGGTCACAGAGAGTTACTCAGCACAAAAGTTAAGCCTTGGCTGCACAAGCAGTCATCACACTATAAACAATGCCACTCTCTCTCTCTCTCTCTCTCACACACACACAGACACACACACACACACACACACACACACACACACACACACACACAAACACACACACACACACACGCAACTCACACTTTTTCAATAAGGATTAACAATAGGGAATTGTGTGTGTGTGTGTGTGTGTGTGTAAAAAGAGTGTGGCAGAGCAACGATGTCACACAACGAAAGGGGAAAGAGGAAGTAAGTTGTTTATGGAAAAAAGATGGGTGTGATCTGGACACGTTGCTGTTAAGGAACTGCATGTGAAAACTAATGAAGTACAGTAGGAAACAAAACGTTTGTGGATTTCATTTAATTTTTCAATGCTAATAAGACAGAGGTCTCGCATAGACTGCTACAATGCACTATTCTCATTACTTACCATGTCGGCCCTTGATCGTCTGCAGGTAATCTAAAATGCTGCCACGAGGCTACTCACTATGACAAATAGGCGGTCTCACAGTACCCCCATACTCAGATCTCTTCACTGGTTCCCTGTCACATACAGGATCCAGTTCAAAATTCTCTTTCTGCATATTCATCATATGCTTCCTTAGTGGTTTTTGTGCTTAAACCTAACCAAACCTTAAGCATAGTGGTATGAGAGCAAAACAAACGATGTTCTGCCGATAGGGTTAGGGTCAGATCAGAAAACTGCTATAAGTGCTGTTGTGGAGGGCAACTACTGAGTTCTCGACAGCAAAATCACCTGCCGTGCCAACACAGTGGCCTTATTGAAATGAATGAGAGGATCAGGGTAGCCTGGTGATTAGAGTCACTGCCCCACAAACAGAATGACATAATGTCACAGGTTCAATCCTGTTTTGGGTTCCTCCTCCACCATTCTCCTGCCTCAGATCCTCCTCTTTCCTCCCTCTCTCATGAAATTCCCAGCTGCTATGGTCATGTTGGGTCATCCCCTCTGAGACTATTTTAACTGTTTTAACGGCACCTTGCTGGCCAACACTCCGGTGTCTGACCACACGATATGGATGTGACTGTAGAGTGACAAAGATTTTGAAATTTCTTTTTGATAAACTGCAAGCAGTTTCACCTGTTTTAAGAGAGACTTTTAAAGTTCCCTTTTCATCTGAGAAACACATGTTGGGTACACAGGCCACACCCAACGAAAATGCAAAGTAACGCACACCCACGGGCATTAAAAATGGACTATGCAAAATCATTGCTCACCACCATAAGGAACACATTGTACATGCATACATTTTTTGATGGTGCTTTTGCATGTGTGTGTTTAGACACTCCCTGTGTGATAACACATTCACATCTCTGCTTAAACTGGTTGGTTTTTTACTTTTATAGAGAAAAGGGTTAGAGAAACAGACTACTGAAGATGGACACAGACAAAGAAGTGATACATTTCTCGATATGCTAGAAAAAATGTCATATTAGCAACTACTGCTACTACTATAATCAAGTTGGGTCACAGGTGATAAAATGCTAAGTAAACAAACAAGATGAATAATTATTTTCTCCTAATTTGCAAAAAAACACTTAATCCTTGCTGCTCCCCACTCCCTCTGTTTAAGAGTGCAGAAACAGCTTCGTGCTTCATGTTATACACATGAACTTGCCAGTGAGAAGCTTTTAAGGACTAGTTTGACTTCTTTGGGAAATACACATGCTTGCGTTCTTGCTGAGAGTGAGACTAGAAGGCCACTCTCATGTCTGTAGGATAAATATGAAGCTACAGCCAGCAGCCTAGCTTAGCTTTGCACACCAGGGGGGAAACTGCTAGCCTGGTTCTGTCTGAAGATAATTGAATCCACCTACAAAATCCCTCCCTCTCGCTTTTTTAAATTAACACTTTGGTGTAATCGACATGTATGGAAATACGTGTAATTAAATGCTGGTATTTTGTTACTGCACTAAGCATATTCAACACAGTCAATAATGTCTTCATGCCTCCATCCCTCAGCCTTTGTCTCACCAGCCCGCAACTTGAACCACTGACTACATACATCACCCTGCTTCTGAGACCAAACTAACAGCCTGCCCTTCACCGCAAACAACTAAACTCAAACCTCCCAAATAAACCTCAGAATGCTGGCGTGGCTGATAACGCAGGCTTTTTTTTTTTTTGAGCAGCACTCACTTTAATGTTGTTTTGAAGTAGAGGATAGTGTAATGTTTGTACGTGTAAATGTGAGATGGGGGTGTGTTGGTGGGGGGATAGTTTCTGGACTTGACCTTTGACCAGCCGAAACCTTCACCCTTCAGCCTCCATCGCAAGGCTGAAGGTCTAAAAAGCTTACGTGCTTGTGAACACACACACACACACACACACACACACACACACACACAAGTGTGAAGAGGTCAGAAGCCACTGGAAAGGAGAGTTTGTGTGTTGGCTGATGGGAGGCTGGGCGGTGTCCCCTGCTCCCTCTCAGCTGTCCTGTCTTAGTGCCTGAAAAGCGTAACCCCAGAATAACCATTGGTTTTTTTTCTGTCTTGGTTTGTATGTTTAGATTTGACAGGTGGGGGGTGGAGGGACAATGGAAATATCTTGGTTCCAAGGAAGGGAAGCCGGTTGTGTGTGTCGGAGTGTTTATGTAAAGGAAGGAAGATTAGCTAGCATCCTATTTCTTGCCATGCAGCGTTGGATAGAAGTGTTTTCCTCTGCATACATGCATACGCACACAAACACACATACAGTGCTTTCTAAACTTCGAAGACAGGAGGAAAAAACTACACTGCATTTCTTACCATCCAAATGACACAGAAAGATGTGACTAGTTATACATCTGTCATACTAGTTTTTTTTTTATTTCTCAAAAGCAAAATATGAAGCTGGAATAAGCTGTGTGCATTAGTGGCACTGCAAAAATCTCATCAAAAATGGATTCTGCAAGGGGCTATTTTTAAAGGGATAGTAAATGATTGGAATCCAATACACTTTTTGTTAAATTCGGCAAATATTTCCTCACAGTTTGGCACCTCCCTGTTTTGTGTGTGCTCTGAAAAGAAAACTGGTTTTCCTACACAACCCTCCCTCTGTAAATGGAAATCAAAGAAAGTGGTGGTGACCTTGAAACAAAACATAGTTCCAGCCAGTCAGCAATACGTAGTGCTCATGCACAGGAGTGATTGGGGCAGTGGGACAGAGGTTCTATACACAGGCAGATTTGAAGAAGGAGTGATGTTTGAGAAACAGCCAAAGAGAAAAAGAGCAGAAGAGTACAAACAGAGAAAAGAAAGACCAGATTCCTGTACCACGAAGCAGGATTTTAGTTTATCCAGGTAACTTCAGGGTTAATCCTGGGTTTTCAGTACCACAAATGTGGTTGACTTCTTACCGGGGTAGATTGCCATGGTAACTTATGCTGTACGGCTAACCTGCTCCGGAGCAGGTTATGTTCCAGATAAGAGAGCAACTCTGTGAAAACGCCGCCTACTGACCAATCAGCTCTCTTGGAAAATGACATCACCATCTGTAGGAAATCCCACAGACTGTTTTAGCCTATAGGCTGCTTTATGTTTGCAGCGGTGATGTGGAGAAACTTTTGACTATAGCGATATAATCCTACAGACAGGGCCGTGCAGAGACCTTTGGAAGGGCAGATGCTCAAAGTATAAAAAGTGCACATGGAACAACAATTTAAATAGGACTCTTCTCATACTATTGACAAGTATGTGACCATAAAAAGATTGTTGAGTGGGACTAGCTCACAGTGACTGACCTGCTGTAATACTGCAGCATCTGCCAAGGCTGAGTGCTAGGGAGACGCTGACAGAGCTGCACACTAAGAGCTGTAGGTAGAGGAAATTAGATACCAGATTTTAAAAAGTGTGGGAAATAATCTGAAAAGGAAACTTTAATGGGGAAAGGATGAGGGTGGCCATGGCAGGGGTAAGAGTGAGACAAACAAATCTATAGACAGAGATGTGTGTGTCTGTGTTGCTTGCTTGTGTGTCTACAGAATGCAAATTAGTGATAATGATTTTATATATTGCATTGTGAATCTGAGATATATTTGGATTTTTATTGACTATATGTCTAATCATATATCTAAATAAATAAACTAGCATTAATCTTTTATAATATTCCTAACATCAAAGTAAAGAGTGAAGAAGAAACGGCCCTATTAGATTTCAGAAAAATGTATGAAATGTTGAATCTGGTATCTAATTTCCTCTACCTGCAACTCTTAGTGTGCAGCTCTGTGAGCTTCTCCCTAGCACTCAGCCTTGACAGATGCTGCAGTATTACAGCAGGTCAGTGAGCCAGTCCCAAACACTCAACAACCTTTACATCTTTTCATGGTCACGTAATTGTTAAATCATCTAATGTATATGTTTGTTTTAACAATTCATACATTTTTCTGAAATCTTATAGGGCCATTTCTTCTTCACTCTTTACTTTGATGTCAGAAATATTATTTATTTTACATTGGCACTAACATTTTTGTATTTCCAGTTACAGTTACATTCCAGTCCCAATACATTATATGTATTTCCAGTTATTTCGTTTTTATTGTAGTTGAGCTGTTGTAAACACTACTGTTGCTGTCAAATGTAAATATATTCAATACTGTTGTGAATTTAATGATTTAAAAAAAAAAAAAAATTAAAAGGCTGAAGGAGGCTATAAATCGGAGGAATAGGCTTAGAATTTTACCAATGTTGTTACTTATTTTAAGGCACAAGGCTTTTATTAAGTTACTTTAATAATCCTAGTTCAAGTGCAAAGATTTTAGTCAAATTGCAGAAAAGATCAGACCTCTCGACGCCCGTGAAACTTTTCTCCCCCAAACAGAACGAAGTGAACAGAGAACCTTTGTTTATAGAGTAGAAGTATCGTTAGCTGTTGGCGTGTGGTCGTGTTGACACCTATCGTGCCGAAAAGTGATTGCCGTCTGCTGGAGCTGTATTGCCCAGTCTCATCAATCACTTTCTGGCAAGTGAAATAGCCTACTGCATTTTTTGGGTTGTATTGACCATTTAAAGGTATTTTAAGAGGTAAAAAAAGTACTAGGTGAGCTATAATCTGTCAAATATGACTCTTCTGAATGAAATCAACTAATTTGAGGGCAGAAATAACCTTTCAGTCAGTAACAAAAGGCTTCAATCATTTTCTGGCAAGTGAAATACTGCATTTTAAGAGTTGTATTGGGCATTTAAAGGTATTATAACAGGTAAAAAAGAGTGGGTTGTTTGGTAGGCCTACACAGCTAGTAAAATAATGCAGAGTCATAAGGATAATTGCAAAATTGTCTTCTTTTTCTATCTAAGTTGGCAGTAAGTCATGTTAATTAGGCTACAGCCCGTTTTCCAAATATAAACAAAGATATTACACATAGGCCTACCAAACATCAATTTTCGGCAGACAGTCACCGGCAGCTGATATTACTTCTACAGACAGGCGACACACAGCAATATACACAACAACTGTACATACTCTCTTTGCAACAATCCACAACAAGCACATTGCGGCAAACCCCTCTTACTGGCGGAATCGAAGGTGTCCCGTAGGCAGAGCTGCTGAATCACTAACGGTGTCTGAACGGGAGGGCTCGTCACGGATGAGGTCATCAGGTGAAAGGTCATCAATGGGGTCATTTTATTTACGAAATTATTATCAATTCATTTTACTGATAGTTTGATCGGGCATGCCTTCATAAAAGGGCCTTTACAAATTTTAAAATAAATACAATGAAAGTAAGTTTTGCGTTTGAAAAATCTTTGGGCAGCAAAAGGGCAGGTGCTCAAGCACCCATTTGCACCCCCCTCTGCACGTGTCTGCCTACAGAGACTGATTAAAAGACATTAAGCTATTGTTGCCTACAGGTTTTTCCAGTACAGCAGGATAAGCCTACTTACTGCTTTGAAATGTGTTTAATATTTTTTATTTGCTCCCAGTTCGTTTCACACACCCTGACGCAGCCGTTAAAATAAATGGGTTTTATTTTTCTTATGTGAGACTGAATATTATGAGCAGTTTGGTAGGGATACTGAAATACTAAATTTTAATATGAACGTAGGCTATCTATTTTAGGTTAGTATAGCTTTCTTAGGCCTACTACAGAGAGTAGTCGTGTTCCTCCGCACTTTTTGCGATGTGGGCGCAAAAGGTGGGACGGTGAGTTTTCAGTAGCCTAAATGTTGAGATTCAGTCTTTCAACCACTATTTGAGCACATTTTATGGCATGAATGGAGTTTTCGTTTCATTGCTTTATGAAGTAAATTTAGAACAATGTTTGGAACACTTTTGAGTGTGTTAAATAAATTAATCTCATTTTTGAAGTGACGACAAGTTTTTTAAAGTGAGGTGGAAGACCACTTCTTCAGTGCCCGAGCTAGTTTATTTAGGCATTTACACTCTGCGATTTTCTGTCTCGCCTGCATGTGTCAGATGCAGGCGTGTTACTGTCGTGTTTCTGTAGTGTTACAGTTTAATCCTCGTTCATAAAATATGACGCTCTGCTGACTTGTTCATGTCTGTGATTGGTCATCTGCTGCTAACACCGCCTCTTTTATGTGAACGCGCTCACGGCTGAATTGGGAAACCCTGGGTTGACTACCGAGTTGATAACCAGCTTCGTGGTACCGCTTGTCCCGATCGCGATTGTTAGGGTTAGTTAAACCAGATAACGAAAATATATCCTGGGTATGTTGAACTCGCTTCGTGGTACAGGCCCCAGGGTGAAGGCATTTCAACACTGTAGAAATCTCAGAGAAATGAAATTTGCCTTGCGGAGCTTCTGAGGGAGCAATGAACAGAGGAATGTATATGTTTGGCAGTTCAAATATAAACAATCCGTCTGCAGAATCACTTACTCTCTCTTTAACTGTCCAAATTCACTTCTAAACAATTAATATCAGAATGAGTCAAATCACTCATGGTTGTAATAATTTTTCTGACAAAAGCATTTTCACTGCTAACTCTCAACACATGTGTTAATAATAATTTCAGCTTCAAGAAAGAGTAGAACTGTTTTCATAAACAAATATGACAAACGTTTCTTTTCTGATATTGCCAGATAATTACACAATAACTACAATACAAAATCCGTAAATATTATTTGGTTTAGACTGATTAGGGATTAAACACAGTGTGTGTCTAAATTTGTGTGTGTGTGTGTGTGTATGTGTGTGTTTTGTGGGTGCATCTGTGTTTGTGTGTTCTTCAGCTGCAAGAGAAAGTGGTTATAAACCATGATGACTGTGTAAATTACATATCATTAATGGCGACCTTCTTATCAGTGCAATACTTGTGCCAGTGGTCATTTCCTTGTTGACTTGTGAGCTATGGGTGGCTCTGCCCTCTTTGTTTATGTGCGCACGCGTGCATGTGTATGTGTGTTTGCAAGGGACAACCCTCGATATTGCTGGGCTCCTGACCTAAATCTCCCAGTCACTCCCAGTTTCTTGTCTTTCTCTATTTTGTTTTTCGGTTTAATTCCAGTGTGCTTCTCTCGGCTCTTCCTCTGTCCAACATTGTCTCATGTGGCCAGGTGCTTAAGCAAATGAATGAAAATCTGGGCATGCAAATGTAATGGAAAGTAGTGTGTGTTTGTAAGACTGTGTGTGTGTGTGTGTGTGTGTGTGTAATAGATAAAAAAATAAGATATCACACATACACACACACGAAAGGGAAGGTGGATGCAAAAGTGGTGAAAGGTTCATAGTTGCAGAATTCTTTACTTCTTTCTGTTTGCTGATTATAACCTTGGTTTTATTATTTTATTATACCCAGGCTGTTCATGCAAACATTGACGTCAACTTAGCTACTTAAATAAGACACACAATTTAACACACATCCTTTTTAGAGATGTCTTTTCAGCCTCCTCTTTTAGCCAAGAATTCACCTAGATGGTAATGTTGAACATGACAAATGCATCTCCAAAGTGTATGCATACTCTTATATGACTGTATGTGACAAACCTTTCATAAATGGTCTGCACTTGTGTAGCGCCTTGCGTCTTAATGGTCTGTGCTTCCGACCACTCAAAGCGCTTTTAAACTACATCACATTCACCCATTAAATAGCAGAGGCAAAGGTGCCAACTGCCAGCAGAAACGGAAATACACATTCATACACATCCACACACTGATGGAACATCCATCAGGAGCAATTGTTCAGTATCTTCGACAAGCAGACTGGGGGAGCCGGGGATCGAGCCACCAACGTTCTGATAAGTGGAAGAATGCTCAACACCCTGAGCCACAGCCAGCCCATAAACACAGGCAATGACTTTCGGCAGACCACCAATGGGTCTCAGTGCTGTAGTATTTATGATCCTCCATGCAGCTGTTCAACAACGTCATCAGAAAAAATGTTGCAGTGACGACGCCTCTCTTTCATGTTTTGTATGTCAGTGTTTGTCAAAAGGGTCTGGATGACAGCATAAATACATAGCTTTCATAAAGTTGATTTAACAATTACCTAAAATTGGAGGAAGAAGATATTTAATAAAAATAGAAGTGTAAGCTTTGCAGTGCGAATGGAAAACATTTACAAAATTTCCTGAAAATGGAAATAGTTTTATCTGTATCTGCCAAAGCCTCTTCCTCCTGCTATCAGAGGAGAGGAAGGGAGGGAGGGAGGAGTGATGTGTAGAAAAGGGTTTGACCGCCAGCATTGTTCCACAATCACATCTGTCTGTTTTGGTCAATCAACATCTCTGTTTCTTTCTCTCTCTATAATTTTTTGTATATTTTCCCTTTCCAGAAATATTGCTTCTTTCCTCCACTATCTCTTAAATTTGTGTATTTCCCCCCCCCCGTGCTGTTCAATCTGCCTCCTGCTGATTGCCCACAGTAGCCGGCCTCCACACACACACACACACACACACACACACACACACACACACACACACACACACACACACACACACACTTGCATTCTGTGAGAAACAGGAACAGGGGAGGAGGGGGGGTTACTTCCTGTCTGGCTGTAGACCTGTGTGTGTGTGTGGGTGTGTGTGTGTGTGTGTGTCTGGCATGCATCCAGGTGGTAGAAGTGCCGAAGAAGGAGAGACGAAGGGTGAGACTTTAGTTTTAATGGTCACACAGGAGGCACTACTGTAGATGAAAGAAGCTAACATACAGCAGAAGGCAACAGCAGGCTCCACTTACTGCTGGTGGGAAAATGTATTTATTTTAACTGTTGGAAACTCTGGAGGGGTTCAAAGTGAAGAAAAACATCTCATGTGCATGTTACATATTTTAAATTGTATTATATGTATTAAATGACTGACATTCTACAGTAAAAACTGTTGTACTTACGAAGGGTGAAGGGTAAGAGTAGTGCCAGTTTGTGCCTCTCATGTATTAGTGAAATGCTACATTCGAGCTCTGCATATTATTTTATGGAAAACAAAATAGCATGTGATGTTTGAAAAATTAACAAGGTCTAGAAAACCTGTGTCTCAGTGTATAGCCAGTGTATAACCAGAACAAATGCACAATTCTGAAACGTCAGGAGATACCACTATAACCCATAATAAAGTTTTTATTGATTTTGTGCAAAATAAGTATGTCAGAACACAGGTACAACTTGGGAAATGGATGAGCCTCAAAGACTCTGGTTAGAAGAAATGTTAGAGGATTCTGGTAATCCATCGAATGACACAGAATTTAAACATCCTCCTGAGCTTTTCAAAGATTAATTTTTCATAAAATTGTGCGCTTATCTCCTCTTGTGTATTAAATTCTCTACTTGAATGTAATACATGAGAGGAACAACCAGCCACAGCATTCATATTATATATCACAGTCTATTCTTTTATTTCTCTCTAATATGATACATATGACAATACATCACCCAGTAAAAGGCCTTTAAGCATAATAAGCATTTTTTTCTGCTTATAGTACTCATGTACATAAGTACAATTCTGACTGCAGGACTTTAACATGTAATGGAGATTTTTTAAAATTTAAATAAATTGTTTTGAAAAGTTCTTCCAACACTGATAATGTTTGATGTGCACATTTAGATTAGCAGCAGTTGGGCCTCTTCCACGTTCATTATGCAATACTCTTCTGGGTCTTATTGGAAAACATGCCTAAAACACAATGTTTCACAATTTGGGCAGAGTCTGTCTAGTTCTCCTTGTTTGGAAGAAACACAGACAGAGACATGGAGTGAGAACATCCAGCATATATACACAGAAATAATAAACGACTTTGTAGTGATGACAGGAGAGGAAAGTGTGTATTACAGTTTTTCTCAATTGCTTAAACACGATAACCAAACTTTTGAATAAAAAATTCAAAACCCCAACTCCATTTTTCAAAAAGCACACCCATTTTCCTACACTACACACAAACCCCTTTCATTTCTCATTGCCTACACCACGTGGTCATTGAGAAAGCACTAACATTCAATATTGTTCACTCAAGTCAGCGCAGCTTAAGCTCAATTAGCACACAACTACCCAGGTGGAAACACAAACAGTGATCATACAACAGTCAGATACTAGCTTTCACTAGTATCTATTGTCACTTGTAGATCTCTTGCTGTATTGGTGCTTT
>NC_060151.1:11304037-11306816 GCF_021292245.1 Micropterus dolomieu
CCTGTGTGTGTGTGTGGGTGTGTGTGTGTGTGTGTGTCTGGCATGCATCCAGGTGGTAGAAGTGCCGAAGAAGGAGAGACGAAGGGTGAGACTTTAGTTTTAATGGTCACACAGGAGGCACTACTGTAGATGAAAGAAGCTAACATACAGCAGAAGGCAACAGCAGGCTCCACTTACTGCTGGTGGGAAAATGTATTTATTTTAACTGTTGGAAACTCTGGAGGGGTTCAAAGTGAAGAAAAACATCTCATGTGCATGTTACATATTTTAAATTGTATTATATGTATTAAATGACTGACATTCTACAGTAAAAACTGTTGTACTTACGAAGGGTGAAGGGTAAGAGTAGTGCCAGTTTGTGCCTCTCATGTATTAGTGAAATGCTACATTCGAGCTCTGCATATTATTTTATGGAAAACAAAATAGCATGTGATGTTTGAAAAATTAACAAGGTCTAGAAAACCTGTGTCTCAGTGTATAGCCAGTGTATAACCAGAACAAATGCACAATTCTGAAACGTCAGGAGATACCACTATAACCCATAATAAAGTTTTTATTGATTTTGTGCAAAATAAGTATGTCAGAACACAGGTACAACTTGGGAAATGGATGAGCCTCAAAGACTCTGGTTAGAAGAAATGTTAGAGGATTCTGGTAATCCATCGAATGACACAGAATTTAAACATCCTCCTGAGCTTTTCAAAGATTAATTTTTCATAAAATTGTGCGCTTATCTCCTCTTGTGTATTAAATTCTCTACTTGAATGTAATACATGAGAGGAACAACCAGCCACAGCATTCATATTATATATCACAGTCTATTCTTTTATTTCTCTCTAATATGATACATATGACAATACATCACCCAGTAAAAGGCCTTTAAGCATAATAAGCATTTTTTTCTGCTTATAGTACTCATGTACATAAGTACAATTCTGACTGCAGGACTTTAACATGTAATGGAGATTTTTTAAAATTTAAATAAATTGTTTTGAAAAGTTCTTCCAACACTGATAATGTTTGATGTGCACATTTAGATTAGCAGCAGTTGGGCCTCTTCCACGTTCATTATGCAATACTCTTCTGGGTCTTATTGGAAAACATGCCTAAAACACAATGTTTCACAATTTGGGCAGAGTCTGTCTAGTTCTCCTTGTTTGGAAGAAACACAGACAGAGACATGGAGTGAGAACATCCAGCATATATACACAGAAATAATAAACGACTTTGTAGTGATGACAGGAGAGGAAAGTGTGTATTACAGTTTTTCTCAATTGCTTAAACACGATAACCAAACTTTTGAATAAAAAATTCAAAACCCCAACTCCATTTTTCAAAAAGCACACCCATTTTCCTACACTACACACAAACCCCTTTCATTTCTCATTGCCTACACCACGTGGTCATTGAGAAAGCACTAACATTCAATATTGTTCACTCAAGTCAGCGCAGCTTAAGCTCAATTAGCACACAACTACCCAGGTGGAAACACAAACAGTGATCATACAACAGTCAGATACTAGCTTTCACTAGTATCTATTGTCACTTGTAGATCTCTTGCTGTATTGGTGCTTTATTGATGCTTGTATGTTGTTCCTCAAGTGTAAGTCGCTTTGGATAAAAGCAGTTGAGGACACCTGAGAGGTGGAGGAAGAGATTCTTTGGCTTGTCCCAGACCAAAGATGGGACGCTGGAGCAGAATGATTTTTGGTTGCTGTTTTGTGTATTGTACTTAACAGTACATTAAGGAATTTAAAAAAAAAAAAGTGCAAATGTATACATCTTGTTTCATTTGATGTGTTCATATTACAGTTTTTCCTCGATTGTTTACACACATTTTCTGAAAGAATGCCTCATATTCTGAGAACTCTACACACAAATCAAAACCCCTCAATTCTCCTGCAAAATGAAATTTTACATTCAAAACAATGTTATTTCTTCTCAAAATGGTGTTGTTTTCAAATGACACACAAATCATATGAATAGACATAAGAACCAGTTGAACACTGATGTGCTCAATGTAAAACACTATGATGAATGGAAAACACTTCTCTATTCATCATAATGACTTAGGCCTTTTTTTGTTCAGTGTTACACTTACGACAGTACATACATAAGTGTGTTGTAAAATATTTGAGAATATTGTTTTTATACTCAGAACACACAAATACACGGTAACAAATATATTTTATTTGTCCCACAAAAACAATGTACACAGTGTACATCCCATACCAAACCAACACAAAGTTGCAATACACTACATTCAAAACAGAAGAATTTACTGTACACAGTTAGGGTAAAAAAAAGAAAAAAGAAAAAAAAAAAAAACACACACCTAAACAGACTATGCTGCATCCTCTCTTCTGTTGTGGTCTGGCCACAGCACCTCATCCACATCACAAGCAATGTTTTCCCTGGCCAAGCAGCGGGGGAAATATCGCCTAGCGTGGCGATTCCAGCCATGAAAAGCATCAGCTGCTATATCTCCACATGCATCCTCCATAGCTTGGAGAAGAGGTATACACGTTTGTGGATTTCGGTCATACACTTTCCATCTCCAGGCAGAAAAAAATATAATTCCTCAATAGGATTGAGGAATGGAGAATATGGAGGGAGATAAACAACTAAAAAGCGTGGGTGGGCAGTGAACCAGTTACAAACCAGAGCAGCCCTGTGGAAACTTACGTTGTCCCAAATGACAACGTACCTGAGCTGCTCTGGGCCTTCTACCTGATCTGGTGGAATGAATGTGTTGTGTAGGGTATCCAGGAATGTGATC
>NC_060151.1:11306916-11320399 GCF_021292245.1 Micropterus dolomieu
GCGCGCGCGCACACACACACACACACACACACACACACACACACACACACACACACACACACACACACACACACACACAAACCTGTTACGACTGTCAACAGTGTTGTCAGAAGTCCTACGCTTCTGGACATTTAATGTGCGTTATAATGCTGCAAATGACAAGGTCATGCTGAAAAACAAAGGAATAAGCTTTCATTTGACTGGTTCATTCATAGTATGTAAACCTCATCAAAACGAATCCCTAAGAACGCTCAGGAATGTATAATGACATATTTGGTTTTTATGGTCATATTTTTCCTGCGGCTGGGTTATGCATCAGTTTTAGCATCTCAATGCGTTAGAATTCTTGGAACCGTTAGATGAAATCGTGTGCTAATGGTGCTATGCTAATATAGCATGTTATATTCTGGTTTGCCCACACTGAACAGTGCACAGGCTGCCCTTTTGAAGATGTAAACAGCCGCCTCCTCATTTCTATCCACAAGCTATAGTCAGGATTAAGGCCTCCAATCACTGCAGTTTAAACACCACACTTCCACATACTGTAATCTTGCATTAACAAACACACACAAAGACACTTCATCTCACATCTCACTTAGCATTTTCTTTAATTTGAGGGAAATCTTTGAATCTACAAATATTTCTCTGGCTGTTTCATTAACCCTGCATTTCTCACAGTTGTTTGGAAATGAATTTTTGCAATTGGTTGCAGATGTAATAGTTTCTGGAAATGCAAATGAACCCTATGTGAATTGATATTACACAATTTCGTTATCCTGTAAGTTGTTTTACATTTGACACAATTCATATTCCGCTCCAGTGTAATAGGTAAGAGCCTCATAGGCAAATCTACAGGCCTTTTCTTTTCTCTCTATTTATGCTTCCCTTGGGCCAGATAATCAGTCGCTTTGGTTGTATATCCTATCATTGTTTTGCGGACAACACTCAACATGTGTTTCAGCAAAACCAGATGACTTCAGCAACCTAGACACTCTCCACGACTGTTTAGCTGCTATATAATGGACCGGATGTCACTAAACTTCCTTCAGCTAAATTCTGAAAAAACTGAGCTTCACATCATTGCCCTTGGAAACGCTACTAAAGGCATTTTCCAGTATATTGGCCCACTTGCCCCCATGTCAAACCACACTCTAGGAATTTCGGCCTTATATTTGACCCCTAATTGAGATTTGCAAATCAGGCCAACAAACTGGGTCACTGCTGCTGACACACAGGGGATTCATCTTTCATGTATTTGTGTATGTTATTAAAGTATTACATATATGTTGCTCCCAACAGATTCCTTTCATGTGAAGGATTTTTATCCACCCCTGACTACCCACCTGCAAACCGGCCTACAGAAGCAAACATCCACCAAAAGCTTAAATGTACATTCTGCACATTGACAGTCAGCTAGGGAGATAACGCAGACAGCTACTGGATCAGCCTGTGAGATATTTAACTGGCCTGACCAACGGGCAACAACCGGCAGACAAGTTAACCAGACAGAAGGGCAGCCATGTTGATCATCTTAGCCTTCATCATCCTCTTCCATCTGGCTGCAGCCATCCTCCTCTTTGTTGCAACCATTTACAATGTGAGTATGAACCAAGAATGATCTTACATTTGACACAGAGCAGGGCAGTGCGGAACATTTTCATCATTTTCACCATGTCTTTGTCCCTCCTTGATGTAGGCGTGGTGGGTGGTGAAAGCTGGAGACAATGTGATCTACACTGACCTGTGGTACTCCTGTAACACCACCTGCTATCCTGTGGAGAACAGCCATACTGCTGAAGCAGGTCAGACTGTGTGGAACTATTTAGCCTGTGTGTGTGTGCACTGTAACTTGTCCATTTTAGGAATGTAACGCCTCCTTTCTTCTCTCTCTCCTCAGCCTATTTGCAGGCCATCCAGGCCACTATGATCCTGGCCACCATTTTATGCTGCGTCAGCTTCTTCGTCTTCATCCTTCAGCTCTTCAGGCTCCAACAGGGAGAGAGATTCATTTTCACTGCTATTATCCAGCTATTGGCCTGTGAGTGACACATTTAACTTTTACAAGCTGTGGCGGCAATGGTGTGGTGGATAAGACACATGCCTTTGGTGTGAGAGCCTCGGGTTCAATTCCCACAGTGACATGTCCACCAATGTGTCCCTGAGCAAGACACTTAACCCCTAGTTTCTCCAAAGGTGTGTGACCTCTGATATAAGTAGCAATTGTAAGTCGTTTTGGACAAAAGTGTCAGCTAAATGAATAAATGTAATGTACCGACTCTCCTGTGTGTGCACATCAGCCAAGGTCATTATAAATGAAGGATAATCCTGTGCAGTTTTCTAGTTATGGCGGGATTTACTTTTAAAAATGCAAGCTTAAAACCTCTAAATGTATAAGTTTAGGATCCGATCTTGATGCAAGTTCCCACCTGAGAGCATACCATGGTTTGGTATGATACTTAACAATTCAATTCAGTCAGCAAATGTATGAGAAAAATATGTGATTCAAGTGCAGTGTTACTAAGTTGTTTTAATACTTGATACACATTTTTTTGAGTCCCAGCCCAGTAGTAAAATCTTTCCTCACAGTAATGGAAAGACAGCAGAGCTTTTACTCTCATCACTAATGGCGTCGTCGACCAGGATTGGCGCAACCTGACAGCCAGAAAATGTTGGCAGAATGTAGAAAGCTTTTCAACAGCTGACAGTCAACCACCAACAAATGCTGTTCCAATATAATGACGCTATTCATTTTTAAATGACAGATTTAAGGTTTAAGGCAATGTGATCTACCTTAGCAATGCACAGTTGGCTATGGGAAAAGGTCTCAATAACTCAGAGATTAAGTTAGCCCACTTTAGCATGTGATATCTGTTTACGTCTGCAAAACATTGTAAACTGGGGTAGTATTGAGTTGTGGCATCAGTCACATGGCAAATTCAAACTTAAAGAAATTGTTGCACATTTCTTTACTTAGAGTTAGATGAGAAGATTGATACCACTCCCATATCTACAGCTAACCAGCTGTAGCCTCATATTTAATGGACAGATGTGAGAGTGGTGTTGATCTTCTTATCTAACTTTCTGCCAGAGAACAAATAATTGTATTCAAACTATTCCTTCAAGTGGCACACACTGGCTGAATATATCAGAATTTGGATGAGATTCCTATATAAACTATCAAGTGTAATCTCAGTTCTCCTTCTCTCTCCTCCTTTCAGCTCTATGTGTGATGATCGCAGCTTCCATCTACACGGCTCAGAATACGAGCTTTCATGTTGCCAGTCTTCGGCAAGGCTCCTACAGCTCCTCCTATATCCTGGCTTGGATCAGCTTCCCCATGACTCTCGTCAGCGGCCTCATGTACCTGGTGCTCAGAAAACGCAAATAGATGTGATGTGCCTGTCGCACAGGCTCACAGATTTTCAAATATTTAAATAGGAACACTTGGACCCAAATGCATAAAGACACAAACTTTTCCTCAACAAACATGCACACACTCTTTCTGACCCTTTTATAAATACCATTGGAGGCAAGTAAATACAGCACAAATCCACAGTAATTTCAAGTCTCAGGTTCAGAACCAGACCATTCACCAATAAAACATTCAACAACACATTTTTGTCCATATTACACACTGAAAACCCCAAAGAGTCACACACCCTTCTCCTTCCTGATGGTACATTGTTCTCGCTGAATGTGGCAAAGATGCACAAGGACGCCATACTATATACTTTTTTCCAGACAAGCGCCTTTAGAAACACTGCTTACAGTTGATTAAATAGACCCACTGTGAGTCTTTGTTTTTCTGTTTTCAAGCACAACAGTGACTAAAATTTGTTTCTGGAATCATTTAAGGTGAGAAATACACCGTAATTCACATTTGATCTGCAATGTGTAGTTTGAAAAATGTAATCTGACTTTTGCCTGCTGGATAGATTCATTTACATGAAGTTGACGTCAAATTTATTCAATCAGCAAATGCGCCGCACATTAGCCTTGCTGCGTTCATCACCCACTCACTTCTTTGAATATAAAAAGTCCCCTGTGGCTCCTTGATGCGTTTAGTGAGACCATACCTTCACTACCCTCCTTCCACTTCCCCCCCTAGCCATTACACATGACATGAGGAGTGTTCCAACATAATTACTTGTCTCCTCCTCTTTTTTTATTGTCTCCTGCTTCCTATCATCTCCATTCATAGGAACATGTCTGAAACATCTTAATGTGAAGGATAAAAGTTGAAGACAAGTGCAGAGATTTGTTTGTCAGACACAGCCCATGGACTTTCCAAAGGGTCCATACTTTTATTGTAGGGTAGTATCTATAGTCAACGGATTTTATTGTGTACATATTTGCTGTGTATGTATAGTTAAGACAATTGCCACAAACGTATTTCTAAGACTGATATTATATATAAAAAAGAAGAAAAATTGTAATCTTATTTTAACCATAGCATACAGGACGTGTACTG
This sequence comes from Micropterus dolomieu, assembly GCF_021292245.1. Classification (NCBI taxonomy): domain Eukaryota; kingdom Metazoa; phylum Chordata; class Actinopteri; order Centrarchiformes; family Centrarchidae; genus Micropterus; species Micropterus dolomieu. The sequence continues at coordinate 11,311,388 of NC_060151.1, forward strand.
AAGCAGTAGTTAAGGTATAATATGTAGGATTTTAACCCGTTGTTTGTATTCCTATGTTACTGACTTTTAATGGTGAAAAAGGAACCAATGATGTGCTGTGATATTTGGGATTTAAAATGACAACATAGAGACATGCAAACTTGAAATAAGAATGAACATTTCTTCGTTATTATTATACTTCTTTGTTCACAGCTTCACTGAGAAAAAAAGACAAAAGCTATTTATTGTTTAAAACCACTGTTGTGTATTTTAACATCATGTGAGTAAGGATGTATGTCTTGCCATATTTTCCCTCTGGCTGGGCTACTGTTTTTTTTTTTTGGTCCATTACTGACACATAACTAACACCCCGATGCACAGGTCATGCACTTGTGCTCTGGCACAACAGTTAATTTGTTACTGTATTGTACATGCCACCAATTCCAAGAATTACTAGTATCTACAGCTTTTGTAGAGATAATGTTTTATGCCATAACAGCGCTGTGTAAACTGTTTTTCTTTTCCTCTGTCTTGGTGTTGATTTGGGCGTTAAACAGTTAACGGAGACCAGCTGGGTATTAACTTTGTAGCTGCAATGGCTTGAAACATTTCTAGGACATAATTAATTAATGTAAACAAGCAAAATGTGCAGTTCATCTTGGACTCGTTGGCTCCTTCAGAGGTGCACTGGATTTCTTTGTTATAGGAATATGTACATGTCAGGCAACGTTTGGACCACCGAGCCTGGTAACTTACCATCTCACCAATAATGAAGATTCAGGGAAAAGAAACGGAAGTGAAGATTTTGCTCTGCTATCTAAAGATGATACTTGAAAATGATCAAACAACATATTGGAGGCCAAGATTGTGATGTTTGTTGCTCATATGTTATTTTTTTTTTTTGGAAGTTGTCATCTTAAGAGTGTTTCGCTAAATAATAAGCCTCCTGTTTGCATGCAAGTTGTTGTCTTACAGCAAATCCCTTCAACGTATATTGAGATGAAAAGTAGTTTGTTGCAGTACAATAGGCTAGAAATGTTTTTTTTTTTGCGAAATACTTTTTATTATAGATCATGTAAAGTTTGGATCTATTTGGTTGAGCTTTGGTAATTTCCAAACAGGTCCGTGGTGTGTTTTATGTCAGTGTAGATGTACCTATGTTAGTCAATGTAGATCTACACAAATAACCACCAGACCATAGTAACAAAAAAATCGTATGAATTATTGAAGGTAAAACTGTATTTCTGGGGATTTTTTTTATTTTTACATTTTTGGTAGTTAAAATCTTTCTAATGCTTCATGAAGTATTAATTCCACATTGATTGAGAGTCTTGTGTTGCTTTATAATGGAGACATATTAAAAAGGTAAATGTTTTAACAACTGAAGTTTAACAGTTTCTTTTCCTGCATAGCATTCATCCAAATGTTTGTTTTGGTGCAGGCTTACATGTTGAATGGGATTGTTTCTGCTTGTTATGGGCTCTTTTGCTGTATTATTTTCGGCCAAATAAAATCACAACATGGTGTTTATTTCGACCTCTGTTGCAACATCAGTGGCAGCTTCTGTGTTTTCGTGTAATCACGTCATCAAATTAAATGTTTGTCTGCTATTGACACCCAGTGGACTGATAGAAACTACACAATGTGATAGATTTATAGTTTCAGACTACAGAATACACCCCTACAAATGCCTGTCAAGCACTCCTGAAAAGAAGAAAGTTGTTGCTGCTTGGTGGAACAATACTTTCAACTGATGCAGCTAACAAAGTCTCATCTCCGCTGCAATAATTTATAGGTGCTGATTGTTTTCTTGTTGCCCCACCCATCAAATGTAGAGCTCAATAAATGTATTTTAAATTAAATAAACGTTCTTTGTGTGTGCCAAATCTGTCATTGAGTCAACTACTCATCTATACTTCTGGCATTTCGCCCTCTTCCACTAACCCCCATTTTCATGTGGAAAGGATCATTGTTTCACCCTCTTCCAATGCATTGTGGTAATACTACTTTCCTTAATTTCAGTTTTCAAAATGTAAATTAATCTGAAGGAGAGAGTTGTCTGGCTGATATACAATATACTCTACATAATGAGACTAATTTGCTGTAACTGTAATGATGAATTTTACTATTTATGCTGCCCCATCTAGGTCACCCATGATGTTTTCCTTGATCTCTGAGCTTGTTTTGTTTGTATTTTTATTATGTTAACGTTACTGTATTAGTGTTACGAGAGAAACCAACGATGTACCCATATATTTGGGAAAGCCTATAAAATTAAAAACAAAAGGAAAACCCTGTCATCATTGTACAGCATGAATTTTGAGGGCCTTCAATTGTTATTTTACACAGGTGCAGAGGTAGATACATTACGTATGAGGAGAACCATTTTGATATAGATTGGTTTTAAGACCAGAATTTACGGTTTAATCTCATAACATTTCTTTAGATGATGCTTTTATTCTGAAAGAATCGAAACGGAAGTATAATGACGTTAGTTTCCGGAATAGTTGATGGGTTAGCCAAACAGTCATCCAAGGAATAACTACCTGGAAAAAAAAGTAGGATTGTATACGCCACTCCAGTCATTCTTTATACTATAGTTGCATTATAATCGAGTATTTTGAACGTAGGTGCTGTATAATCGCTAACGTTAACGTTACATGGCTTAGGCGCTAATGTTAGCTAGCGTAACGTTGCTAACTTAGCGCTTTGCTAAAAGGACTGTCCTGCTAAAAGCTTCAGCTAAAGGTTAACTTAGCTCTTGGTAGTGAGCTTTTTTTTGCAGAATAACCTGTTGCTCTTTAGAAACATTTTAACTGATTGTCCACTGATACACCTAACTGTTTTCTAATTCACAAACCAACGTGTGAACATCAACACATTAGCGAATATAATAATGAAAGCTTGCAAAGAAGACAATTTTTATTATTCGCTTGTTAAGTCCTGACGTAAGTTATCCACTATGCGATAAAACTTTACGGGTCCAAGCTTCTGATTCGTTTGCAGAGGCACTCGTATTTTCAATATGCCATCGTGCTGTGTCCCTTGTTGTCCGAATACATCTGAGTGTTAAAACTCCTCAATTGTCATTCAACCGCCTTCCTTGCGATGAGAGCGAAGAAGAAATGGCTGCAGGTGGTTAGGTAAGTAACACCCCCCCCGACTTTTAAAAGGTTGGGGTGGGTTTTGCTCACTCATTACATTTACATTTACTCATTAAGGCGAAGCTTTTATCCAAAGCAAGTTACAATTGCTATTTATGTTAGAGGTCGAACGCCTCTGGAGCAACTCGGGGTTAACGTTAAATGTCTTGCTCAAGGACACATTGGTGGACTTGTCAAAGTGGGAAGTTGAACCTCGGTCTCTCACACCAAAGGCACTCTTAGCATTGATAGGAGATATCAGGGGTATCTTCTTTACTGAGAATATATTTAGACCGCAGTACACAGAAGAATGAAATAAGTTTGTTAAACGAGTCACTTGTTTCATTGGAAAGAAAACCTGAAAGCAGGCCGGCCCTATTTGGGCATAAGATTGGACACCCCTGGCCATAAAAGTTTCATCTTTTCCATTTGAAGTTGATGTGTTTGTAAGTAATGATGATCACTGTCTTATCACTGTCTTATTTTACAGGCATGAAAACTTCACCCCAAACTGCAACTCCAGGGTGTGCAGATGGCAGAGCTGCTTGACCATCTCAATCCAGTGAGGGGAAGACTTTGCGATTCCCCAACCACCTCAGCCACAGACAGAACAATCTAATAAGTCCCTACTGGTGGTGAGGGGGGAAGGACAAGATCAGCTACACAGTGCTGAAATTGCAACTGCGCACACCCCCAGTCCTTTAAAAAGTCCACGGACCAGCTCGTATTGACGTTTTCTGTTTTGAATTTACAGTGAATTCCGACTCAGAAATGGTTATGTTGCGTGTGGCGTCAGACTTAACAAGCGGATTATTGTGATTACAGTGAAAATACATCTTTTACACAGTGCTAAGACAGAAATGAAAACATTTCACTGATTTGTGTAATGTCAGTTATCAATTAGGTAGACGCTGAGGAGATACAAGTGAACTCTTTCAAGGGATATGTAATTGTCATGTAAGTTAGGAGACGGCTGCACCTTGTGTCAAAAATACTTCAACACCAGTGTTGAAGTATTGTTGATGGCCTTTACCATCGCCACTGCCACTTGAAGTATATATAAATGTGGCGTTTGCATTACACGTTGCTCTTTAAATGTGTTCATTGTCTGTTTTCTGTGTGTCTGTTGATAGAGCAGTTTGCAACACGGCAAAGAAGTTAAGGACTTCAGTCGAGCACAGATGAAGCCTGGCAAAGAGGGACATAGTAGACATAACAGGTAGGACAACCAATATTACAACAAACTTCACTTAGACACAACTGTATGACATAAGCCTCTCATATGATGAAGGGATAAAGGTGAATCGTTCCTTTTCTTCAGACAGTTATGAACATTTGCAGTCTCTGGTCAGTTAATGACCTATTGTCATTGAATAAGGGCCATATTATATGTTAAACATGTTGTGCTTGTATGTCAAAGAAGCTAAAACTCAAAGCAATTTATTTTTCAGTTTGATAGACGCTGATTCAACTGTCAAATCTAAAACACCAGTGCAGTGAATACCCTTTTTATTGGTTTTTTTCTGTAAAAAAAAAAAATTTTTACATGTTTGGGTTACTTTTACCTCTTTTTGCTACACAAATATCTCGACGGTAAATAACTGCCTTTGTATTTAGCAACATTATTTGTAGCATGATATTGTTATTGTGGGCAACATATTTTAATAGCATTGTGTCACATCATCCAGTAAGGTAGAAGTGAAACAAAATCAACAGTGGCTTACTATCTTTGATGGATTGATTGACAAGGTCCGCCGCCCTCCCTCACGTTTCTGACTATTGCCCACTTCTGTCTTGACAGTACACTGCAGGTTTAGTAAAATATGGCAGATGGTCAAGATGAAACGCATGGCTGCATGGGCTTCGAAAGACAAGCTCAAAAGAAAGCAAACCATTCCACCAAACCAAAGAAATGCAAACGCTTGTCTCAGAAGCTAACAGACAGATCAGTGGGGAGAGCTCGAGTCAACATTGGATTGGCATTTAAGAGGTGGCGTGAACTGAAAGCAGCAAATGGATTGAAATCTGACGCAGAAGTGGCACTGTGTCTTCTGGATGTGTGAGTTAACCTCCAACAGCTTCGTTATAGCGGAACAGCTCTGTAAATGTTTGCAGGTTAATTTGTTCAAAGTGGCTTACAGTTGAAACAATAATATAATGTACATATCTGGAGCTGTTTCGTCCAGCTTCAGCTTGCATGTTGTGGAGGACTGTGTCCGTGTAGACATTCCCAGGTTGACAGAGGTAGCTGGTTGCTTAACGATACATGATAAATGACAGCAAATAGAAATATTTCTGCTCCTCCAGCGCATTTTCCTTTTTGGCACTCATGGAATGCTTTTGCAAGTGGATTTCCTGCTTTTAGGGCGTTGTGCTTTTTCCGACAGGCTGTTGTTTCTCTTGCACGCTACGCTGCAATGGCTTCTCTAGTTATCACACCACATTTTGCCACCTCTCTTTCCAGCAAGTTGCTCAGGGTGTATTTAAAAATATTCATGTGAAGTATTTTTCTTATGTATTGAAATTTATTTAAACGTAGTGCTTAGTTTTAAACTTAAGGCGTATAGTTAAGATTTCCGAATGTAAAAATGAAATGGGATACCTTCAGTGTGCCATTTCTGTTTGAAACAGACTGTATCTTAGGCATATATCGGAGTCATTTATACATTTTATCTCAGCTTTGTAGCTAAATACCTTTTGATGTGACTGTGATCGTGACATAATCTACCTCTACACATTGAGTGTATTTATTAATGTTAAATTGTTACAACCCATTCACCTCTTATTCTATTCCAAATTCAAAACACTGGAACATGAGGGGTTATCAGGGTTCCTTAGGACATGTTTTAGAGCAAAGAAACGAATGGCTGCTTCGGAAGTAATTTGTTTATTTTTTATGTTGCCAGAAATGACTATTGGTGTCACTCTTGCTTTGCTCAATGTGACATATTTCCATGAATTACTGCCCAGGTAGCAAGGCACCTTGTAAGCTTGTAAGCTCCTCAATGTAGAGAAGTGATTCTCAAACTGGGGGGCATGACAGAAAAAGTTTGAGAACCACTGATGTAGAGTAACAAACACCAGTTGAATACTAACTTGACATTCTCTGTGTTTTATTTATTTGTCTGTATGGATGAAGAATGAAGAGGTTACCCTCTAGGTCAGATTCCTCTGGAGCCAGTGATAAAAAGATCAAATTCTCCCCATCTGAAGTAAGAGACAACATTGTACGATTGTTAAATGTATACTTGTTCTGTGCATGGTTCCGCCTACAAATGCATAATACTGTATTATAACTGTCACCTGCAGTTACTGAATGCAGCTCTGCGAGATGTCTGCATGTGTGTGTGTTTATTTTGTGGGTGTGTCCACAGGTGCAGACACTGATCGAGCAGGAGGTTCGCACGGCAGTGAAAAAGAATGAAATCAAGCTGCAGGGTTTAATAGAAAATATTCAACAGCTGGATTCTGGAGTTGACTATGAAAGCTCCATCCAGAAACTGGAGGTATGTGGAAGTAATGGTACACGCTGGACTGCAAAAATGCAGTTGATCTCCTACAAAACGTACCCACTGCTATCTTGTTCCTACTTATTCTTTACTTTACTTGTGAGCGGGTGCTTCTTTTGCTTTGCTTGCGCAGCTTATTGTGACCCAGTAGCTGCTGGATGGATGTGTGTGTGCCTCCTGATGAATGCAGCCTACTTTCATTTGGTAATGAGGGTTTTGGACTCAACACCTGCACAGGAGTTGTTTGGCTTCTTCAGAGTTGGGTAGTTGGGGGTGACCAGACACACAACTAATGTTGTCTGATACTTCAATTTACTTTGTTTTCCTGCAAAAAAAATCATTCCTTGTTGTAATTGCAAATCTGTCATATTCTTTGTTTCTTTTTTTCTCTTCTTACTTAATTTCTTTGTTCCTTTATTTCATCAAGCTCTTTTACAATCAGTCTCTTGCCCTTTTCTTGTTTTTTTTTGTTTGTTTTGTTTTTTTTTTCTCTGCGTCTGCCCTTTTGTAAATTTGACAGCTGCTTGTAAATCTTTTAAGCATCCATTCTTCCGCTGTCTGTCTTCATCCATTGTACATTGTTAGTTTTTCCCCATTAGATGAAACCCTCCTACTATCTTAACATTCACTTTTTTGTCCATAATTTTGTTATTCTGACATTTCTTATCTCCTTAAACCAACAGAATCAAACATGAATGTATTGCACCTCAAAGGTATAAAGGAATTAGGTATAAAGAACAGCCCAATTAATCCTTACAGAATGTACCTCTCTCCCTCAGGCTCGAATTAACACAATAACTAAGAGAGCAGAAGCAGCTCTCACCTACATGACAAAGAAGCAAAAAAAGGTTTGATGCAGACAAACACATACACATGACTTGTAAATAGACTGACATGTTCAATGTCAAAGCTGTAACTTACTCATGCAGTTAAAATTTTAGAAAACAACAGTATTTTGTCTGGTTTGTATGGTAACTTAAAATACCAACACACACACATAGCCATTCATTCACTTACTGATGAAATCTATAACCAAACACTTTAACTTTCAGAGCTCACTGCCATCTGGTGTTAATGTGGACACAGTCAGGTACGTAGAACCATGTTCAGTAGTATTTGTCCTCACTGAAAGTTTTGAAGACCCTGATGCGAATTTGTGCCTTGAATTTATTTGCACTGAATCCGTTTTGATTTGATGTCCAACTCTGCAGGTCACAATGCAATGATAATACCATGGAAACCGAGTCACAGAGTAAGAGCCCAGTGAGCCCGTGTGTGCACTAATGAATATTTGCGTTTTTGGGTTTTATGAATAATTATTCTATCCATTTGTATTTTACAGTAGACAGAATGAGCAAAGACAAGAGTGGAGCGCTCTTTCAAGTGATGGTAAATATGTGGTTATTCATTCTGTGCTTTTAACTCAGTTTTTCAGTCAGCTTCTACAAGTGTAAATCTTTGTCTGTTTTCACTCGGCAAAAAAAAAACTCTTTTCACATAGGTCAGTTTTTGGACAATAATTATTTAGCCGAGTTTGGGCCTTTGTGTTGAAGAAGTGTACCATGTACTCTGAGGAAAGGGTTAATGTCAAAGTTGGTCATTTGTAATTTAGGAAGTTGTAAGTTAGTGGCTTACACTGTTTTGAGTAAACCAAAAACAGTGTAAACACTGAGGTTAAAGTTTACGTGACTTACATCCTTTCTGTCTAGGAAACCACAAAAAAGGCACTAAAGAAGATGCATGCTGATAATGAAGGTAAGATTATTTTATTTCTACAAGCAGATGTTTGAATAGCGCACGTTAAAGCCTAATGTAGCTTCTGGTGACATTTTTTCATGCCGTGGAATAAATGACTATTATAATGACACAGATTAAATAATGAACCAGTGCATGAATAAATAACCACATTACGTAATCTCTTTTTCTACTCTTTCCTCTCCCTTCCTCTGTTGTCATTGTACATAATCCGTGTTCAGCTTTAACAGATGCCATAGCAGATTTCAATGAGGAGCTGTCTCCTCCGCTTCTTACTCCCTATGGCTCTCCTGAGTCTAAGGTAGGATGCCTCATTATTTTATATATTAGGGGTTGGGCCGATAGATCTGGCGATGGCAGACATCACAATGTTGAGCTGTCATCGTGACCTTTTTCCTGTTTTTTCCACTGATCTGTTATAACGGCAGCAGGTGAGCCACATGCGGGCTTTTGTTAATGACGTAGCCTATTAAACAACTGAAGACTTCTAACGTAAAAGGCTACCAAGGCTATCTAAGGGTGGTGATGCTGCAGTGGATAACACACATGCCTTTGGTGTGAGAGCCCCAGGTTTAATTCCCCACTGTGACACATCCACGAATGTGTCCCTGAGCAAGACGCTTATC
>NC_060151.1:11320499-11323207 GCF_021292245.1 Micropterus dolomieu
TAACTTACTCATGCAGTTAAAATTTTAGAAAACAACAGTATTTTGTCTGGTTTGTATGGTAACTTAAAATACCAACACACACACATAGCCATTCATTCACTTACTGATGAAATCTATAACCAAACACTTTAACTTTCAGAGCTCACTGCCATCTGGTGTTAATGTGGACACAGTCAGGTACGTAGAACCATGTTCAGTAGTATTTGTCCTCACTGAAAGTTTTGAAGACCCTGATGCGAATTTGTGCCTTGAATTTATTTGCACTGAATCCGTTTTGATTTGATGTCCAACTCTGCAGGTCACAATGCAATGATAATACCATGGAAACCGAGTCACAGAGTAAGAGCCCAGTGAGCCCGTGTGTGCACTAATGAATATTTGCGTTTTTGGGTTTTATGAATAATTATTCTATCCATTTGTATTTTACAGTAGACAGAATGAGCAAAGACAAGAGTGGAGCGCTCTTTCAAGTGATGGTAAATATGTGGTTATTCATTCTGTGCTTTTAACTCAGTTTTTCAGTCAGCTTCTACAAGTGTAAATCTTTGTCTGTTTTCACTCGGCAAAAAAAAAACTCTTTTCACATAGGTCAGTTTTTGGACAATAATTATTTAGCCGAGTTTGGGCCTTTGTGTTGAAGAAGTGTACCATGTACTCTGAGGAAAGGGTTAATGTCAAAGTTGGTCATTTGTAATTTAGGAAGTTGTAAGTTAGTGGCTTACACTGTTTTGAGTAAACCAAAAACAGTGTAAACACTGAGGTTAAAGTTTACGTGACTTACATCCTTTCTGTCTAGGAAACCACAAAAAAGGCACTAAAGAAGATGCATGCTGATAATGAAGGTAAGATTATTTTATTTCTACAAGCAGATGTTTGAATAGCGCACGTTAAAGCCTAATGTAGCTTCTGGTGACATTTTTTCATGCCGTGGAATAAATGACTATTATAATGACACAGATTAAATAATGAACCAGTGCATGAATAAATAACCACATTACGTAATCTCTTTTTCTACTCTTTCCTCTCCCTTCCTCTGTTGTCATTGTACATAATCCGTGTTCAGCTTTAACAGATGCCATAGCAGATTTCAATGAGGAGCTGTCTCCTCCGCTTCTTACTCCCTATGGCTCTCCTGAGTCTAAGGTAGGATGCCTCATTATTTTATATATTAGGGGTTGGGCCGATAGATCTGGCGATGGCAGACATCACAATGTTGAGCTGTCATCGTGACCTTTTTCCTGTTTTTTCCACTGATCTGTTATAACGGCAGCAGGTGAGCCACATGCGGGCTTTTGTTAATGACGTAGCCTATTAAACAACTGAAGACTTCTAACGTAAAAGGCTACCAAGGCTATCTAAGGGTGGTGATGCTGCAGTGGATAACACACATGCCTTTGGTGTGAGAGCCCCAGGTTTAATTCCCCACTGTGACACATCCACCTATGTCTCCCTGAGCAAGATGCTTATCCCTTTACTTCTTACTCAATTACTCAAAACGATTGTCATAATAGTCCGCGATTCATTTAACTAACCGACTAATCAGTGCAACTCCATTTTCAAAACATGCCACACATAATGTTATGTGTAACTAATGACAAGCTACTCAAGTGAGCAGAAAATATTGAGTTTAATGTCATTGATTATGTTCATTTTGTGCCTTGCCTTTATTTACTCATCTTTCTTTTCCACGCTTGATGGTGTGTCATTCAGAAGTTTATCAGGGTCATAAAGAAAGAGCCAGAAGATCAACAGGAAAAAGAAAACAATGTCACAGAGCCAAAGGCTGAGAGGGTGAAAGTAGAACCTCTCACTTTTGGCGACAGTAACAGTCCCACGCACACAGGCTCAAATCAGGTAATACACACACTCACACTAACCCACACTAGTAATTCTCTTGACTGTTTGCTACTCTCAATAACTTCCACTGCTTCTCCCTTTTCTAAACCTAAGGATGAGCTCTCGTATCCTCCTCTTCCCTCCACCACCTTCCCCTCCATTCTGAGCATGGAAGCAGCCTCATACAACATCCCCCAGAAACCAGAAGTCCAGCTTGCTCTCATCAGGAACCCCGCTGGCCTCTCTGTGCTCTGGAACGTGGAGGAGAAAGACCCTTCTGCGCCGCCCATGGATTGTTACAGGTGAGAGAAGCAGCAGCGTGCGAGAGATAGTAGGCAGGTTTCAGCCCTGCTCCCGACTGGAAAAAGTCACATCAATGTAGTAGTTTACCGTTTAAGGGACTGCCTCTTTCATGCTGTATTTGTCCCAGTCCAATAGCTCCAACAAATGCAGCTGAGAAATGGATCATTCTTTTGGTCGAGTTTGGAGGACACAGCCGGATGTATTCTGTTTACTATAATACATAACAAAGTAAAGCATCAAATCCTGCCATTTGAGAAGATTGAACCTGAGAATGTGTAGCATTTTCTTTCTTCACAATTTCTTCATTTAAAATCACACCATTAATGAGTTCCAATGTGCTCTAATTATTTTTCTCTGGATCAACTAATTGATTGATTGACTAGATGGACTAAATAAGCTCTAGTAGATACATGATTTTAGATGCTGCTAGAATGAAAACTAGAATAGCTGTCGCCATCTGAGACAAGTAGTGTGCCAGATGTTGTCGCCATCTGGCACATGTGAATCAGATGAATTGCCATCATTGCTCTGCTTCTGAAACAAGCAGCCACTCTCAAACAGGTTGATTA
>NC_060151.1:11323307-11327809 GCF_021292245.1 Micropterus dolomieu
TGTGTCATTCAGAAGTTTATCAGGGTCATAAAGAAAGAGCCAGAAGATCAACAGGAAAAAGAAAACAATGTCACAGAGCCAAAGGCTGAGAGGGTGAAAGTAGAACCTCTCACTTTTGGCGACAGTAACAGTCCCACGCACACAGGCTCAAATCAGGTAATACACACACTCACACTAACCCACACTAGTAATTCTCTTGACTGTTTGCTACTCTCAATAACTTCCACTGCTTCTCCCTTTTCTAAACCTAAGGATGAGCTCTCGTATCCTCCTCTTCCCTCCACCACCTTCCCCTCCATTCTGAGCATGGAAGCAGCCTCATACAACATCCCCCAGAAACCAGAAGTCCAGCTTGCTCTCATCAGGAACCCCGCTGGCCTCTCTGTGCTCTGGAACGTGGAGGAGAAAGACCCTTCTGCGCCGCCCATGGATTGTTACAGGTGAGAGAAGCAGCAGCGTGCGAGAGATAGTAGGCAGGTTTCAGCCCTGCTCCCGACTGGAAAAAGTCACATCAATGTAGTAGTTTACCGTTTAAGGGACTGCCTCTTTCATGCTGTATTTGTCCCAGTCCAATAGCTCCAACAAATGCAGCTGAGAAATGGATCATTCTTTTGGTCGAGTTTGGAGGACACAGCCGGATGTATTCTGTTTACTATAATACATAACAAAGTAAAGCATCAAATCCTGCCATTTGAGAAGATTGAACCTGAGAATGTGTAGCATTTTCTTTCTTCACAATTTCTTCATTTAAAATCACACCATTAATGAGTTCCAATGTGCTCTAATTATTTTTCTCTGGATCAACTAATTGATTGATTGACTAGATGGACTAAATAAGCTCTAGTAGATACATGATTTTAGATGCTGCTAGAATGAAAACTAGAATAGCTGTCGCCATCTGAGACAAGTAGTGTGCCAGATGTTGTCGCCATCTGGCACATGTGAATCAGATGAATTGCCATCATTGCTCTGCTTCTGAAACAAGCAGCCACTCTCAAACAGGTTGATTAGAGGAGTGATATCTTTTCACACATCTGTCAAAAGAATTTTACGCCATACTGCTTATGTCAACTTACAACCACCAGATGGAAGCAGAGTTCAGCCAGATAGTGGTCTTCAGTACAGCTCTCTTTGCCTTTTTTAGTGGCTCACTTTTTTAACACGCTCTCTTTCTCTCTCTGTTGCAGCGTCTATATGACTATGGAAAAGGTTAAGGGTAGTGGCGTCTTCCCAAAATGGAATAGCCTTGGTGAGGTGAAGGCCATCACTCTGCCCATGTGTGTGTTGATCAGCAGGTACAAGCCGGGGCACAAGGTGTGTGTCGCTGTGGTGGGGAAAGACAAGTTTGGCCGGTACGGACCCTACAGTAAAGTTGTAACCGCAGCCATACCTGAGTAGTTGGGAGGGAGGATATGGGTTCAGGGGAGAGGCAACACGAGCACCGAATGGTCAAGTGGGATTTAACCACCCGTCATGTTTGTACTTTCTCACTTATCAAGGTGTAATTCAGACATCCTTACGGTTGATAACATCAGGACGTCCTGGAGGTACAATTTTCATAAAAATTGTTTTTGGGTACAATTTTACATACATATGATTTAAAACTTTTTCAACCAAATGAAACGCAGTGAAATTGCACCCAAATGTAAATAGGACCCTTGCTGCCTTTGCGGGGCCTACCAGCAATGATTACAGCTCCAACGTAAGCAGTGTAGTTAGTAGCCATGTGTAAGGCAGTCCTTTCGCTGTTTGTCTGCCACTAATGCAGAAATTGGTCGGGCCATAAATAAACAGTACAGCGTGAGTTGTCATTATACTTCGGAAAGTGTAGCATTCATAAAATTGTTTGTGTAACAATGTTGAATTTTTAAATATGCTATTAAAGTACCTGTTGAAATGTATGCTCTGTAAGATTTTTCAGATTTATCATTTATACAATAAAAATCTCTAAAAACACTGGATGGTACAGCTTCACAAAATCTGAAAGTTTCTTGCTTCTCTGTGTTTCATAGAATTAATTGAATACTTTTGATTATTTAGCTGCTGGTCCGACAAAAGCCATGGACACAACCAACCTGAAAGAACTTGTGGATGACGCTAATGTTGTCTTTACAGAAAATGCAATTTGAAGTGAGTTTTTGACATAGTCCGCTAACAATAACTGCCATCAGGTCTCGTTTTACTCTGAGCCACTTGATCCAGGACTGCAGTGCAATGTGAATTAAAAGAGTGGACAAGATTATTAATATCAGTATGGTGAGATAGAACTGCGTCTTTGTCAAAAGCTGCCTTTTCAGCTGAGAGGCTGTTTATGATGCGGGAGCTACTTATATGTTTTCTGTGCACAGAGTCCAAATTAAAGGAGAGGTTGAAAAAGACAGTTATGGTCAGTGATATGCAGTTCCTCTGAGTAAATGCAATCAATATTCAACCCAAGGGTAAAAACAAGGTCCAATGTAAGACCCTTAATGTGTGTGGGACCGGACACATGTTGAACAAAATTAAATGATTCAGTGATATACCAAGCAGCAAAACTACAGGCATCATCAATGTGAATATTAAAATCATTAATCATAACCACTTTGTCCAACTGTATAATAGTTGATAAAAAATGTAGTGCTCAGGCAGTGGCCTGTTGCAAAACAGGAAGGGGGAGGGGAAGACAGTGAGTGTGGAATGTAAATAGTCAGTTAAGTGCTGAAGACTGCACCACATGCTGTATATTTGCAGCTAGCATTTGTGATCCCAGTCTGTTCGGGTGAAGTCCATCCCTTTTTAAAAACAGAACGACGTTTCCAAAAGATATTAAAGTTATCAATATAGCACATTTCATTAGCCCTACAGGCAACTTGTAATCAGTCATGGAGGCTGAGAAGTCTGCTAAAACGACCAGCGCCGCTGTGAACTGAGGAGATGGGACCTGAGACAAACACGGACTTCCCGCACTGCTTTATGAAGTTAAAAAGAAAGTTAAAATCTAATTTGGTCAACTCAGACTGCTTACGAGCTACCTCATTTGCTCCCACATTGACTATTACTCTTTTGATAGAGGATGGGAGCGATGGCAGTAAAACCTGGAGCTTTAAGATATCAATAACCTTAGCACCGGGAAAACGGAGTGTGACGGCATTAAAGAATCGCACATTTCTTCTTATGGAATCACCAATGATAAGTGTTGATTAATAAGGATTAAAGAATAGCAATTCATATTTAGTGCATCGACAATTTAGTTTTTTGGTGTGTAGTAGGCATTATCACCTCATGGGCTGACCTGCAATGCCCTGCTAATAAAAATATCCCTTTTTACAGTGTGACAAGATGTCTTTTACACACTGTCGTTGGGCTTAAACTAGGGCAATGTTAAGCAGTAAGTGTGTGTGTGTGTGTTAAAAAAATATAAAAAAATAAAACAGTGTGTGTGTGTGTTAAAAAAAAAAATTAGTGTCTATAAGAAATAAAGGCAGTCAGTTTCAACGAGTTCTGAAGAAGGTTCCAAGCGAAAGGTGCAGCAAACATGAAAGCTTTTTTACCTAATTCTGTTCAGACACGGGGGACCAACAAGTGTAGGACGTCCTTTGAACGTAATCCATAATGGCCTTGAGTACTTGTTAAAAAGGTACTCAAATAGGTAGGAACTAGTCCAAGAAGTGCCTTATTGATAAAACAGAGCCAATGAGTGTACCTTCTTGCATAAAGAGAGGGCCATTTAGCTTTATAGTAAAGGGTACAGTGATGTGTCCTATAATTATAGCCAGTGCTTTAGAAATGTTGGCCCATATTGATAGGATAGCATCTTGCAGTTGATGGAGATTTGTGGGATGCACATCCAGGGCACGAAGCTCCCGTTACACCACATCCCAAAGATGCTCTGTTGGGTTGAGATCTGGTGACTGTGGGGGCCATTTTAGTACAGTGAACTCATTGTCATGTTCAAGAAACCTATTTGAAATGATTCGAGCTTTGTGACATGGTGCATTATCCTGCCGGAAGTAGCCATCAGAGGTTGGGTACATGGTGGCCATAAAGGGATGGACATGGTCAGAAACAATGCTCAGGTAGGCCGTGGCATTTAAACGATGCCCAATTGGCACTAAGGGGCCTCAAGTGTGCCAAGAAAACATCCCCCACACCATTACACCACCACCACCAGCCTGCACAGTGGTAACAAGGCATGATGGATCCATGTTCTCATTCTGTTTACGCCAAATTCTGACTCGACCATCTGAATGTCTCCCAGAAATCGAGACTCATCAGACCAGGCAACATTTTTCCAGTCTTCAACTGTCCAATTTTGGTGAGCTCTTGCAAGTTGTAGCCTCTTTTTCCTATTTGTAGTGGAGATGAGTGGTACCCGGTAGGGTCTTCTGCTGTTGTAGCCCAACCGCCTCAAGGTTGTGCGTGTTGTGGCTTCACAAATGCTTTGCTGCATACCTCGGTTGTAACGAGTGGTTATTTCAGTCAAAGCTGCTCTTCTATCAGCTTGAATCAGTCGGCCCATTCTC
>NC_060151.1:11327909-11350194 GCF_021292245.1 Micropterus dolomieu
AACTGTCCAATTTTGGTGAGCTCTTGCAAGTTGTAGCCTCTTTTTCCTATTTGTAGTGGAGATGAGTGGTACCCGGTGGGGTCTTCTGCTGTTGTAGCCCATCTGCCTCAAGGTTGTGCGTGTTGTGGCTTCACAAATGCTTTGCTGCATACCTCGGTTGTAACGAGTGGTTATTTCAGTCAAAGCTGCTCTTCTATCAGCTTGAATCAGTCGGCCCATTCTCCTCTGACCTCTAGCATCAACAAGGCATTTTTGCCCACAGGACTGCCGCATACTGGATGTTTTTCCCTTTTCACACCATTCTTTGTAAACCCTAGAAATGGTTGTGCGTGAAAATCCCAGTAACTGAGCAGATTGTGAAATACTCAGACCGGCCCGTCTGGCACCAACAACCGTGCCACGCTCCAAATTGCTTAAATCACCTTTCTTTCCCATTCTGACATTCAGTTTGGAGGTCAGGAGATTGTCTTGACCAGGACCACACCCCTAAATGCATTGAAGCAACTGCCATGTGATTGGTTGATTAGATAATTGCATTAATGAGAAATTGAAAACTGAGCCAGTTTCATGATACCCGAAAACCCAAGTTGAGCCCAAAGATAGTTAGCTAACTAACAATCACATTTGTGGACAACTTTTTCTTGGGACACAGTTTTTTCTTTTGTAAATGTTATACAAATACAATACAAAAGTAAAGTTTATAGGCTAGTGGCTTGTGTGTTGCTTGTTTTGTGTTTGTAGTTATTGCACGCAGTATAACTCTTCCAAACGTATTGAGGTATACATACCTGGGAGTGAGTTACATTTGTCATACCTGTGTTTTTCTTTGGAGTATGTATGACTTCAGAGTTATTTTCTCTCCCCCAGACAATATGTAAATAATGAAAGCATCACATTTGGAATCTGTTATGCTTATACATTTCAAATAAGTTCTGTTCTTGTGCTTGTGCTGTTGGTCAGGCACAGTTTGATATGCTGTAAATGAAGAAGTGGGAGTGCGACTGTAAAGGGAGTCATTAGACCCACATTGAATGCTTACTTCCACCATCAGCAATAGTCTGTGTGTGTGTGTGTGTGTGTGTGTGTGTGTGTGTGTGTGTGTGTGTGTGTGTGTGTGTGTGTGTGTGTGTGTCCCTTCAACAAGCAGAACCCAGTGGGGAAGCACAGCAGAGTGATGGGCCTCCTAAGACCACTTAAAAGCAAACACCCACATTCACACTGACACACACTTACTTGCACACACAGCGGCCTAATTAGAGCTGACAGCAGAGTAGAGAGAGCTTATGAAAAGAGGGCAAGGAAAAGGGGGAATAAAGGATGGTGCAAAGACGCCAGAGAAAGCAGAGGTGGAGCAGAGAGAGTGATTAGAAAGCAAATGCTTTCTTAAAGTTTTGAAGTGAAGTGTTGGCAGAATGGGGACCTGCTTCTTCATTCCCTTCCCTCCTGTAAAATTGATTAAGCAGTGTAGCCTTAGGGCGTGGCTACCCTGTGAGTGACAAGTTGTCACCACAGCGACCTGTCAGGTCTAGCAATACAGATCCCTTTAGGCTAACAGTGGCTACGTCCACTTCTTTTATACAGTCTGTGGTAGAACAGTAGAAATACAGCATGCATGTTGCATCATAATCCACCATGAATGTATGCTTGCATGTATGTGATTAGTCAATGCATCGCCATGCTGGGTGATGCTACATTGTGTTGCATCAAAAGTTGAGTTAGGTCCTGGGTTGTTTTGCTGGAGCACTCTGTGTTGGCACACCTGCTTTGCTGGCGGACTGTCCAGCATTACTAGGATTAACTGTCAGTGACTGAAATGGTGTCAGTAGTACTGGTAAAATTATTTGTTAGCTCTAAGAGATTTAAATCAATAAGCTCTTACGGCTGTACCTGCGGTGAGCATGCCACAACACGAGAATACTGAATGCCTTGACTGCCAACAAGAAGAAAAGCCTTACCTGACACCCAGGTGAGTTTTCCGCCAAAAAGTTCAGTGCAACCAGCAGCACACTACTCTGTATTTTTCTCTGCCCGCCCCCACCACCAACATCTGCCCTTTGACAGGCTCCTTTTAGATAAGACCTGCCCTTTGGATGTCTGACAACTTATCAAAATCACATGACAACCAGTACAGTGACAACTGCACGAATGACTTGCAAAATAACATTGTAATGGATCTACTGTTGCACCTTCAACCAACACCTATGAAATGTTGTTTGTACGTGGTTAATTTGGTTAAGTACTTCAGTCATTTTATGCGCATCATCACTTAGCAAATACTTAGTATTTTGGGATAATGGGAACAACTTTTTTGAGTACAAGACTACTTATTCTGCATCATGCATCATATAAACTTAATTCAGGGGTCACTTTTTTGTGAAATGTCAAAGCCAGTATGGGTTTATAGGGCAATGTCATATTGCTGTTACTTATTGTTCTGTTAGTATAGCAGTGCCTTTATTTCCCTGTTTCTATGTCAGATGACTACATGGATGTGCTAGTGTAGATACCACATACAGTAATTATTTAGAGCATACAACAAACTTACCCATCTGAACTACAATAACCTTTGCCAAAATGCAACTGAGTTCAAGCTTCTGGTGAATTATTAACAAAGGAGAACTGCCAACTTTCTGGCAGTAATGTATGATTGTTTCTGTCCATATAAGGCAATGGAACCCTGAATAGGTTTTACAAGAACACAGACACAAACAGCCTGAATGGACTTGGAGGCTACTAAACTAAAATTAGAAAAAAGAAGGTATGGAATTGGATTTTGATAAAGACAAACATGCTTTTGTACCGCTTAACAGAAAAAAAACTGAAAATCTAACAATTTTGGAGTTTCTGTGCAGCAACGGGAAATGCAGTAGCAAAGCAAAGTGAGTTGGTTATTTTAGCTGTACACCTCGTATAACTGCATAGAAATCATTTTTTTCTTGGCAGCAGCAACACACCTACTACCGCCACACACAAAACTGGGTCCGCCCACCAAATGCTTCCTGTATATGATAAAATCAGTCTGTAATTTGACACACTAACTGAAAATGAAAGACACTCTCATTTCTTGCTGCTGCTTAACACAGGACCACAGACACAAAGGTAAAACAACACATTTTAATGTATCTGCTCCTGTTTGTGTATGTGAACATGGATATTTAAACATATACCCAAAACAAATGAAGATGAGTTGTCAATCTTGCATAGTCATCCAGGGAAGGCATTTTGTTTCTCATCCGTGAGGCTTCTTCAGATTTGCTCTCGGTGTGTTGAGCTGTGCTTTTTTGATGAAAACAGTGGCCTTTTCCAATACTGTACTGGGTAGATGTGTTTCCAGTTTCAGGTATAAGCTAAACCGGACTGGTTGAAGGTACTCAAAGACTTCTACTTCACATCTGAGAGACCTCTTAGTTCACATAAGACCTAAATTGGTTTCTCAGATGAGAAGCGGGTACTTTTAACCGGTCTTGGTGCCCTTTTTTGTAGCCACCTTGGATAACTATGACCTGGATGACCGAGAACCTAGACATCTAGAGAATAAAAATAGAGACCAAACAAGGATTGCTTTTATTTGCAAATGAACAGTTTTGTGCATATTATAGAGAACACCTTAAGAACTCTTCATTTCTAGTTCAGAAATCAGAAATTATACTGCATCACATTTATGATCCATCTGAGGACAGCAATGTTTGTAAGTGTAGCACTTGTACCAAAGGGAAGTTGTTGACATTTAAATTCTTTCCAAATGGCAGACTGAGCTGATACCAATGACATAATCATGGGGAGCCAATGCTCTGCACTCTGGAGGGGTAAAATAAAGGAAAAGGAACCTGACCAAAAGATAGACGAGGTGTCCACCACAGGGAAAAGTCCAGAAAAGTCTCCTCTCCTCCAAAGAAAGCTATCTCTGCAGGAGGAGGGGGGAAACGTAGAGGAGACACCAGTGGATGAGATTTTAAGGAGGCAAGAAGAAGAAAATTCCTCTGAAAAATTGGGTTGCAGTGAGATTTGCAGCACTCTGCCACATGAGTACACTGTGGTTGTGCATAAATAATGATTACTAATACTGTCAACTGTTAATCTGTAAAGCATAGTTGTTTTTGTCTTTTGTCAGTGTGTGCCTCTCTGAACAACATGATTCTGCTTCAGCCATCACAGAGAAGAAAGGTGGGATAAAGTGAATGGTTTGAGGAGCAAACACGATCTTGATTTCAATTGGTGCCCATAAAATGGCAATCGCAAGAAAATAGCTGTACTTGTTTTTTTGGGGCCATTCATTCTGCTGCATGCTTATAGTGGGCACCCCTCTCCCAAATAAGATGACATGTGCCAATATGTGTTTATCGTTTTAGACGCTGACTGGGTGGACAACAACAGGGCTAAGCTCATTCAAAGCGTTACTTCAGTGATGCCAATAGCAGATGAGATGGTTGAGCAGAAAATAATCCATAATGAGATGTACGCCAACATTATGGCTGCCAGCACCAGCCAGGAACAGATGAGGGCGCTCTATACAGCCCTCACATCTACCAAAGCCAAATGTGCCTTCTACAGAATCCTCCAGGACATTCAGCCAGAGATAAGTGAAAGTATGTGAGGTATTTTTGATGAGCTGAGATTACTTTGTCTAAAGCATGCTAAATATATACAATTTGTTATGGCTATTGTAGTAATAAACTCACTTGTGTTAAGATTTAAGATACTGTAGTACAACCTTAAAACATTGACCCAGGTATTTGCAACATTGATTTATTGGTGATAAATCAGTGCTGCAATTTTAATACATTAACAAGATTAAATGCCCTACACAGTTTAAAATATGGCTTTGCTCCTCAAATAATTTGATTATGTTTTTTGGAAATACATGTTTATTGGTTTTTAATTATGTTTTCATATAAACTCTTTCATTGCAGCAGAAGATGTTGTCGAAGAAGTCCGCGCAAAGCACAAAAAACATCTGATGGACAGGTTTAAATATGAGTTTGAAGGCACTGACAAAGATTATAAGGATTTGAAATCATTGGACAAAATTTACACAGAGCTTCACATTATCCAGGGGGAAAGTGAACGTGTCAATAAAGAGCATGAGATCTGGGAGATTGAAGACAGGACGAGGAGTGAAACAGCTGAGGGCGCCAAAATCAACTGCAATGACATCTTCAAAAGTACCCCAGAAAATAACATGTCATCTGGGCAAGACAGAAGAGAAGTGAGAGCTATAAGGACTGTGATGACAAAGGGAATCGCTGGCATTGGAAAAACTGTCTCTGTGAAGAAGTTCATCCTTGACTGGGCATATGATAGAGCCAATCAGGACTTGGACTTCATCTTTGTGCTGCCATTCAGGGAGCTAAATCTGGTTATAGGTGATCAGTTAAGCCTTGAGACACTTGTAAAAAAATTCCACCCGGAACTTAAAAACATAGCAGTTGCAAGAATATTTGATAACTGCAAAGTTTTGTTCATTTTTGATGGTCTTGATGAAAGCCAACTTCAACTGGATTTCAAATGCACAGTGCTGACAGATGCGACTGAGAAATCATCAGTGGACATTATTGTGACCAACCTCATCCGGAAACATCTTCTTCGCTCCGCTTTTGTCTGGATAACCTCAAGACCAGGAGCAGTTCACCGCATCCCTCGCAAGCTTATATACCAGTGGACTGAGGTCAGAGGATTTAATGATGAACAAAAAATACAGTACTTCAGGAAGAGAGTTGAGAATGAGGCAGTTGCTGACAGAATTATTCACAACATTAAGATGTCCCGGAGCTTATACATTATGTGTCACATACCTATCTTCTGTTGGATTGCGGCAAAGGTTCTTGCACATTTGCTGCAAAAAAAGGACAAAACTCAAGATGAAAACATAATGATACCCACAACTCTTACTGAGATGTACACACACTTCTTGTGCATTCAAATGCAGGTAGCGACTGAAAAGTATGAGAAACTGAATTTATCAGATACAGAGGAGATCTTCAAGTCAAATGAAGAATTCATTTTTAAATTAGGCAGGATGGCATTTGAACAATTGAAAGAAGGCAACATCATATTTACTGCCAATGATCTAAAAAACTATGGCATTGACTTGCGCCAAGCTGGAGTTTACTGTGGGTTGTGCACAGAGATATTCAAAGAAGAGAGTGCGTTCTACACAAAGAAACTCTACTGCTTTGTGCATTTGACAGTCCAGGAGTATTTTGCTGCTCTCTTTGTGTACCGCAGTTTTGCAAGTAAAAAAATAGATTCTCTGAGCCTCAAGGACTTCCTGCTAAAGGGGTCTGAGGAAGAACTCAAGTCTAAATTGGATGCAGATCCAGTTGATTTACCTTTGGATGAGCTGATTGAAATTTCAATAGCTAATTCAACTCTGAGAAAGACAGGAGAACTGGACATGTTCCTCAGGTTCCTTACTGGCATGTCTCTACAATCAACACAAGAACTGCTTCAAGGCCTGATTCAACAGACAGAGGAACACTCTGCAGTTGTTAAGGAAATTAGGATTAGTCTAATAGAAATTGATTTAGGGGACTGTTCACCTGAAAGATGTCTGAACCTTGTTCACTGCCTGATTGAGCTGAAAGACAGTTCCCTACATGATACTGTGCAGCAGTATCTGAAACAAAATCACTGCCCAGAAAAACAGCTCACCCCTGTTCAGTGCTCAGCTCTGGCCGACTCCATTCTAATGTCAAATACGCCTCTAGATGAATTCAACCTGAAGAAATACAGACCGTCAGCAAAAGGTGTTTTTAGGCTTGTCCCAGCTGTGAGGAACAGCAGAAAAGCAACGTGAGTTGGTTACTGAAACTGTATACCCGGTATATCTGCATAGCAATCATTTTATTGGCAGTTACTTCACATAAATGATATGCCATGTTTTGAATATTGCACAAATACACAGTTCACATTTGGCAGCATAGTGGCTAATGAAATGTATGCATCTAAATCTGATCTTGCATGATTGTCTTTTTTCATTTATGCAGAATCTCAGGGGTGTCTCTCGATGTGTGGCTTTGTGAAACAATCTCCTCAGCTCTTCGAATGCCAAACTCAGTGCTCACTGAACTGCACCTGATAAATAATATTTTTTATGACAAAGGTACAAAGATCTTGACTGATGGACTGAACTCTCAGTGTAAACTAGAAGCTCTGAGGTTAGTAAACCTATTATTTTGTATTTCTTTTCTTTTCTGTTCTTAG
This sequence comes from Micropterus dolomieu, assembly GCF_021292245.1. NCBI lineage: Eukaryota > Metazoa > Chordata > Actinopteri > Centrarchiformes > Centrarchidae > Micropterus > Micropterus dolomieu. The sequence goes on from NC_060151.1 coordinate 11,335,113, forward strand.
TACCTTCTATTTATGCATTTGTATAAGAAGTGAAATCCATAAAAAGAGAAATATATTTCAAGTTATGTATTTCAAGTGGGCTCATCTTAAAGGTTTAATACACTAAAAATAGCATAATCTGCCCTCAGCCAGCTAACATGAGCCCCAACAAACAGGGACATCTTTTAACCACTGCATCCGCTTTCAGTCAGTGTCGCCAACTTCTTTGTCATGCTGGCAGCATGGCCTTAGGATGTATTCACACCAAATAAGGTGTGCAAAAATACCAGTGCATTTAGGCTGCAGCGGTCGTTACTGCAGGGAATGCCAGGAAACAAAGCAGTAGCCGACAATCGCATAAGCTGGTGATCAGACTGGTCAAACTGCTGCACAGTCCTGAAATATTGCTGAAACCGGGCGCTGTTCGAGCAGAGTTCACGCACCAAATGATGATACTCCCCCACTTGTATCCTCGCATGGTTTATTTTGTGCACCCAACTTCAACGTCTGCATTTGGCTTGCAGTCTGTGCTGAAAAATAGTGATACCAAGAAGATTAATTTGGTTTGTGTAGAGAGAGAAAGCTACAGTGATTGAGCGAGCTAGAGAATGAATAAAGAGATGGTGGTAGTGAGAAAGCTGGTGAATCAGAGAAATAAAACATTATTTTTTGATTGTTTCACAGTGTTTATATACTAAAGTACAAATATACTCGCTCTTTGCTGCCACGTCTGATTTGGTGTGAATAGGGATAATTAGGGATGGCAATGTTGGTTGGTCTGTCGATCTGTCAGCTGGTCAGTTCCCCACTTTTGTCCAGACTGAAATATATCAACAGTTTTATACATGCAGTCATGCAACAATTTTAACTTGTTTTTGTCTTCTGTGTTTGTAGTCTCTCAGGTAAGGGACCCTCACAACCAGAGTGTGAAAGATTGGCATCAGCTATCATATCAGTCATCTCAAATCTAAGAGAACTGGAGCTGAGTGGCAACATACTGGAAGACTCCATATGCTCTGTGGTTTCTGTTGGGCTTGGCAGCCCTAAACTGGAGAAGCTCAGGTAAGTCACAGTCATGTTATTCCCCAAATCAATGAAGTATGAAATGTGAATAAAAGGCTCTCCACCTGATTAGTTGGCTATGTCATACAGCAGAAATTATGTATGTGTTCAAAAAAGACTATCACCTACATTATAGAAATAGCTGTCCTGCTAACAGCCAGTCCGGTTGTCTTTGGATGAAAACTTCTTGATAGATGTATTATTTTTGTTAAATCTCTTTTAGTGTAAGCAACATGTACCTTATTAACACCGAATCAAATGTGACATAGTTTGCACACCTCAATGTAGACTCTAGCTGCTGTCAGCTTAGTGTTTTGGATCTTAAGTGTGTTTGGTAAAGTCTGGACAGTATAACAGTATGATCTATTAATACATTTCTAATTTAATGTAATTTTTTATCATCATTGTACCAAAAGACTTAACCGAAATCCTGGGACTGCAGAAATATGTAAGGAGTTGGTGACAGCCCTCACATCCAAACCAAGTTACCTGCGAGAGTTGCAACTGAGTTACACCAATTTGAAAGACTCCGAAATGGAGATCCTCTGTACAGGGCTGATGAGCACAAACTGTACACTGGAAATATTGAGGTAAAAGACCACATTACATTGCACTGCAATTAAAAAAAAAATCTTACAATTCTTAATTACAGCTGCAACTTTATTTAAAATAGAAGAACGTACCAAAATACATGTTTGGAAGTATGCAAATAGGCAAGATCATTTTTGACAAGGTTAATTTAATCAACTCAGGGAATGTAAGTGGAACAGTCAGTGCTGCAGAGTAACTAATTACATATAATTACAAATAAATGTAACTGTAATCAGTTACAGTTACTGGAAAAATGTGTAATTAAATAACAGTTGGTCATGATTGCATTCGGGGTTACATCTGAATATTTTCTGTAAAAAGCTAGGCTATTTGTTGAAAACATTCATTTTGTTGTTTTGCATGTTTTTCATGTGCACAATGTCTTCCTTTGCCATTTCCAGCCACAGCCCTTTACGAAGGTTTGATGTTATACTGATGCTTTTAATTGGTTTGAATTTGCAGCGCCACCTGCCAGTTAAATTGTCAATCAAGCTGTCTTTGAAAATAGTTAATTATAAATTAAGAATTAGCAAATAAGTAAATGTAATGTAAGTTGCATTACTTTGATAAAGTAAGTGAAATAATTACACTACTATTACATTTTAAATAGGGTAACTTCTGTAATGTCGGTAACCTATTACATTTCCAAAGAAACCTTCCCAACACTGATTATACAATATATACTGTATATAGATAATAAAAAACTAAATGCTATTAAATGATAATGTAATGTTTTTTCATATATAAATATTTTTCAAATGTTTTTTATAACATTAAGCAATTAAATTCTATTAATTTGTGTTTCAGTGTCAGTCACAACAGACTCACGGACAAAAGTTGTAAGATGGTGTCCTCAGCACTTGGCTCCAAACCTTCACCCCTGACTGTGCTGGACCTGAGCTACAATGTCTTGCATGACTCAGGAGTGAGGGCGCTCTGTGATGCACTGATGAATCCACACTGTGGTTTAAAAACATTAAGGTCAGTGAGTTTTATAGAGACTTGTGGATTTTACAAGGTTCAACTTTTTGAAACTGCTGTTGGATTCAAAGTGTGTTGATTCAACATCATGGGCATTTTAGATGTTGTTGAATTGTATGTTTTGTCAACCCTGTTTATTCGCAACATAATGCTGTGCGCTTAGATGGTTAGCATAGGGCCAATGTTAACGATCTAAGCGCACGGACAGTTGCGTTAGTTGCGTTCCATCTTGTTGTCTAAGAATGGACAACAACAAATAATATGCTGGTCTACATACGCGAAGAAGGCACAGAGGGAAACAATAGCTACTGCTGCCTTCGTCGTGGTCGGGAATTTCAACAGCTCTGTGTTTCCAAATGTTCTGCAACACATCACATGCTCCATCAGACCATGCTGCCAAATTTCTCTTGCCAAAATACAAACAATGGACACCAAAATGACAGGAAGTTTCAATTCAGAGGAAAGTCATGTGCTGGACTAACCAATCAGAGGTCGCTCTGCAGGACGCTCTGAATGACACAGATTGGGACATGTCATAATGCAGCTTGACAATTACATTACATTACATTAATGTGTTATGTACTCTGTTTTGGGATTTATTGGGAAATTACTGGAAATTGTTCATTAAGAGGATCATCAGGACCTTTCCAAATCAGAGTTTAAGGGTGGATCACATCAACCGTGACGCTTTGAAAGCCCTCACAGATGCAAATACCACAGTGGTTGCTCCTGGGAACATGATTAAATTGCATCACATAAAATTCATAGAGCAGTGAAGGAGGCCAAGCTATGCGGGACAAAACTAGAATCACAATTCAAACAGACTGATTTCACACATTTGTGGCAGGGACTACAGAGCACAACCTCTTCTAGGACTGTGAGTGTGGATTTCTCTCTGCCCAAAGAGCTCAAATCTATACATGCTTCAACAAGCAGCCCTCAAGGTTTGTATTTAGGGTGGAAGACCCCACCGTTGAGAAGCTTGTCACTGTCTTAGTGCACGACGTGAAGACGTCAGGACTGGACAGAATCTCTGGGTGTGTTCTCTGACTCTGTTCATGGAGATCTTCAACTTCTCCCTGGTCCAGTCCATTATTCCCACATGCTTAAGCTGTTGACAGTGGTTCCAAAGAAAGCTCATCCCAGATGCCCAAATTTCTATTGACTGGTAGCTCTGATCTTCGTGGTGATGAATTGCTTTGAGAGGTTTGTCAAAGACTTCACCGCCACCTCACTACCTCTGACCCTGGACCATCTCATCCAGCATGCCTTGGCCCACTGGACATCACGAGGGGGAATTGTGTTCAAAAATGCCCTTTGTGGGCTGCAACTCTGTGTTGAACACTACTGAAGACCTGGGACTCAACTCCATCCAGAATAACACATTTCATTCAGAGGGTAAATTCAAGTAGTAAATTCACTGACAAAGCAGAGGCATATGAAGTCACCTTGTGTAATGTTTATGATGCAGATTATTGACATTAGGTCTGCTAGTACCAGCAGTTTAGCGCTGATAAACCTAATTCACACACTTCAGTCTGATCCAAGTCTTACCCTATCATTATCCTAGTGATTATTTCACAGATAAACTTGCCCGCTAACAAAGAAAAGAAACAAAAACAACGATGAGCTATTCTTTTGAAGTGGACCCATAAGATCAGGCTCCCTTCAAAAAGCTGTAACTAACTTGGGTCTTGAACCAGTGACTTCACACAAGCATATAATTTTTAATTCATCCACCCGCCATATGTCACTGTCATAATCATATGTATAGCATATAATGTTATGTCCAGGTTATATTGCTTAATGTTTCTGAAAAATGCATTCATTCATTCTGATTATATAGTTCATTGTTTCATTCATTGACTTTCATTGAACCCGTCTGTCTGTATGTCTATTCGTTGGTTGTGTTCTGGAGCTAGGCATAATAATTTCTATACATTATACTGTATATGATTGTGTATGTGACAATAAAACTTGATTTGATTATTTAAAAACAATAATATTACATAATTTGATACATTATAATGATGCTAGCATTATCCTTTAAGGGTAAGAGTTCTTTGCTTTTGCTTCTGCTTTTTTCGGTCTGCCTTCTGCTCTGAAGGTGTAAACTTGTGTGATGTTTGGTGATGTATATCAAACAATTCTAAAGGAAAGCCTGATGACTAAGTAAACTTCAGAACAAGTGAAAATTATTACTGATAAGGTATGTAACACACGACTGAAATGTCAGATGTTTCATTTCTGTAGGCTGTCCTTCTGTAAAGTGACAGGAGAAGGATGTGCTGCCCTGGCCTCGGCTCTGAGGTCTGACCACTGCAGCCTCTGGGAGCTGGACCTGAGCTTTAATCACCTGGGTGATCAAGGAGTCAAGCTTCTGACTGAAATACAGAAGGATTCACGCTACAGTCTGGAGAAACTTAAGTATGCTCAAACAGGCTATCTAACTAACACAATTCTATCATTATTACAAGATTAATTTGCAAGATTCACTTCATTTGTTTTGATTTGAAGTGCATATGTGACAACATACTTGATGTTTTCACCTGCTATCCCTCTCAGTGTGGACCAAAATGATGAATGCTGGTTTGACTTGAAGCTTCTGAGACAATGTAAGAATGCCACTCTGCTTTGAGAGCTATTTTCTGTTTCAGGACTATGTACTATCAAGTTCAGGCAACGGCCACATACCACAGTGACTCTTCTTCCATAGAAATGTGACTCTACAGAGATAATCAGATACTGAACATCCCTTACAAACTCATCTACATTCCTTCTGCACTGGAGTTGCAGCATTTAACTTTACACAAGTATCACAAATAAAGAACTAATGCAACCACTTGAACAGCATGCCAAAATTAATAGTTTGGTCACATGCATACTAACATCATTGTTTTAAGGTTGATGACAGAACATGTTCATATTATTCCGAGATGTAACATATCTCTAATTTGATGATACAACATTGTACTAAAATGATCAGAGATCAAGAACCACACTCACACAGCAATATTATCTCCATTCTCCACTCATTCATTGTTTCTTCTGTCTGGATTGCAGATGCCTGTGATCTGACGCTGGACCCCAACACAGCAGGTGTGGAACTAATTTTGACAGATGACAACAAAAGGGCAACATTTGTTCATGAGAAGCAACCATATCCTTATAATCCAGACAGATTTGACTGCTTTCAAGTACTGTGTAAAGAAAGTCTGACCAGTCGCCATTACTGGGAGGTTGAAATTGAATCAGTTGATGTTGGAGTGGCATATAAAAGTATCAACAGGGTGGGAGACTGTTCATCTGAATTTTCTCTGGGAAAAAATGAAAAGTCTTGGTGCTGGTTTCATGAGGGGCACTTTTATCATAACAATTCTTGTCTGGAGTTAATTGACTGTGCTACATCCAGTAGTACGCTTGGAGTGTATCTGGACTGGCCAGCAGGTATTTTGTCCTTTTTTCGGGTCTTTCCTGATGCACTGAGCCACCTGTACACCGTCTGTACAACTTTTACTGAGCCCCTCCATCCTGGTTTCGCTGTGGATTTTGGATCAGTTTACCTTTGTAAAATAAAGTAACCAAAAATCTAAAACCAAAACTAAAAAGAGCTGATCCCTGCTGGTTACATGCAAAAACTGTGCATGTCAAATAGTAATAATAATTATGAAAAAATAGTACAGTGGCACATTTAGGCAAATATGAAATCAATTCTTATCTCCTAAAATCTAATATTTTTAATTGCACCTTTGATATCTGGTTGAATCCCTGTGGATATATGCACAGGCAAACCTATAAGTACAGTATGTGAGTGTGTGTGTGTTTTAAGGTAAAAAGCACACACTGATGAATGTACAATGAAGTCACGTGTGTGTGTGTGTGGGGTGTGTGTGTGTGTGCGCGTGTATGTTCTTGGATTGATTTAGAATAAATACCTTGTAAGCATTACGCTCAGTTCTGAAGGCTGCTATGTTCACAAAGGCATCTCTGTGTGAGTATGTATGTATGACTTTCTATTCTGAAAAATGAAAGTGAAATGTTTTGTCTAATTTGAAGCCTAATAAAAACAGTTTAACATTATTATTCTCTCTGTGTGTGTGTGTGTGTGTACAGATTCCAGCATAGACAAAATATCTTAAAAAGAATAATTCCACCCTAAATAAATAGACTTGGGCACACTGACACTGAAAGTAGCTGTCTAATAAGTTTTAATAGCAGCAAATAGTGACAAAAACATAGATAAGAAACTATGACAGGCATAGAAAAAGGCGATTTTGTTTGATATCCAATGAAAACTAATAAACTAATGGTTACAGGGGAAAGAATTTGACCATTTGAGAAGCACTGAGAATAACTATATGTGCTATCTTAAAAGAAAGCATGTGATGGAAAAGTCTCCAGGCTAAGGTTGATGGAGTGAATGAACCTAAACTCTGTAAAAACAAGAACAAAACGCTGTAAAAGAGAAATACAGGGTGATTTTTTTTAATCCTAGAATAGCCTCAGTAGCCAGATACATCTTTCAGGTAAAAGTGAAGAGAGCAGACTTCTTCAGCTGACAGCTCTTGATACCCTACTAGTAATATTTGCTGTAAATAAGACTAATTATCTTCATACCTATGTGTTACTACAGAATGACCTGCAGCAAAATCGGTCCATAATGATAATAACAAACTTATTAAAATGATAATAATAGTACTACAGTACAATTGTAAGTGCTCTGGAGTCTGGAATAAAAACAACAATTAAAAGCTGATCTTTGGAGAGTTAATAATAAATAATAATAATAATAAGGTTGGTAAAGCTTGTTGATATTGCTCAAATATATCACTCCTGCTGAATGAGCAGGCTGGACAGCAGATGCAACTATTTGCAAAACAGCAGATGTAACTGCAGGAAATAACTTGAAGATAAATCGGATCGATTCTTTGTGTCTTGGTTAGTGGTTAGTGTGATTTTATCACTAATGTTGCTAGTGTTTGAACTTCATCTGTGCCTTGACGTCTCCCATCTTTGAGCAGAATACAAATTAATACAAAGTAAGAGATTAAATTTCTAGTGCTTTAAGTGCAAATGTGTGTGTGTGTGTGGGGGGGGGGTATTTATTTTTGCCACAAACAGATTCACACTTTATCACACATACATCCAATCACACTGAATGCGCACGCAGTGACAAAAAGGAATAATTGTGGAAAATTCTCTGATCTAACTTGCCAAGAGTAAGATAAGTAACCAGTAGGCAGGGGACCACCTCGAAGACCGTTGCAGAACGTTGCGCAACGTTGCAAGGAAATAAGTCGTTCAATCAGAAAACGTTGCAAACCGGTGCAATACTTTTTGAGATTGAACTCGCCCCAGTTTTTCACAGCAATGGTGGATCATGGAGCGTCTGAATAGCAGCGGAGCTGCAATAGAAAATGCTATCTGGGATGCACGTTTGAAAGGAAAGACCTGTAAAAATTGAGATTATATATTATTAGCACAACTGAATGAAGTTAATATGTGCATTAAAACATGTTAACTAATTATGAGACTGGCAATGCATAAAGTTAGCAGCACACAATATAAACAGGGGCCTATTAATTTATTTCAAAATACGTATTTTTTGTGGGGGTGGTATTTAATTTTATTTAAATATATTAGTGGTGCATATATGAATAAAATATTTCAAAACATTATTTATTAATTTTTTTGGGGTGGGCGGGGGCTGGTGAGGATTTACCCCTAACATTAAAAGTAGTATACTAGCATATTATAAAAACAATCTTCATAGTAAACATTAATTGTATTAGAGCAGTAGACTTATGAACTTATTTTCCACACAACAATTCAGGTTTATTTACCCACATTAATACATCATAGTGGCTGAATGCACCACATACTTTGTACAAATTCATATCACATCATCATCAAAGTTTCTGTGTGTGAGAACTGTTTGAAAAAGTTAAAAAATTCACTAACTAACAAACTATCTAGTAACTGATGTCAACATCAGCAGCAAAAGCTGTTTGTCTAACCCTTTCTCTCTCTCTTGTTCTCCCTCTCTCAGCACAAGAATCACAGGGGATTCAGTGGAGCCTGAAGATTGTCTGCAGTAATGTTTTTAATAAACCAAACATTAAGCCAGTTATGTGTTCTTTCTTCGTGGAAAAAGTACCTCACATATTTTTTTGTTGTTAGTCTCTTTAGTGATTGTAAGGTTGCTCCTGTTGACTTGAGTCAATAATTTTTTCCTCCTCTCCATGTCAGCTGGGAAACCACATATTCATACTCCTTTTTCTGACCGACTGCAGCAGCATCTCCACACAGCACAATAAACCATGCTGTAGACTATTGTAAGACAGTACACAGGCACAAACCACTTAACATGCTGTTTTCTGAGTTTATTGGAGATTTATTAAATTAATACATGACAATCAATGATAGTCAGCTGTCCATTTTCAATTGCCCACCTAAGACTTCCAGGAAAGTGCGGTCTCCATGAACCACTTGACGGTCAAGCATTCTGGACCCCCGCTGACGCTACTCTCTCTTTACAGGGCTCTGGAGTACACCGGTGTTGTGTCGAATGTGTGTGTTTTCTGTGGAGGTAGGGACAAGCTGCAGAAGAAAGAGCAGTGTAATTTAATTAATGTACAGAGAAAGTTAGTAGTCACGCATTCACCGTGAGACACGCATTTCAGCGAGTTCACACGCTCACACGCCACACCTTGTATTTTTCACTCTGAGAAGTTAATAGATAACGTCCTCGAAGTTGTCCCACTATATTCAAGTAGTGGACGATCATTTTGTGCCGAGTTCAAAGCTTTCTCTGTAGTCTACTAAATGCCAGCGCCGTTTAGCCGATCAGAAATTAAAATGTGTTGTTTCCGGGTAAACTCTGTGATCCCGCTGAAAGCACGTTCGGTACCAGGCAACATGGATGCGCGTGGTGTGGACATATGGAGTTGAAGTTGGAAGACCCGATGGATGCGGTAACTGTAGTTTTTTTTTAAGCATTTTGATTTTATGATTCCTGGACACTTGCCTGTGATCAAAGATAGAGAGAGCGGCTGATGTTGGGGAGTATAGCCAAATAAGTGCTAAATTATTATTGATGCAGTCAAAAACTCTCCAACCTCTTTGCAACCAGAAGCTTTGGCTTTTGTAGCCTGTAGAGACCAAAGTAACTTAGGCCTATACAGATCCTTTAAAAAATAAATGAAAGTACCAATACCTCACTGTAAACATACTCTGCAAGTAAGCCTACTGCATTGAAAAAGTTAAGTAAAAGTATGTAAGTAGGCTATGAGCTGAAAAATGTAGAAGTAGCCAAAATAAAATAAAATAAAGTAGCCTACTCAAAGCAGAAAGAAAAATGTCCCATATGACTGTATACTATTATGTATTATATCATTAGATTATTACTCATCATGCATTAATGCAGTTGGTTGAGGTTGAACTATTTTGTATTAGTTACCCAGAACCCTAAGTGACACCTGCACAATGCTTATTTTGTCAGTCCAAACCTCAAAATGACTGAAAATACATTAAAATAATCAAGTAAATCATCATCAAAGCATTAAAATGTGCAACAAACAACTACAACACAAAACACCTTACATAAGCTGAAATGTGTAGCCTCGTCACACACACAGCTTGCATACATGCGTAGGGCAAGTTCTGCAATCCTACTGTAGGCCTATGTGTACAGAACGTCTCGGGTTACGTATGTAACCCTTGTTCCCCGAGAAGGGGAACGAGACACTGCGTCGGTGACGACACTATGGGAACGCCTCTGGGGGTGGCAGGGCTGAACTATGAATGAAACTACTCCAATCCTATTGGTGTTACTAGAACGGTAGCGTGTGACGGCGTAACCGGAGGGGGTATATAAGCACGCCTGCAGATAGGACACATTAGCCCTTTCTATGAAGCAAGGCACTCCAGGCGGGGTGAGGTGTGGCGGACCGACGCAGTGTCTCGTTCCCCTTCTCGGGGAACAAGGGTTACATACGTAACCCGAGACGTTCCCCTTCGAGGGAACTCGAACTGCGTCGGTGACGACACTATGGGACACTATGGGAACGAGATACCCACTTAGGCCGCGCCGAAACCACCACCTCGGGGTGGAGTCTCCATTCCCCGGGCCTCAGCCCCTGCCTCGACAGCAGGTCTGCTCCTTGATTCTGGGTCCCAGGGATGTACATCGCTCTGAGGGACAGCAGTCTCCACTGGGACCACAGGAGGATCTGATGTGCCAGTTTGTATAATGGGCGCAGACCCCCCTGGTGATTCAAATAGGCCACCACTGCCGTATTGTCGGTTCTGACAAGTATGTGGCGACCGCGGAGGGCGGGCAGAAAACTCCTCAGAGCTCTGAAAACCGCCAACATTTCCAGGCAATTTATGTGCCAAGAGAAATGATGCTCCTCCCAGGAGCCTCTCGCGAAGTGGCCGTCCATGACCGCGCCCCATCCCGTGATGGCTGTATTTGTCTTTTTAAGGAAAAGGTCAACTAGCCTGTTTAAAGAACAATTATTTGCCTAACACATACAGATAAAACATTAATAAGGATTTTTATGGAATGTTAACTGAACTGGTTGTAGTCTAGGGACATTAGACAATTTTAACTGTAAAATCAGAAACCATTAAGTAATTCAGTCTGAGATTCCTTAACTCATATTTTTATGTAGTATTCAACTAGTCTATATACTGCATAGTAGAATTCCTGAAATTCAGTTATGGCTGTTGGTTTAGTGTGCCACCCCATGAATTTCAGTGGCCCCATCTGGTCACCCCAAGGAAAATTTTCTGTGGGCGCCACTGCCAGTAGCTAGTCAGCTAAGCTTAGCTTACAGACTGGAAACAAGGCCAGGTAACCAACTCCAGAAAGTTATTGCCCCCACCAAGATATAGTCCAACACATAACCAATTGTAAATTCGCAACAATTCAGTTTTTATATGGATTAAAGAAATTAGGTATAACGTGTTAATAAATTAGCTTTAGAGGTGATTTATTTTGAGATATGGATATGTTTGCGTGGATTGTGATCAGATGTGAATTCGTACATACTGTGATGGCATAAGGACTGTGCTTTTATCGATCGCTATTTGTTCTGTGGTTATTGACATACTGTGTAAGCTACTTCGTGTTGTTTGTCACTGCAGCCTGGCTAAAGCTATTTTGGTTGTTTGATAGTCGAAGACAGCAGGCTTTGGTGCTTGGAGTCCAGGGCATGCTGTAAGATTTGCGTTGATAGATTTGGCACTTCGGTCGCTGTCTGTGTTGCTGATCAAAGGCAGCAGGTTTGCAACTGCGTGGAGTCGTTGTGTGTCTGTACGCCTGTGTGTACACAAGCTTGCTTTTTGGGGTGGGGGACACAAGAGAAGTATTTGCAGCAGGGCCAATCATAATCATGTGATGCTGCTGGCGCTAAGTTAAGCTATGCTACTGGCCCCAGCTTTATATTTAGTGGCATCAATCGTCTCATCTTGCTCTCTGCAAGAATGAAAATAAGCATATTTTCCCAAATTTTTTAACTATTCCTTTAAGTGTAAGTATATTACACTGACTTGCTACCTTGATTCCTGTCACCCTTTCCAGAAGAGTCCAGGAACCATTATGGAGATCTTTGTCCCCAGGAATGATACAAGCACTGCTTTCATGGTTTTCTGCAAATTCAGGTTGCAAAAGTTCTTCTCGAGTTACTAACTTGCAGTGAGTTGAATTTGATTATGGCATAGTTAGAATATAATTATGTTTACAAGTGCATGGATGAACTGCAAATAGATCACACAGAAAATCAAACGAATAACTCAATCTTAGAAATGCCTGTTGTCCCTATCGTGTCTTAGGTTTTCCTGGGACGTTTCCTGCAATGAACCATAGTTTAGTCAATTAGAAGGAATAGACAGTTTATTACAAATTGATCTGTGGTTTAGCATAATCATCCAATATGATCATATTACCTCCTTATAACCCAGAACCCTACCTAAATAAATATTAGAGGTTTTTAGTTACACACTCTCACTGACACAAAGCACTTTTTCACTTTCACCAGGCAACTGTAGACTGTAGAAAGACTGGTCACATGTGATATGTCTTGTCTGATAGACAAATGGACAGACAGGCAAATGAAAGAATACAGTCTGATCTCAAATGGGCATGCTGCACTTCACACTTTGTTTAACTGCCATTGCATTCTAATGGGGCAACACTAGAGGGGGATGCTTAACAGGATAAAACATACCAGGCCAACCGATGGTTCAGGCATGTCGGTTTATTGTTTGTGTGTGTATTTGTATTAACAACATTTCAAGGCTTATCCTCTGCATATTTGTACCTTGATTATAAGGAACCTGTGGACTAACAAACCCGACTTCCATTCTCCCATGACATTTCAGGGTTGCTTTGGTGAAAACAGTGTTTCTGCAGCTTTCTATAGATTTTTCTGAAAGAATTCAGCTTTTTAAAATTCTCATATAATGAAATGGTTTGAATCAAAAAGCACGGTCAATTACAGAGGAAATTTTCCCATTTTATATAAGTATAACAATACGATACAGGGACCTTGGAACAGGTGAAAAGAAATGGACATGCACACGGACACACACACACACACCCACGCACACACGCACACATACAAACACTGTAGAAACACAGAAGCAACGGAGCTAAACACCCTTTTATAAAAGACATCACCAAATCCTTCACGCATGAGTCACCTTCTGGCTCAGAATATTTATGCATATTATTTATTCATATTCTCATCTTGAAGTACCCATATGTTGTAGAGGTCAGGGCATATCAACAGTTTTAGAAGTTTAAAAAAAGTTAAGGGATCACCAAAATCATTAAGATTATCTGGGACCATGTATGTCCTTAGAGGATATGTTTGTCCAATCATAGTCTTTGCAAATATGACAGGGCACCACTATCAAGCTTTGGATTTTTCCACTTGCCTGCAAGTGCAAGGAATCTGTGCAGCGTACAATCTGTGCTTGTATGCTGTCACTGCATAATAGCACACCAGACTAACTAACTTACTACCTACTGTAGCAACCAAGTGTTACTTCCAAAGTCAAAGAGCACATCGATACCTAACTGAAATTAAATTAATATACGGGTTTACTTAAAAAACAAAAACGTTCACAATAAGCACCTCCTCGATAGTATTTCCGGTTGGGCTTGGCTTGAACTATATTGCTCTGGACAAAACTGTCCAACAAACCAACACTGTCATCCCTAGAGCCACGGCACCAGTGTGGCCAAATGTTGAGGTGCAGCTGTTTTACTCATCAGCTTCTGTGTATTTGGCTGTTGACGATAGTTACTTTCAGTGCCACACAGTCATGCATGCCTGCCTGAGGTTGAACATCTGCACAGTCAGTCATTTCTAGTCAGGTTATGCTATTTAGGTAATTAGATTTCCTGATTCATGGTCCTTGAGAAACCCTCTGTAACAACTAATGCTTACTGCCCAGTATATACATTAAAGTTAATTTCTTCCAAATGAGTACAATGTCAGGTGGTGTAGGAAGTGAAATAAGTAGGGTGGGAAATTTACTCCCTTATGTGTTGCCTCTTCAGCAGTGTTGGGCAAGTTACTTCCAAAATGTATTATATCATAGATTACTAGTTACTGTCATTTGAGAGTAATTAGTTATATAACAATATTGCTGTCTCTGAAATGTAATGGTTTACACTACTTTTGAGTTACTTTCACTGCTATTTAATGGGCACATCATTCTGATAGTAAGATGTGCCTGCATAGGTGGGTTCTAGTGATGTGCAGAGTTATATCCGCGGATGGGTGGGTCTACCGTCTTGTTAAGAAGAACCAAGCTCCTCTGTAATTTGCCCCATGCCTACAATCTCGACCATTGGATTCCCGCCACAGGAAATAATCTTCAAAAGTTGGGATTTACTTGCTTTATTTTTTAAAATATTTTTTTATATATGGCGTTAAGAGACGCGATGTTTTGTAAAAAACCATACTCCTTGCTGCTGTTATGAATTTGATATTATTTAAAAAGTCAGGTGAGACTGCTTTACATAACAATTAACGTAACTAGTTACTTTATCACCCAGTAATAAGTGAAATAATATTATTAATTTTTTAAGGACTAATAAGTAACTAGTAACTTATTACTATTTCTGAGTAACTTGCCCAACACTGCCGAACATGTCTTCGGTTTAGCATGTTGATGGTTAACATGTAGTTGTACATGCTGAATATTTTGCTCACTTGTCTGACAGCAGCACGTCTTCTTTGCAAAGTGTGAAGCAGTATAATATTTTCAAGACGTTTCCTAACACTGACAACTGACTCATCTGACCATTGAGTGGAGGGCATGGTTTGAATTATAGGGGAGATTGGGGGGTCTGACCCCCCTAATTAAGGCTTGGACCCCCCTAAAGCAGGAGAAAGAACAGTTCAGGGGGGGCTTTCTTACATGTCATTGTAAAAATTACATTATATTTCCC
>NC_060151.1:11350294-11356837 GCF_021292245.1 Micropterus dolomieu
TGACTTGCTACCTTGATTCCTGTCACCCTTTCCAGAAGAGTCCAGGAACCATTATGGAGATCTTTGTCCCCAGGAATGATACAAGCACTGCTTTCATGGTTTTCTGCAAATTCAGGTTGCAAAAGTTCTTCTCGAGTTACTAACTTGCAGTGAGTTGAATTTGATTATGGCATAGTTAGAATATAATTATGTTTACAAGTGCATGGATGAACTGCAAATAGATCACACAGAAAATCAAACGAATAACTCAATCTTAGAAATGCCTGTTGTCCCTATCGTGTCTTAGGTTTTCCTGGGACGTTTCCTGCAATGAACCATAGTTTAGTCAATTAGAAGGAATAGACAGTTTATTACAAATTGATCTGTGGTTTAGCATAATCATCCAATATGATCATATTACCTCCTTATAACCCAGAACCCTACCTAAATAAATATTAGAGGTTTTTAGTTACACACTCTCACTGACACAAAGCACTTTTTCACTTTCACCAGGCAACTGTAGACTGTAGAAAGACTGGTCACATGTGATATGTCTTGTCTGATAGACAAATGGACAGACAGGCAAATGAAAGAATACAGTCTGATCTCAAATGGGCATGCTGCACTTCACACTTTGTTTAACTGCCATTGCATTCTAATGGGGCAACACTAGAGGGGGATGCTTAACAGGATAAAACATACCAGGCCAACCGATGGTTCAGGCATGTCGGTTTATTGTTTGTGTGTGTATTTGTATTAACAACATTTCAAGGCTTATCCTCTGCATATTTGTACCTTGATTATAAGGAACCTGTGGACTAACAAACCCGACTTCCATTCTCCCATGACATTTCAGGGTTGCTTTGGTGAAAACAGTGTTTCTGCAGCTTTCTATAGATTTTTCTGAAAGAATTCAGCTTTTTAAAATTCTCATATAATGAAATGGTTTGAATCAAAAAGCACGGTCAATTACAGAGGAAATTTTCCCATTTTATATAAGTATAACAATACGATACAGGGACCTTGGAACAGGTGAAAAGAAATGGACATGCACACGGACACACACACACACACCCACGCACACACGCACACATACAAACACTGTAGAAACACAGAAGCAACGGAGCTAAACACCCTTTTATAAAAGACATCACCAAATCCTTCACGCATGAGTCACCTTCTGGCTCAGAATATTTATGCATATTATTTATTCATATTCTCATCTTGAAGTACCCATATGTTGTAGAGGTCAGGGCATATCAACAGTTTTAGAAGTTTAAAAAAAGTTAAGGGATCACCAAAATCATTAAGATTATCTGGGACCATGTATGTCCTTAGAGGATATGTTTGTCCAATCATAGTCTTTGCAAATATGACAGGGCACCACTATCAAGCTTTGGATTTTTCCACTTGCCTGCAAGTGCAAGGAATCTGTGCAGCGTACAATCTGTGCTTGTATGCTGTCACTGCATAATAGCACACCAGACTAACTAACTTACTACCTACTGTAGCAACCAAGTGTTACTTCCAAAGTCAAAGAGCACATCGATACCTAACTGAAATTAAATTAATATACGGGTTTACTTAAAAAACAAAAACGTTCACAATAAGCACCTCCTCGATAGTATTTCCGGTTGGGCTTGGCTTGAACTATATTGCTCTGGACAAAACTGTCCAACAAACCAACACTGTCATCCCTAGAGCCACGGCACCAGTGTGGCCAAATGTTGAGGTGCAGCTGTTTTACTCATCAGCTTCTGTGTATTTGGCTGTTGACGATAGTTACTTTCAGTGCCACACAGTCATGCATGCCTGCCTGAGGTTGAACATCTGCACAGTCAGTCATTTCTAGTCAGGTTATGCTATTTAGGTAATTAGATTTCCTGATTCATGGTCCTTGAGAAACCCTCTGTAACAACTAATGCTTACTGCCCAGTATATACATTAAAGTTAATTTCTTCCAAATGAGTACAATGTCAGGTGGTGTAGGAAGTGAAATAAGTAGGGTGGGAAATTTACTCCCTTATGTGTTGCCTCTTCAGCAGTGTTGGGCAAGTTACTTCCAAAATGTATTATATCATAGATTACTAGTTACTGTCATTTGAGAGTAATTAGTTATATAACAATATTGCTGTCTCTGAAATGTAATGGTTTACACTACTTTTGAGTTACTTTCACTGCTATTTAATGGGCACATCATTCTGATAGTAAGATGTGCCTGCATAGGTGGGTTCTAGTGATGTGCAGAGTTATATCCGCGGATGGGTGGGTCTACCGTCTTGTTAAGAAGAACCAAGCTCCTCTGTAATTTGCCCCATGCCTACAATCTCGACCATTGGATTCCCGCCACAGGAAATAATCTTCAAAAGTTGGGATTTACTTGCTTTATTTTTTAAAATATTTTTTTATATATGGCGTTAAGAGACGCGATGTTTTGTAAAAAACCATACTCCTTGCTGCTGTTATGAATTTGATATTATTTAAAAAGTCAGGTGAGACTGCTTTACATAACAATTAACGTAACTAGTTACTTTATCACCCAGTAATAAGTGAAATAATATTATTAATTTTTTAAGGACTAATAAGTAACTAGTAACTTATTACTATTTCTGAGTAACTTGCCCAACACTGCCGAACATGTCTTCGGTTTAGCATGTTGATGGTTAACATGTAGTTGTACATGCTGAATATTTTGCTCACTTGTCTGACAGCAGCACGTCTTCTTTGCAAAGTGTGAAGCAGTATAATATTTTCAAGACGTTTCCTAACACTGACAACTGACTCATCTGACCATTGAGTGGAGGGCATGGTTTGAATTATAGGGGAGATTGGGGGGTCTGACCCCCCTAATTAAGGCTTGGACCCCCCTAAAGCAGGAGAAAGAACAGTTCAGGGGGGGCTTTCTTACATGTCATTGTAAAAATTACATTATATTTCCCATACTAATGCCTTTTATTCAAGAATCTTGAAATACGATTTCTGACACCCCTAAAATAGACCATACCATATCCAAACTTTGATGCTGCTCCACTCGAGTGCATCACACCCTAATGGAGACACTGGCTAATGTCAGTAGTTAACTATCTAGCTGCTTTAATACACTTAACTTTCCTACCTTCAGAGTTTCGGAATTATTATTTATTTTACTTTAAATGAGCCATCTGAAGTTAGCTAGCTGATATCCCATCCTGTCATTTCATTACCACTGTATCATTTCATATTGTATGTAATTGTGAGCTAACACTGTTGCTTAGGCATGAGCGATTAAATTGAGGATTAGTTATTGTAGAGATACATTTTGACATCAAAATAGAGGTTGTTATTTTACTTTTATTCTTTTGTGAGTCCTTTTGTGAAACTTTTTTATGGGCATGGCATTTGTTTTCACTCTGGATTTCAGACGTTTTACCTGACTAGGTAGGCCTAAATGTTCAAATCCAGGTTTGTTATTTTAAATGTATTCAGTTTTATTTCTATAGCACCAATTCATTACAAAAGTCATCTCATTGCACTTTTTATATATATTTTTATATATATATCCTTATGAAAAAAAGTTGGCCCACCCACTTGTCACGGTATAATTCGCACCCTGGTGGAGGGAATGTTCTCATGGTTCTAGGGACACCTTTTGGTTAGCTTGGATTTTTCACAGTTGAGGATTCAAAGGATTCAAACGTTTTTATTTGTCACATACTCATACAAGATGTGCAGTGAAATGTTTTTGTGACATGTACTGTACTTCTGTGTTCAACTGAAATAAAAAATAAAGAATAAAAAAAAGA
Source organism: Micropterus dolomieu (assembly GCF_021292245.1). Classification (NCBI taxonomy): domain Eukaryota; kingdom Metazoa; phylum Chordata; class Actinopteri; order Centrarchiformes; family Centrarchidae; genus Micropterus; species Micropterus dolomieu. The sequence continues at coordinate 11,354,056 of NC_060151.1, forward strand.
ATACAATAGAATACAATAAATACAAAACAATAAAGATTTTAACAAAAGTTGTAATTAAGTTATTATAAGTTTTAATTAAGTCATGGTTATGGCTACTTTACATGTGCAATAGTAATTAAATAAATGTGCAATTGTTATGAATGAAGAATATTATTATTATTATTATAAGTTAAACCTAGATCGACAGCCAGATGTACAAATGTTAAAGTTCAATGGCTGGGATAAAAATGTTAAAAGTGTATTAAAAGTTAAAGTATTCAGAGTGCAGAATTCAGGCCTCTAATTGCCGCAGGGAAAAAACAGTTCCTCATCCTCTCTGTGCGTGTTTTATGACAGTGCAGGAGTCTGACTGACCTGAGCATTACAAACAGTTTATTACAAGGGTGATGGGGATCCTTGATAATCCTTCTGGCCCTGTTGTCACAGCGTGTGATGTATAAGTCATGCAGAGGGGGAAGTGTGGTGCCTATGGTCCGCTCCACCCTCTGCAGGGCTCGCTGGTCCCCACAGGAGCTGTTACCGTACCAGACAGATATGGCTCCAGTCAGTATGCTCTGTACAGCAGCATAGTTGAAGGAAATCATGATCCGTTGGGAGACCTTAAATCTTCTGAGCTGTCTTCGGCGCTGTCTTGCCTTTTGTCACCACGGTGTTTGTGTGTACAGACCATGATAAATCCTCGGAAATATGCACTCCGAGGTATTTAAAACTGCTCACCCTCTCCACTGGTGTCCCGTCTATCAGGAGAGAGGTGTCTCCTTGGTCTTCTCCCCATTAAGCAGTAGGCTGTTGTCCTTGCTCCACGTTGTCAGGTCTGACACCTCCTGTCATATAATCCCTGCCATATACTTCATGTGTCCTTTATCTGAAATTTTGCTTCCATCTTGTCCCTGTAGTGCCGCTTAGCATCCGCTATTCAATTCAATTCAATTCAATTTTGTTTATATAGCGCCAAATCACAACAACAGTTATCTCACAGCACTTTTCATAAGAGAGCAGGTCTAGACCGTACTCTATGATGCTATTTACAGAAGCCCAACAGTTCCCACCAAGAGCAAGCACTAGGCGACAGAGGCAAGGAAAAACTTCCTTTTAAGAGGCAGAATTTATAGTATTGTTAATGATAACAATCGTAATGTTAATGATTATAATAACAATAATAATAATAGGACTAGCAACAATAGTCGTTGCAGCAGAGGGTGCCGAGCAGGAACACGGCCCACAGCCACAGATCCAGACTCCACAGCTCCAGAGCCAGAAAACCTGCAGGAAGTGATAGGAGGAGAGAAACGAGAAAGCACAAGACTACCAGAAAGGGGAGAAGTTGTGTTAGTAACATGCAATAATGGGATGAGGTTGCATACAGAGGGAGAGAAAGTAGAGGAGAGAGGAGCCCAGTGCATCATAGGAAATCTCCCGGCAGTCTAGGCCTATAGCAGCATAACTAAGGAATGGTTCAGGAGTCACCTGAGCCAGCCCTAACTATAAGCTTTATCAAAGAGGAAAGTCTTAAGCCTACTCTTAAATGTGGGATGGTGTCTGCCTCCTGAACCCAAACTGGAACCTGGTTCCACAGGAGAGGAGCTTGATAGCTGAACGCTCTGGCTCCTAGTCTACTTTTGGAGACTCTAGGAACTACAAGTAACCCTGCATTCTGGGAGCGCAGTGCTCTGGTGGGGTAGTAAGGTACTATGAGCTCTTTAAGATAAGATGGTGCCTGACCATTAAGGGCTTTGTAGGTAAGAAGAATGATTTTAAATTCTATTCTGGATTTTACTGGAAGCCAATGCAAAGAAGCTAAAACAGGAGAAATATGATCTCTTTTCCTGGTTCCTGTCAGAACACGAGCTGCAGCATTCTGAATCAGCTGAAGAGTCTTAATGGACTTTTTCGAGCAGCCTGATAATAAGGAATTGCAGTAATCCAGCCTACAAGTAAAAAATGCATGGACTAGTTTTAGTTAGTCATAATGTTTAGACAGGATGTTCCTGATTTTCGCAATATTACGTAGATGAAAAAAGGCGGTCCTTGAAATTTGCTTAATGTGAGACTTAAACGACATGTCCTGATCAAAGATAACTCCAAGATTCCTCACAGTGGTGATGGAGGCCAGGGCGATCCCATCAAGGGAAACTATATCTTTAGATAATGCATCACGGAGGTGCTTAGGCCCCAGAACAATAACTTCAGTTTTATCTGAGGTTAACATTAGTAAATTACAGGTCATCCAGGTTTTAACATCCTGAAGGCACATTTGAAGTTTAGCTAACTGATGAGTTTCATCTGGTTTGATCGATAGATATAACTGAGTATCATCTGCATAACAATGAAAGCTTATGGAATATTTCCTGATAAAGGAATCATATATAAAGTGAAGAGGATTGGTCCGAGGACAGATCCTTCTGGAACATGACTAACTTTGGCGTGCATGGAGGACTCATCGTTAACATGTACAAACTGAAATCGATCTGATAAATAGGACTTAAACCAGCTTAGAGCGGTTCCTTTAATGCCAATGAAATATTCCAGTCTCTGCAATAGGATCTGATGGTCAATGGTATCAAATGCAGCACTAATATCTAATAAAACCAGTACAGAGACAAGTCCTTTGTCTGATGCAATAAGGAGGTCATTAGTAATTTTCACCACTGCTGTCTCTGTGCTATGATGAGCTCTAAATCCTGACTGAAAATCCTCAAATAAACTATTGCTCTGTAGAAAGTCACACAACTGTTTAGCAACTGCTTTCTCCAGGATCTTAGAGAGAAATGAAAGGTTAGAT
>NC_060151.1:11356937-11363407 GCF_021292245.1 Micropterus dolomieu
GAATTTTGTTTCTAATAGTTAGAATTTTATCATTAAAGAAGCTCATGAAGTCGTAACTACTGAGAGCTATGGGAATACTTGGCTCAATAGAGCTGTGACTCTCTGTCAGCCTGGCTACAGTGCTGAAAAGAAACCTGGGGTTGTTCCTATTTTCCTCTATTAATGATGAGTAGTACGCTGCTCTGGCATTACGGAGGGCCTTCCTATAAGTTTTAAGACTATCTTGCCAAATTAAACGAGATTTTTCCAGTTTGGTGGAACGCCAATTCCTCTCAAGTTTCCGCGATATTTGCTTTAATTTGCGAGTTTCAGTGTTATACCATGGAGCTTACCGTCTTTTTGTTATTATTTTATTTTTTAGAGGGGCTGCAGAGTCGAGTGTCATTCGCAGCGAGCCTGCTGCACTATCAACAAGATAGTGATCGATTTGGGAGGGACTGAAATTAGCATAGGAGTCCTCTTTTTAACTTTGTGACTTGATAAAGAATTTAGAGCTGATGGAATCGCATCCTTAAATTTAGCTACAGCACTATCAGACAGACATCTTGTATAGAAATTTTTGCCCAATGGCGTGTAGTTCAGCAATACAAACTCAAAAGTTATCAAACTGTGGTCGGACAAAGAGGGATTCTGTGGGAATACCACTAAATGTTCAATTTCAATACCATACACCAAAACAAGGTCGACGGGGTGGTTAAAACAGTGAGTCGGTTCATGAACACTCTGAGAGAAGCCAATGGAATCTAACAGAGAGATAAACGCAGTACTGAAGCTGTCATTCTCAACGTCCACGTGAATATTAAAATCCCCTACAATAATAACTTTGTCCGTTTTAAGGACTAAAGTTGACAAAAACTCTGCAAATTCAGATAAGAATTCAGAGTACGGGCCAGGTGCTCGGTACACTATAACGAAGAGAATTGGTTGCAGTGATTTCCAACTTGGGTGCGAAAGACCAAGAACAAGGCTGTCAAATGAGCTATAGTTTAGTTTAGGTTTAGAGCTGATTAGTAGGCTAGAGTCGAAGATAGCTGCAACTCCTCGGCCTGTGCCTCGAGGAATGTGAGTATTAATATGACTGGGAGGGGTGGATTCATTTAGGCTAACATATTGTTCATCACCCAGCCAGGTTTCAGTAAGACAAAATAAATCAATATCATAATCTGATATTAGTTCATTTACTAGTACACCTTTAGAGGAGAGAGATCTGATGTTTAAGAGTCCACATTTAACTCTCCTATTCGTTTGCACTATTGCTCTTGTGGTTTTAATTTTTTTTGAGGTTTTTATGTACAGCTCCTCTTCTGTTTACCTTTGATTTAAATAATTTTGATGGTCGGGGGGCAGACACCGTCACTATAGGATTTTCACTAAGTAACTCCTGAAATGGAGGAGCAGAGAAGTGTGTTAGACTGCGACTTTGCCTGGTTTCAACTCTGGGTTGTAATGGATTTGGTCCACTAATAAACTTGGCCAGATTTCTAGAAATGAGAGCTGCTCCTTCCCAAATGGGATGGATGCCGTCTCTCCGAATCAGACCTCAGATCAGAGACTATGTCTCGCCTCATTTTGTAGCATGCAGCCTTGTATTCCGTCATGTCACCCGACAGCAGTCCAGCGTTGTAAGTGGTGCAGTGGTTCAGTGCAGCGCGGATGGATCTTTCGACCCACGGTTTTTTGATCGGAAAAGACTTCACCATCGCCGTGGGTACAACATCGTCTATCAGTGTGGCCACAAAGCTCGTAACCGCATCCGTAAACACACTGACGTCGTTGTCTGCACTCTCCTGAAACATCTCCCAGTCCACGTCACTCAGTGCGTCGCGTAGCGTCTCCTCTGATTCGGCTGTCTAGCGTCTGTCCTCTCTCGTCACTACCGGCTCTCGCATCATTCTGTGTTTATATTCCGGGATAAAGAAAATGATGTTATGATCAGATTTCCCGAAATTTGGAATAGTAATGAATTTGTACCCTTTTTTAAAGGGTGTATAGCAGTGATCTAGTGTCTTGTCATTCCTGGTGGAAAACTTGATGTGTTGGAAAAAGTTAGGCAGAACTTTTTTAAGATTTAAGAAAGTCCCCTGCCACTATGAGGGCAGCTTCCGGGTGTCTGGTCTGTAGTCCAATTATCATGTGTAACACCGACAAGGCCTTGTCGGTAACACGACAAATATAACCTTGTGGATATTTTTTGTTCTCTTCAAGTCGTTCTTTGTTGGTGTTACATGACATATATATCATTGTGGTGGGATATATACAGCCGTGGAAATAACTGAGGTGAACTCGCCAGGAAGGATAAAAGGGCGACACATAATCGTCAGATGTTCCGAGTGGGGCGAAGAGGAACTCGAGAGGATTTTGGTCCCCTGGGGGCTACACCAGCTCTTGTTTATCATCAAACAGACTCCTCCACCTCTTGTTTTACTGGACTCTTCTGTTCTGTCCATGCGAAAGACAGAGAAGTGCTCGGCTGGAGTAACGGTACGAGGGAAGTCAGCCATGTTTCCGATAGACAAAAGATGTTACAGTCCCTTATGTCCCGCTGGAACGTTATCCCGTCATCCAACTTTTTTTCTAGGGATTGGACGTTTGCGAGCAGGATACTGGGCAAAGGTGGTCGATGGGCCTGAGACCGTAGCCTGTTCTGCACACCCCCGCGACGACCTCTGTGCTTCCTTTTACGCCTCCATCGGGTCTTGCCGCTATTATTTTTAGGGTTGCCGTTGTTGTTGTCTTCATCCCTCAGTATTTCCACAGGCCACGGCGGAGAGTCGGATAAAAGGTCAGTAAAACTGCTTGTTTGCAGCATTCTGATGCGAAAAAGTGCATCTCGGTCATATTGTAACATGTCCAGCAAAAGTACAAAAAAAGTACAAGTAAATCGAGCACAGTCATATGGGTGCAGTCATGGTGATGTCTGAACTCAGTCGCGCCACCAACCTCCTCCAAAATCTGGGTACTGGAGGGGCAGCTAGGAGGGACTGAAAAGAAACCGAGCCAAAGGGAAAATGCTCCAAGTTTACAAACTCATCAACTGATTGAGACCAGAGCAAATGAACTTTAGGTGGTAAATTATCTTTATTCTCTTTTTAATCTGGGGTTTAGTGTGCAGTCAAACATGGTTTCAGAGGGGTTTGAAGGCCAGAGCATTAGCACCATATCAATCTTTTATGGTTGTTGTTTTAAAGTAGCTGGCATGGCACGCATGTACACTTACATACATAGTCCTCTTCCTCCCTCTGTCATTATCTCTTCTTCTCTTTTCACATTCAAGTGCTCTGGCTTGGATGTGTAACTAACTTTAAACAGCCTCTAGACTGCATTCAATCTCTGGTTCAAAAAGGGGGCTGTGTGTGTGTACACTATATTTGTGCACGGCTATAACTGGAACTATTTCAAAATTTTTAATTGGCGCATATATTGCATCTTATTCTTGTGTATATGGATTGTACATCTCGTGTACACTGTAGTGACAGTAGAGGAAATGTGTGAGGGAGGTGTGTGTGTGTTTTTAAATGTGTTAAAAAGCGAGTGATTTGGAGTGGTAGGCTGCCCATCGAGAACACAGTATTTACAGTAATTGGATAAACAACTCCGAATATCTGAAATTCTGAATTACATGTCTCATTTCACTTTTGACCTGCACATGCACACATTTGATCTTTGTTTTATTCGCACATGCACACATATACTGTATGCTGACATGCATACAAATCAAATCAAAATCAATTTTTATTTACAGTGCAAAATCACCATGCAGCATGGTCCCTATATACTTTCCAAAGAATACACAGGATAAAATACAGAAGACACAAGATAAAATTCATAAGGGTATAAACAGCAAGAAAATAAATGATAAAGAAGATAAATAGCTACATTTCAAAACATCAAATTAAGAGGATGTTAAAAGGTGCTGGACAAAACACAAATTCCAGGGAAGGCTGTAGTGACGTGAGTACTGGTAGGTTTTCAGTCTAGACTAATAGAAGGTCATAAATAGGGAGCACAGTATGCAAAAGCTCTATAGCCAGCTGATATTTTGTGAAACAAAGGAATGACCATGAGACCAGCATTGAGAACATGAAGTGGGTGCAAGGACACTCCTGCTTCTGCTCACAGAGAGGTATTTTTCACAAACCCTTTTGATTTTTTGAACTTTTTCCAACACATCTTTCACATTTAATCCACCATACATCATTTAGCTGCTGAGTAAGTCACGTCCAACTAATTTTCATTTAAAGGAGACCTATTATGCTTTTCTATGTTTTATGACTTATCTACAATGTCACAATGTTGGATGTTCATGTTAAACATGGCCAAAGCTTCAAATAATGAGGTTAAAGTATTTAAAAGAAATCCCTGTGAGCAAAAACCTTAGATTTCCTCCTGTTCTGAACGCTCTGTTGTCAACAGCTTTTTCTACCAAAAGCTCCATGCTAGGACATACAGAGCTAGATGGAGCCGGTGTTCCATATATGATCATTTGCTCCACACAGCTACGCTCAATCTGTCTGTACTACTCAGCGGCAACAACAGCCTGGTAACATACTTCAGGTCTTGGCCAATCAGAAGACAGTGGGCTTTGAGAGGGGGGGCCTTAAAGAGACAGGAGCATCTACAACTTGTTTCAGACATGCTGAAATGAAGGCCTACATGAAGTGCCAGTATAAGACAGAAATTATTTTTTTTAACTTGAATCATGCAAAGCAGTTTAATAGGTCTCCTTTAAATTTTAAAGGAAATTTATTCTTGCACCCCGTCTATTTAGCCACTGGAACAATTTACCACAGGCAGATGAAATTATTTTGAGGGAATTATATATGTGTTTTGTAAAACATTAACAGAGAGCACAGAGGTTGTACACATGTGATCATTTTAATGTATAGAGGGTTGTGTGTGGGGGGTGCAGGAAATGGTAATTCTTCTAAGCATGCATCAGGCTTCAGGCTCCAGTACATTTTTTACAGACACCCAGTGAGCCGTTTGAGCCACTGGTACTACACAATTGATTCTCTGCAGTTAAACCATTGCTGCTTTTGCAGTAGGCTGCAATATAAACCAAATTCATTGTTGAGAATGTGAAGAGGTCACTCACACATATTTATACTTCACACATGCAGAGAGGGATAGGAGAAAGTCAGGAGTCTCATTAGCTGCAATAGGAGTGGATCACAGGGTCATTTGGTAGGATTTCGTGGACTGCAGACATTGCTACCAATTTGTACTGCAAAAAGAAAAGAAATAAAAGTTCATACTTTTGCCCCAAACTCTGATGTCATACAAGCATGACTGTAGGTTTGACATGGTATTATATGTCAACCATTATCTGCAACTTCAGAGTCGTAGCCTGGCTCCAGATCTCTGAATTTTTGCTCACATTTCACTTTCAGCTATTCAAGGCTTCCTGACAGCTGCAACTGAGCCAATCTGAGCTGCGGGCCAGAAAAGTGTAGAGAGAGAAACCCCCACCAAGTTTTTGGATGAAATCAATACAGCTATAGCTACAAGCTGTTTCAGTACTAACAATAAGTAAAATGGATGTTAATATTTTGTCTCATGTAATATCAAAGCTTAGGTATTTATTTATCTCTCCACAAGCATGGGTCAAGTGATAATACAAAACCACAGCCTATGGCGTTTAAAGCATGCACTGCTAATCAATACTGACACTAATAATACTACCAACTGACAAACCTACAGTGTTATTGCATATTTATTAGAATGCAAAGGAGTTGGATATCTAATACAATTTTATTTAACTTTTTTAGTAATTGTCTCTAAAAATGGCTCAAATGTCACACATTAAAAACCAATCTAATTTATTGATTGTTTCCCCCTGACTCCTTGAATCACTAGTTAGTGAGTTGTTATCTCTGTATCTTGTTTTTGACATGGAGCTCTTCAGATGCCACAGGGAATAACTTAGTGGTCCATTTTCATCCTGCCATAGCCCACCTGCTTCGAAAAAAATAAAACAGCATGGGAAAAAAAGAGTACTGGGCAGCAGCAGGGTACGGAGATGACTCTGTTAAGAGTGTTAATGCAACATCCTTGTTTGACAAGATTTAGCATGAATATTTCAGGGAGCGAGCTTTCAAAAGTGAAACGTTAAATCTAAAAGCCTTATTTTTTCAGCTTCTCTGAGCAAAGAGACATGGAAATCCAAAGGTCAAGCTGGGTTTCTTGACAGAGTACACACAGAGGAGAAACTGATGATTGAGGTCTGTAGTTTCTCAAAGAAAACATTCCGTGACACCAGTTTATTATGTATACAGAAAGAAGAAGGAACCAAAACAATATCCTGCATACTCCCCTTTCAGACAGAAACTACAGTCACAGAATGACTATAATGTCTAAGACTAATCAGCTCACATACAGGGGTTACATACAATGATACTGTATATGTTCATTTTATTTCTCTCTTTCTCTATTCCCTACCACACAGTGTGTGTGTGTGTGTGTGTGTGTGC
>NC_060151.1:11363507-11363623 GCF_021292245.1 Micropterus dolomieu
CAAACACGCTGCCAGTTTCCACAGATCCGGCGGGCTTGGGAACACACATTGACGTACACGCAAACACACACACACACACACACACACACACACACACACACACACAGACATACATA